>NC_143050.1:36327500-36650000 GCF_057628025.1 Oncorhynchus mykiss | reverse complement strand
TGGAAGGAGGGAGAGAGCAGACTGGAGGACAGGGAGGGAGAGGTGGAAGGAAGGAGAGAGCAGACTGGGGGACAGGGAGGGAGAGGTGGAAGGAGGGAGAGAGCAGACTGGGGGACAGGGAGGGAGAGGTGGAAGGAGGGAGAGAGCAGACTGGGGGACAGGGAGGGAGAGGTGGAAGGAGGGAGAGAGCAGACTGGGGGACAGGGAGGGAGAGGTGGAAGGAGGGAGAGAGCAGACTGGGGGACAGGTGGAAGGAGGGAGAGAGCAGACTGGGGGACAGGGAGGGAGAGGTGGAAGGAGGGAGAGGTGGAAGGAGGGAGAGAGCAGACTGGGGGACAGGGAGGGAGAGGTGGAAGGAGGGAGAGAGCAGACTGGGGGACAGGGAGGGAGAGATCTCTGTATGGCAGTGCAGCATCAAGACCTCACAGTAGGCCGACCCAGTGAGAGTCAGACAGTGGGGAGAGGAGAGACGAGAGAGGAAAATAGAGCAGCCACAGCAGAGCCCAGAGAGAGACACACAGAGATAGAGACACACAGAGATAGAGACACACACAGAGATAGACACACACAGAGATAGACACACACAGAGATAGACACACACAGAGATAGACACACACAGAGATAGAGACACACACAGAGATAGAGACACACACAGAGATAGAGACACACAGAGATAGAGACACACACAGAGATAGAGACACACAGAGATCGAGACACACACAGAGATCGAGACACACACAGAGATCGAGACACACACAGAGAGAGAGAGACACACAGAGAGAGAGAGACACACAGAGATAGACACACACAGAGATAGACACACACAGAGATAGACACACACAGAGATAGAGACACACAGAGATAGAGACACACAAAGATAGAGACACACAGAGATAGAGACACACAGAGATAGAGACACACAGAGATAGAGACACACAGAGAGAGAGACACACAGAGAGAGAGACACACAGAGAGAGAGACACACAGAGAGAGAAAGACACACAGAGAGAGAAAGACACACAGAGAAAGACAGAGAGAGACAGACACACAGAGAGAGAGAGAGAGACACAGAGAGAGAGAGAGAGAGAGAGACAGACACACAGAGAGAGAGAGAGAGAGAGAGAGAGAGAGAGAGAGACAGACACACAGAGAGAGAGAGAGAGAGAGAGAGAGAGAGAGAGAGAGAAGGGGCTGGACGACTGTGACGGTGCCAGGGGCCTCCTAACCTTCCCCCATGCTCTGGTATGGACATGTATAGCCCCGGTCTAATAGGCCCCAGGGACACACAGCTGTACACATACGTGAGTGTGTTGACCCGTGTCTGCAGCCCGTACACAGCCCAGAGAAACACAGCTAAAGAGGAGCAATATTATCCCTCTTCTCTGTCAAACCCAATACGATGACAGCGTACCGTGCTCGCCACAACACGAGCACACACACACGCGGACGACACACACGGCTACCCAGCGCAGGCCGACTCGTACCCAGCGCAGGCCGACTCGTACCCAGCGCAGGCCGACTCGTACCCAGCGCAGGCCGACTCGTACCCAGCGCAGGCCGACTCGTACCCAGCGCAGGCCGACTCGTACCCAGCGCAGGCCGACTCGTACCCAGCAGACTCCACAAACAGACGGCAGTGACACTGTCGGTGATGTGTGTTCAATTTCAAAAAGCGGCCAACGTAGAGGTGACACCAAGACCGCTGGAACTGACTGCCGTAAGCGCCTGACGACACACGAGGCTGCGCGCGTTAAGCTACCAGAATTAGCGCAGCAGCCTGGTTGGTCTCCAAGGGGAGGCGAGACAGAGCCGAGCAGCAGTAAGTAAAGCCAATGAAAGCCTGCAGGGCTCTGGTCCCCTGGTACAGACAACCGCCACTGGCTCACTGTGATACTGGGTGGAGACCAGGCACAGAATTAGCTGACAGGTGGCTGAAGGTCCTGGCTACGCGCACCGATTGCAAACTGAAAAGTGGGTTTTGACGCCCCGGTGCTTTGGGTCGGCCACGGTGAGGAACCGTTCAGTTACCACGGGGATCCTCGGTAGTGTCTGTTGGTCGAGGGGGGGAGTAGAACAGGATCAGCCAATCAGCAGCCGCATAAAGCCGGCAGAGGTCAGCTCGAATAGGGAAGTAGGGTGTCGTCAGGCAAGACGGGACCAGAGAAACGCGGTGTCATCCTAGCGTCCACACACACACACACGAAGCACAAACCTATCCCAAGTCAACAGCTCCCAGCATACATTCCTTGTGTGTGTGTGTGAGACGTGGTTCTATGATTCTCGTGGTTGTCCGCGTAGGGAAAAGGACAAGCGTCCATTATCACGCCGAGGCTACTCACCAATCTTCTGGTTGAAGATTTTGTCGAACGTCAGCTCATCTCTCTCCTCTAGGTACTTCTGCATCACACTGCGAATACTGAGAGAGAGAGAGAGAGAGAGAGAGAGGGAGGAGAATAAAATGTTAGAAACATACTTAATTACCCCTCTTCATCCCCTATGGGACACAAAGCTACAATGAGCTCCACAATGTTTGAAAACTAGAGCATACTTCAAAAAAAGGGAAATGCACATAGACAGGGCATTGATACAAATCACAGAGCACTGGACTCCCCTCCCCACTCTGCAACCTCTTTCTCTTCCTCCCTGCCCTCTCCTCTCTCATCTCTCCTTTCATCTCCCCTCCACCTTCATCCCTGCCCTGGTTTGAGCCTCTCCCTTCCTGCCACCTGTCCCCGCCGGTCCCCTGACAGGATGGTGAGGAGCAGGCAAACGGAGGACCGGAGCAGCTTGCCCTCGGAGAGGGTGTTAATGAGAGGAGGGCAGGGGAGAATTCATCAATTAGCGCCCCCCTCCACGGGCCCATTTGCACACACACAGGAGAGAGGAAAGTTACCACACACACAGGAGAGAGGAATGTTACCACACACACAGGAGAGAGGAATGTTACCACACACACAGGAGAGAGGAATGTTACCACACACAGGAGAGAGGAATGTTACCACACACAGGAGAGAGGAATGTTACCACACACACACAGCTGCAGGAGAGTAGAGCACGTTCCACATGGCAGCACATTGGCCAGACGGACACCTTGCCTGAGAGAGGGAGAGATCTTAGATGTGTCTATTACTGCCAGTGAGCCAGTGGCACGGGCGTGAGAGAGAGAGGGGGCGAGTGAGGGAGGGTATGGCGAGAGAGAGAGGGAGGGTAGGTGAGAGAGCAGGAGAGACGGGGGGCGAGAGAGAGGGGGGCGCGAGAGAGAGTGGCGAGAGAGGGAGGGTAGGCGAGAGAGCAGGAGAGACGAGGGGGCGAGAGAGAGGGGGGCGCAAGAGAGGGGGGGCGTGAGAGAGAGCGGGGGGCGAGAGAGAGACAAAGCGTTTAGAGACAACCAGCTTCTGTTGTTTATTGTATTGATTAATTCAATGGGATTTATTTTGTTCTCTCAGAAAACCACTTCAGCTGTAGACCTACTAGAGTTGGGCAGGAGGCCAGGCGCGCACGCACACACACAGCACAGTTTATTCGAAATTCTCTCGTGGATCGTTGTTTACCTGACATCATGAGTGTGGTGTGAATGGTTCTGCTGTATTGGGCTGGACCAGACCTGGCAGGTTCAGATAACACTGAATAACAACAGAAAGGATAACACTAGAAGACGGTAACTAGCGCGGCACCAATGCTAACTGCTAGTTTATAACATACTGGTTGATGCTAGCACCAATGCTAACTGCTAGTTTATAACATACTGTTTGACGCTAGCACCAATGCTAACTGCTAGTTTATAACATACTGGTTGATGCTAGCACCAATGCTAACTGCTAGTTTATAACATACTGTTTGATGCTAGCACCAATGCTAACTGCTAGTTTATAACATACTGTTTGATGCTAGCACCAATGCTAACTAACCTGTAGTAAAAGTGTCTGAGGCGACACTAACTACCAGTTTATAACCTGGCGGCTTTATGCCAGTACAGCACCAATAAACCTGAAGTAAAACCAGGGTAGGAATTAAACAAATAGTAACAGTAGTAACAGCGCTGGTCCTGGATCTGCCTACGGAGGGCCAAACTGTACCCAGTCCAGTGTCAGTAATAGCTCTCCTCTGCTCTGTCTAACTGAGCCACAGGAACCAGGATACAGGAAGTAGACTCTTCCTCATTCACTGGGGGCCCAGGGGTGAGTCATAGGCATGCCTGCCTTACTGCTGCAGAAACAACAAGCCAGCGAATCCCTGGTGGACATGACTTGGATACATCTGAATGGGTAAATAAGCAACTTGGAGCCAATTCCTGAGTAGCCAAATCAGGTGAAAAAAGGCGGAGCTGCTACGATACCGTAACAATCCAACCATTTTAGATGCATGAAGCACCTCGGCCGTAGGGAGGAGAGGCCGTTTCTGGACAGAGCCACGGAGAGGCTGTATTCCAGGCTGTCTCACAACCGGGCCGTGATCTGGAGTCCCCAGAGGGCGGCGGACAACTGGGCCAGCGTAGTCCGGGATTGGCCGGGGTAGGCCATCATTGTAAATAAGAATTTGTTCTTAACTGACTTGCCTGGTTAAATAAAGCTAACATTGAAAAAGGCTTTATTTTTTTAAAGACAACACACCGGCCAATCAGAATCCACTCTCTGCTACAATAGCCAATAACAATCCACCGACTCCACTTACTAATAGTTGAATAATTCCCGTCAAGGATTGAAACGGATAGGACTTGTATACTTCAGAGATGAGAGATGGAGAGGAGAGATGAGAGGAGACGAGGAGAGGAAGCTTCACTCTCGTCTCTCCCTGATCCCGCTCAAACAATACAGCACCCCCCCTCCCCTATCCTGGACTCCTCTCTATCACTTCCAGTGCTGCCGTCAACATCCCACCTCTGCCCAGCAGGCAAAGCCTGGAGAATGTAGCAGCACTGCGCTCTCTACAACGTCACACACACACACACACACTACCCTAAATACACACCTCGAGAAACACACAAACAACTCTTAAGACGACATATACGCACAGCCCCAAGCGTGCGCGCACACACACACACACAGAGCTGAAACAAACAAATCCACACACACACACACACACACAGCAAGCTCAAAATACAAACGGCTCTATTTACTTGCCTCACGGTTTCAGGACTGCCTTTACAAGACATTTAAAAGCTCACATCAACGCTG
Organism: Oncorhynchus mykiss; assembly: GCF_057628025.1. NCBI lineage: Eukaryota > Metazoa > Chordata > Actinopteri > Salmoniformes > Salmonidae > Oncorhynchus > Oncorhynchus mykiss. The sequence continues at coordinate 36,644,826 of NC_143050.1, read as the reverse complement.
GGTCTCAGCACGCTTCCTCTTTCCCCCTCTACATCTCCCTCTCGGTAACTCCCTCTAGTCGGATTGTCATCATAGCCAATTCCAGGAGAGCACACACATTATCCCAGTGATAATCTTTTAAATCCTTATCAAATTAAAAACAAATCATTTCCATAAAGCCGGCCAGGGATCAGACGGGTGTTTCTGGGACGGCGAGGGGCTAAAACAGTCACTATGTCCACTTGAGCCGCTTATGTTTGGAAGGACTAGCCTATGTCACAGCCCACTACAGTAGCGATGTTGCTGACCCTGGCCCGATGGTATTAGTGCTTTCTCTCAATCTGCTGTATTAATTCCCTCTGTGCTGTATGGTAATCCTGGCTTTAGTACACACACCGAGACAGAGAGACAGATAGAGAGAGAGAGAGAGACAGACAGACAGACAGACAGACAGACAGACAGACAGACAGACAGACAGACAGACAGACACAGACAGAGCGAGACAGAGCGACAGCGAGAGAGACAGACAGAGCGACAAAGAGAGAGACAGACAGAGCGACAGAGCGACAAAGAGAGAGACAGCGACAGAGAGACAGAGCGACAAAGAGAGAGACAGCGACAGAGAGACAGAGCGACAAAGAGAGAGACAGCGACAGAGAGACAGAGCGACAAAGAGAGAGACAGCGACAGAGAGACAGAGCGACAAAGAGAGAGACAGCGACAGAGAGACAGAGCGACAAAGAGAGAGACAGACAGAGAGACAGAGCGACAAAGAGAGAGACAGACAGAGAGACAGAGCGACAAAGAGAGAGACAGACAGAGAGACAGAGCGACAAAGAGAGAGACAGACAGAGAGACAGAGCGACAAAGAGAGAGACAGCGACAGAGAGACAGAGCGACAAAGAGAGAGACAGACAGAGAGACAGAGCGACAAAGAGAGAGACAGACAGAGAGACAGAGCGACAAAGAGAGAGACAGACAGAGAGACAGCGCGACAAAGAGAGAGACAGCGACAGAGAGACAGAGCGACAAAGAGAGAGACAGCGACAGAGAGACAGAGCGACAAAGAGAGAGACAGACAGAGAGACAGAGCGACAAAGAGAGAGACAGACAGAGAGACAGAGCGACAAAGAGAGAGACAGACAGAGAGACAGAGCGACAAAGAGAGAGACAGACAGAGAGACAGAGCGACAAAGAGAGAGACAGACAGAGAGACAGAGCGACAAAGAGAGAGACAGCGACAGAGAGACAGAGCGACAAAGAGAGAGACAGACAGAGAGACAGAGCGACAAAGAGAGAGACAGACAGAGAGACAGAGCGACAAAGAGAGAGACAGCGACAGAGAGACAGAGCGACAAAGAGAGAGACAGACAGAGAGACAGAGCGACAAAGAGAGAGACAGACAGAGAGACAGAGCGACAAAGAGAGAGACAGAGCGACAGACAGAGAGACAGAGCGACAAAGAGAGAGACAGACAGAGAGACAGCGCGAGAGAGAGACTAATGTAGCGTAAATCATAAAGAGCAGGCCATGTATAGCTTACTACTTCAGCCGGTGTTAAAGCAAACCCCACTATCACGTTCTTTTATTACATTAGAATAGCATCTTATCTCTTATGCCCTGTAAACAAATACCTAACGGATGATTAGCAATACAATTCCCATCTACACCTAAGCTTAATGCACACAGATACAACACACACACACACACCTGCCTAGAAAGCAATAGGCTAAATTCACAGAGATTGGCCTCTGAAGAGCAACCTCTTCCAAAGCTTATTAGATGAGGAGATCTTTTCCAGTCGAGATTGACTCCCGCACACTTCTTGTGACATGTGTAGTGGGATCGACGCTACAAGGGACAAAGGAGAAGTCAAACCATCTGAATACTGATCCCTTCGGAAGTAAACAGGCCCTTCAAAGTTGGGGCAGGAAACTTGCTCTCCACAGGGGGGGGGGGCGAACAGCAGGCCTACTCCGTTTCACTTTCACAACGCAGCTCGTTAACTAGCTCGGAGCCTGACAGAGCTGGGACTGTGAGAGGATGAGGAAGTCACAAAAGCCTGACTATGACTGGATAGAGCACACATAGGCACTTTCGGAGAAGTTGCCTCGCTAAATTGTAAACACCGACACTCACAGAATTAGCTAGCTTTCTCAGTGCCAGAACGTATTTTTTTCTGAATAGCTAAGCACCCGATTCTACTAATCAAAGCCGTGGTTGAAGATTGATGATATAATATTAATCTGGTGCGTTACTGCTCTGCTGGAGCAAAAGCCTGCACCACCCACAGTGGAAAAGACTCTGGTTTCAATATGAGACCAGTGTAGAAAAGTAAAGAACAACAGTCTAAATTTGGTCTAGGTTGTAGTCTGGACCTGTTCATTGACAACATTTATAGCAAACAACAAATGAACAAGGGGCTTTTGCCAAATGGCCATGGTCAGTCCAGCCTGCCCTGAACACAAACAGTGGGGTTTCTGTCAGCACAATGGCAGCCATTTGTAGGCCAACTTTGGCCCGGTTCGTGATTTGATTTCATCAATAGAGGCGACTAAACGCATCACGTATTGAATTTCACAAAAAAAAGGGATGTTACGGATATTATTTTTTGACTCTGTATCGTATCGGTGTTGACATTAAATCGCAAGTGTTTTTGCACTCGTTTTCTGGGCCTGCACCAACACACTTCCTTCATGGCTTTGTTCTCCATCTCTAGAGCCAATTTGTTTTCAGCACTTTTTTTCCGTCCATGACTGAAACGCGTGTTCTCGTGGCTCTCTCGTCCCTTCTGCAGCAGACACGCCGAGAAATGTGTTTGGGACATCGGTGCAAAGGCATATAGAATCGGGAGAATCGCTAAAACATATCGCATCGGCACCGAAGTATCATGATAATATTGTATCGTGGCAATTTCCAGCCCTAGTGTTTTAATCATAATAAATGATTAAAGGTTCAAGAATAATAGGTTTCTGGGGTGTTCCATGCTCAGTCAAGTACAATGTACCCCCTTGAATATTTTTGTCTCCCTTTCCAGGCAGGAGATTTCCGTGCTACCAGTGACGTCTCCTCGCTAGCACTTGCAGCACACTCGAACGGACGCTGAACAGCAACCTAGCGTGTGAACAAAACGACGTGAAGAGCCAAGAAGCACGAGGACAAAGTTTTCACTTTAGGAGACTTTCTGGTAAATGCATGTGCAGTGGGCTTCTAAAAAAATTATTTTTCAGCACTTCACTTACACAGCCCCATCTGCACTACAGCTCCCGTCAGTCAGTGGTGAGGAGGTCTGTCTGCACTACAGCTCCCGTCAGTCAGTGGTGAGGAGGTCTGTCTGCACTACAGCTCCCGTCAGTCAGTGGTGAGGAGGTCTGTCTGCACTACAGCTCCCGTCAGTCAGTGGTGAGGAGGTCTGTCTGCACTACAGCTCCCGTCAGTCAGTGGTGAGGAGGTCTGTCTGCACTACAGCTCCCGTCAGTCAGTGGTGAGGAGGTCTGTCTGCACTACAGCTCCCGTCAGTCAGTGGTGAGGAGGTCTGTCTGCACTACAGCTCCCGTCAGTCAGTGGTGAGGAGGTCTGTCTGCACTACAGCTCCCGTCAGTCAGTGGTGAGGAGGTCTGTCTGCACTACAGCTCCCGTCAGTCAGTGGTGAGGAGGTCTGTCTGCACTACAGCTCCCGTCAGTCAGTGGTGAGGAGGTCTGTCTGCACTAGAGCTCCCGTCAGTCAGTGGTAAGGAGGTCTGTCTGCACTACAGCTCCCGTCGGTCAGTGGTAAGGAGGTCTGTCTGCACTACAGCTCCCGTCGGTCAGTGGTAAGGAGGTCTGTCTGCACTACAGCTCCCGTCAGTCAGTGGTAAGGATGTCTGTCTGCACTACAGCTCCCGTCAGTCAGTGGTAAGGAGGTCTGTCTGCACTACAGCTCCCGTCGGTCAGTGGTAAGGAGGTCTGTCTGCACTACAGCTCCCGTCAGTCAGTGGTAAGGAGGTCTGTCTGCACTACAGCTCCCGTCAGCCAGTGGTGAGGAGGTCTGTCTGCACTACAGCTCCCGTCAGTCAGTGGTGAGGAGGTCTGTCTGCACTACAGCTCCCGTCAGTCAGTGGTGAGGAGGTCTGTCTGCACTACAGCTCCCGTCAGTCAGTGGTGAGGAGGTCTGTCTGCACTACAGCTCCCAGTGGGGCGCTGCTGCACAAAACACCAGGGGTGTGTTCGAGCCTCGCAACGGAAACAATTGACTGTTTAAAGAACCAAAATGGAAGTAAACAGACCTCCCGGTTTTCGTTCCGTTTGCCTCTGATTGGTTCCTAGAGTAAATGGTGTCTGTTGCAAGATGTTTCCGCAAAACACAAAACATTTTGCAACGGAATCCGTCTAATGAATTCACCCCAGGGTCGCAAAACCTTCAAATAGAAATATATAATGGACAGACATCTAGCCCATCTCCAACTTGTAGAATAGGCAATAGGTCTAAAGCTCTTTTCATGACAGTTATATCTGCAACGTTACAGAAAGCTCACATATAGAGGCTGTATTTTGTAGAATAGAAATGACCTGTGTCAGGTAGAATAGTGAATCATGTCAGCTCTACACTTAGTCACTGAGCTAGTTGATGAACAACAGGCTACCTGCCATTTGGTAAAACGTTCAGCACATCAGCAAGGCTCACTCGGATTAACGCAAACGTATCACATTATCAGAAACAACTTTGAGGAAGACATTGGATCTATGTTTGTTCCTCGCCACCACGCTACATATTACAACCGCGAAAAGTCCATCAAGCAATAGACGGAGACAGCATAACATGCTGTGCTTCTGAAGCTTTGAGGCTTAAGCTTGGTAAGGGATTTTAAGCCAAGCCGTTACAGCCATGAGCCTAGGCTACAGACACTTCTTAACATTTTATCCCACGTTCAGCACGTCCATCCTCTTTTAGCTGTTCAATTTACATTTGACATAAACACCCTGAGAAACTGACGTTGAGAATGCCACCGATGTCCACTCCTCACCAACAAAAGACATGGCCACCAAACCCTCCACCAGATCATTCTTCCCCGTGTAGTCTTGACTTCCTACTGTAACAGACGAGACACTCAAACCCTGACTAGAATTTAAATGTACAGCTAATAAGCTAAACTGGTGTGTGTGGGTTTGGCAGAGGAAGGTGTAGCCAAATCTGAAAAGGTCAAATTGGTTTTCTGTTATAGTAAGGCATTTTATTTGTATTTTTCTCAAATATCATATTAATCCTGTTTCACAAGTGTGTACTAATGCGCATGCAATTTGGATGTTTTTTGTTTTTTTGTATATCCCAACTCTCCCTCAGACACCCTCTGGGAGGGGGTCATGGCCAGGGTCATACCCAAAGTTCTTATAGCAAACAGTTTAGCATGAATCGTATCTAAAGGTCACAGACAACAGGACCTTTCCACACTACTATACACCTAACGGGAGATAACATCTTTGTCTGGGCTGCACAGCAGTTAGACACAGCAGTTAGCTCCAACAATAATAGCTGACAGAATGTGTTGCTATGGCGGCATCAATGGTCTCGCAAACACCACACACTCCAAAACGCAACATTTCCATCGCCTCGCATTTGCCTACAACATCCCAATGGTAGCTGCCTGCCTGTAAGCCTGTATTTGTTATTCAAAACCTGTGTGTTGATAAATAGTTCTCTGAAAACACCAGTGATTGAGTGGGCAGAGTCAGGCAATTGAAGGGGAGAGATACACAGATGTGAACGGATGGCTGTAGTCTGATCAAATCAGGCTGTAATACACAATTAATTGTTATACACAGCCTGAAAGTAATCCCTGCAAAATAGTGTAAATGTTGCTTACATGCCAGAATGTTTAATACAATTACATTTAAAGATGCACTACGCAGAAATCGCTTTGCCATTTCCTGGTTGCTAAAATCCTAATAGTTTGCCTAATTTCACTTTATGTGAAAAAACAAGCAAGTATAGTGTAGAGAATCATTGTACCATCTAAACCGCTGTGAAATATATTTTCCAAAACTATTATATTTTCAGCTGTTTGAAGCTGGTGCATGAAACTGACAGAAGCAAAAACAAAACATAAGAATAGAAAGCATAGAAATAATGCAAATAGTACAGATCTATCTACAGCTTCTTAGACTTGCTTTTGAGTGACATATCTATAACTCACATTTCTATGTGAATTTGGTCAGGTCGCCCCAAAAAAGTGACATATTGCCGCTTTAAAAGCTTACTCTACCGATTGTCTGTGCGGTTTGTCCTTCAGCTGTTCTGGAGACAAAATAACCACTGTTTTCCCAACTTTTTAGAGAGCCAATAGGTATATGGTTCTGTTCGTCAACAAGGTAAAAATTAGTTTAATATTGGATATTCATTTTTTATCTCGTCAATAGCTATTGAATCAAGCATGCAATGACAATGAAAATGGTATATTCTGAATCAGGAACAACTGACACCTTTTTTTTGTGTGTGACTTTCTCCGCATTTCCAAGAAATCTAAAGTAAACTAAGCATCCGTGTGGATTGTTCTCCATCCTCCTGATTTGAAATTTAACATTTTCATTGTCACGGCACCCTTGGTGCGGCACCCTTGAATAGCTAGCTATTGATGGGAGAAAAACAAATATATCCAATGTAAAACTAACTTTACCTTGGTGTCGAACAGAACCATATACCTGCCCCTCAAAAAGTTGGGTAAAACTGCTCAGAAAACCAGAAGAGTACGTTTAAATGACATTTTATTCAACACTCTAGCTTGTACGGTGCATTTACATGATTTTGAAGACATTCGTTTCAGACAGGTAAACACATACATATATACATATATATATTATTTAACTAGGCAAGTCAGTTAAGAACAAATTCTTATTTACAATGACGGCCTAGGAACAGTGGGTTAAATGCCTTGTTCAGGGGCAGAACGACAGATTTTTACCTTGTCAGCTCGGGGATTCATTGTGTATAATAACTGCCAGAGATGGGCAGGATTTATTTTGCATGAACACAAAATATCTATTTCAATCACTTCGGAGTATTTACTCATTTCTCTTACACTGGGCTGAAGTACACACCAATGTATTTTGCAACAAGAGACTTTCAAGGATGTGTAATGTATGTTTTCACATGTGTTTATTTTTTGCTTGCCATATTTTGTCACCCCCTTTCACCCTGCATTGTTTTCTGAAGCGTGCTTGCACTACGGCGTGATAAAAGTCTATGTTAACATGAACTCAATAGAAAACGGATATGTAGAAATGTACAATTGCAAAGCATGCGGAGGATAATTCTAATGAGCTCTGCCCTGAAACAAGCCCTGAAACAAGGCCAATAATAACACCCAGTCAGCCACTTAGCTGTTTCGTATTGTTATCTTTAATGATTTCTTATTGGTGTTACATTGTCGGGAAGGAACCTGCAAGTGCGCATTCCATTGGACAGTGTATATCAGATATCGTAGAAGTAATAAAACGGTATGATCTGCTGTTTGTCTTGGTGGGATCATTTTCACATAGAAATGTCTCTTTCTTGCAGACGCTATTATCCGGGGCCTTGCTCAACTAAGGTAGATAGACAACAACATATCAGTCGTAGCAAGAAAAGGTTTCTGTGAGCTTCACTAAGATGCTGTCGCTGTTCGGCCCGGCTACCTGCAAATGTATCCTTATATACAAAATACATGCATTTTAATTAAATACATTCCAAATTAAAAGTCATTTGTTGTTTATTTTGACACATTGACCTTCGTGGTATTTAACTATTCCCTGATTAATCAGGCTAGGGTGGATGCAGAAGACCCCTCCTGCTCCCTCCATCGATTGAGCTCTTCTAATCTTTCACCACATCATTCCCCCATAAACAGATAGGCCTAACAGATTAATGTAGGAGATGAATTACACACTATCTATATTCAAAGCAACAAACAAATAAATAAATAACTTCTGCCAACAGATGGTGGTGGTGGTGGTGGTGTTAGCAGGGTGGTAAAAATCTACTTTTTGGTCCCTCAGCCGCAGCGGCCGCAATTTTACCGGCCACTTAAATGTCTGAAATATAATTAGAATTAAGATGAATCACAGAGAATAATGTACATATCACAGAAGTGTACACCTCAACCCGCGTTCAGCACTTTAGCATTCAGATTCTCTCTTCCAGAGCTGACACTCAAAAATATATATATATATATATATATATATATATATATATATATATATATATATATATAAAAATAAATGAGATATATATATATATATATATATATCTCATTTATTTTTACGTCAGCTTTGGATAAAATAAACTGCTCCCAAATGCAATGCAGCTGGTAAGAATGGACGCCAAAATCTACCCGCATTGATAGATGACTCTTGGTCTGGTCTTCAGAACCCATCCATCGTTAATAAGCATCATTAAAATGATATAATTCTAGGATGGCATTATGTCAGATGCTAATTGAACTAAAAGTGGATTTGAGGGATGGGGCCTCAGATGGTAGGGACCCTGAAGCCAGAGACAGCTGACGAATTGTTTCCTTTAGCGAGCTACTGCAACTGACTTGACACATTTGAATTAGGTTGGGTTTATCTCCCTACACCGACAGACGCACACCAATTTGACTGGTAAACACTGACTGACCGAGGCACAATATAAGGCGGATGAGTAATTATGTACCTGGGTTCAGGCAGTATGATTTTCTTGCTCGCCCGGGCCGCTGGAGTAGATTTGCTCTTCTCCATCGCCATCAAATAGCTGACATCGGCGAGAACTGCTTCGAGGTCCGCCATCTTCAACCTTGGGTGGACACCACACCTGCCGTGGGAACGTTTTTTTAAATGTATTTAAGGAAAAGACGAAGCGAATGTCCACTGAATCTAGCTAGATCCAACCAGGGCGACCAAGACAGCTATGCGGATGACAGGGGCGACCATCCGAATGGAGCGTGTCGTTTTCTTCCTCTAGGTCTGGCAAACACGGTCTCTCAAAACACAACCATTGTGACAGAAAAAGAAACACACAAAAAAAAATGTAGAGGAGATTGATAGCTCAATAGATGACTCGTTAATTGAGAGTTCACTCATCTGGGTGCGTGTTGTCTTCTTCCCATCAATAAGGTTCCGTTATGTGCAAAACGTGTGTTGCGGTTTCATGGACTCCGAATATAAGCAGTTCAAAATAACGGCAGACAAGATTGATGAGATTTTCGTTTCTGCCTCCCCCCACCACCACATTCAGAGCGCTTCACTTATTTAGATGGGCCACCTGCTAGATTTGGCTAACTAGCAAGCCAGCTAGTTAGCTAATAACTGTCAAAGCCCACTGATCCTGGATGATTGGTTTTTTATCTTCTTGGCAAGCTAAAAAATCATGTCAACCTTGCGGTATTGTGCGAAGCTTTCAAGCTTCCCAGCGGCGCCTTGTCGCCTATGCTTTTAACATAAAACAAAACATTAAGCGTCTACGAAGATGCTGCATAAAATCTATCGAAATGGCATCCGACGAAGACATCCCGTGAAAATGACGACAAAGGGAGAGAGCTAAAACAACAAGAGGAAGCCAGCTTCGCCTGTATCACACAACAACAACAACAAAAATCGGACCACGAATGAATAGTCCAGATGCCGTATAAGGTAGGTAGGTTCACATGTATTCACCAAAATGAAGACTCGGGATAACAACGTTCTTCTTCATCAGGAGGACATTTGTCGCAGACCACGTCGCCATATAGATGCAGGTTGCTAGCTGAATATCCAGGCCAGCATGCAACAAAAAAGTAAAAAAAAACAATCAGCTAGATATCCGACTAAAAATCCCTCTAGCTAACAAGAAAACAACTATATGTTATTGGCGCTACGGTAACTATATATGCAATATTTAAACAAATCATGCCACGAAAAATCAGCCAGTTCACGTTAGTTAAATGTAGAATCTAGGGAGACAGGGTTGTCTACGAACAAACCGCTGTGCAAAACGTCGCTACTTCGGTAGCGAGTCGCTTACAGCCGCTTAGCAAGTAGCTAACCCCGTGCTGTGAGCCAGTTCAATTTCAACTAACCCGCTAACGTTAGATAATATACCGACTCGGCTAGCGCAGGTAGCTAGCTAACAGCCGCTTTGGTCGCGCCGAAGCGAAACACACTCGTGCAGTTAGCGATCTCGGCTAACGAATCCCGATCCTCGGGCAAACGCACCTCGTTTAAAAAAAAAAAACGGACCAAACCGCACACCATTTGCCATAATCATTGCTTTCGCCCAGTGTCGTGGGCTCTGGCACGGAGACACCAGTGGCTAGCTAGCTGTTATGATGGGGGGAGGGGGCGTTGGAAGGAGGAAATTGGCTAGCTAACGTTAGCTCGGTGCGCCGTCCGCGGTCTCTCGCCACTGGAAGTTGAGTCTTTTCCCGGGCGACCAAACAACTTGCTAGGTGAACCAACGGGCAATGGGAGATAAACTAACAACCTAAGTGCATGTCATTTCGTCTTCCAATATCAGCTGCCTGTCAGTGTCTTCCTCGGTCAAGTGTTGTGACCATACGTTTATTTTCCTCCTCGTTGCGCGCTACGCGAGACACGTTCCTCTTGCTACAGTAGCCCGAATGGATCCGGTACGAGATCCGCTGAGATCGGTGCATTCGGCAGAATCCGACGCCGAATGAGAACCTCTGATATCCTGTTTGTTTGCGTTCCTCAGAGGCACATGAATTCTTCCTGTTATCCCTGGTGAGTCCGAGTAGAGACCGTTGGCCGAGTCTCCCGTGTGCAGCTGTGTGGTGGGTTTGTGTCTCCCCCCACCCAGTGTATTCTGTGTTCTCAGAAACGAGCGAGCTCAGCTACTGTGAAAGCCCCACTTCCTCACGCTGCGACCGAGAAGCCCGGAAAACATGTCATGGAGCCGGATCGCTCATGGACGGGGAATTACGTGATTATAAATGCCCTGTTACGAGTTTATTAAAATAAATACCATTATATAAAATTAGCACTAGTCTGTTTAACTAAAAAAGAAAATGCATTATTTTCTAACAGTGTTCAAAAGAGGGCGGTAGGCACTGGGCACTCAGTATGGGCATCTTTTTTTAAATTACTAACACATGAATAATAGATGGCTGACACATCTGGGAGATAACTAGCCGGATCAATCCAACGGACCATTCCCTGAATCATTAGACAACCCATTTGTGTATCTCCAAACCACTTCATTGTAGGCGTATGTTGGAAACCTGTTTAATCAGATTTTGAAGCATATATACACACGCATATTTAATTGGGACGTTTGATTTTCCTAAAATTCAGTAGGCATATGAATTGGCCAGTAGGCCTTCAATTATGTGCTGCACTGTTAATAAAATACTAATTGCTGACGCATTTTGTTGGGCTTTACAACCTATACAACAGTCATTTATTTTTGGACAAGTATTTTACAAATGGGAAGCAAACATCTGATGAAAGCACTGCAAAATTGGGCCGCTATGCCCATCCCAAATGGAATGGGGGTCAGCCGAGCTTCCTCCAACCCACCTGACCCTTATCATAGCCTGTCTTCAAAGGCCACTTTGTCTCATAATTCTATTTAACAATGTACGTCATCACACTGTTATATTTGATTTAACCAAGCAATATTTTATTATTATATTTTGTCAATAGATTGATCTTTTTTGTTGTTGTGTGTGATTACTGTCATGGAGACGTAGCGCCACCTGCTGGCCAGTAAATGTAATGTTTTCAGAAGCGCTCCATCCTAAAATGTCTCAATAGCCCATGTGGTTGTTTGTTTGTTTGTTTGCCTTTAGCTATATTCAGAGAGGCACAAGCATGGACGGTAGGTCAGTGAGGTTTTATAAAGACAGTTTATTCAGCATTGGGTAACAGTGGGGTTAAGCTTGGGATAACGGTGAGAGGTTACTGCTGAATGCGGCGGATGGACTGGATCTGAGGGGTCTGGGAGTGGGAGCCGAACTCCCTGAAGTGCTTGTACTCGCCACAGTGACGGTCACACTCCATGATGTACTGGTAGCCACGGTATCCGGGGTACTGGTAGCACACAAAACTGGTAGGTAGAGAGACAGAAAGAGATTTCAGAGTCAGTTGGCGATAATGTATACTATGTGGCTAAGGGAGCAGTCAAACAATTAGATTGGAGAGAGGATGAAAGCGATTTGAGAGAGGATGAAAGAGAGAGAGAGAGAGAAGCAGATTGGAGTGAGAGAGAGAAAGTGAGTGAAGTAGAGGGAGAGAGAGGTTGACTGTGGTAAGGGCCCGGCTACTCACGCTCCGGACTGGACCCTGAGGGAGCCGACCTCGTTGTTGCACCAGCCCATGGCCTGGAGGGAGGGGTAGTCGTCGCTCAGCTCGCCCTTACGACCAAGGAAGTTCTCGCGCTCATAAATGGTCATACGACACTCCCTGTGGTTCTGGAGGGGAGAAGACGGGGACGGGGACGGGGACGGGTGGGGGTGTTGTCAGTCAAGAGGAAGTGTGTGGAATAGGTCGTGATAGAAGCAGATAGGAGTAGATGGAGAGCGGTAGTTTAGTTACTCACAGCGCAGGCAATGGGCCTGAAGGAGGTCATCCTCTCGATATGGTAGGCATTGCTTCCTCCGAAGGCGTCGCACTGGGGGTATTCTCCTCTCTCCAGCACAAACTGCTGGCCCTGGTAGGAAGCATGCTCATAGCCAACCCAACTATAGGAGCGAGAGGGAGAAAGGGGGAAAAGTAAGACATCACATTGAGATCTCTCATTTTCCCATCAGCTTCTCTGAGCAATAGTTCTAAAGACTGAAACCAGCGAGTGGAAGGTCTGCTTTGAGTGTTTCTGCGGGTTGGGGATTTTTAAGTGGGGATTTGTGTGTAAGTACTCACGCTCCACTCTCCACCCTGAGGGAGCGCACAGTCTCGAACCCGAACTCCATCACATTGCAGCACTCGGAGGTGAACTCGTGCCGACGCCCCTGGAAGCACTCCTCGTCGAAGACAATGATCTGAGAGAGAGAGACATGAGTTACATACTGTATCCGGTCTATTTACCTGGACAGGCTGCTGTAGGGGAGGACGGCTCATAATAATGTCTGGAATGGAATAAATGGAATGGTATCAAACAGGTGGAAACCGTGGGCTTGTCGCGTTCGACAAGTTCCATTCATTCCGTTCCAGACGTGACTGTTAGCCCGTCCTCCCCAATTAAGGTGCCACCAGCCGCCTGTGGTGTGCAGCCGGAAGTGTCTCTCCAGCTCTTTAGAGTTAATATGGTCTGTGATTCGTCTAACTCCGTGCAGGGTGTGATGTGTTCCGCGGGAACAGAAAGAGTGTGCCTAGCCCCGACCCTGCTGTCGACCGAACAGGCCCCTGTGACAAACGGTTTGTTCCTGAGCTCAGGTTGTCACATTGATCCCAGACACCTGTTTCTCCCGCATCTCTCTGGTTTAAAGAGTTTTCCTGCACCCCACAGACTGAGCTCAAATACTTGACAAAAAGCGTCCTTCTTTCCTCGCTTCCTTCCTTGAGGTGATCACTGATCTGCCACGGTTGGAGAGGTGGAGGTCAGAATTCCACCTCATTGCTTTTAGGTCACGGACGGATGTATATGAAACATGTCCACGGCAGGTCTTTGATATGATGCTCAGTAAGCCAGTCTCACATACCTTCCAGTGGCCGGAGAACTTGGTGCAATGGTGAGTCATCTCGTTGTCTGGAATGAGAGAGGACAGATAGCAGGGCTGTTATAAACAATAGTACTTTTTACAACGAGCAGAATGTGACATTTGGACAATGTGCAACTCGGGATGCTAATTAGACCGTTGAACGTTTCTTTCCCACCCATTCATACTGGCATTATACACACTCTCTCCCTCCCTCACACACACACACACACTTTCTTCTCATATAAACACACACACTGCCCCAGACACGCAACAAAGTTCGGCAACAAAGTTTGCCCATATCAAAAATACTGACCATCAAACAAATGTTCAGGTCAAATATATATAAATATATATATAACAGAGCAAAGTAGCTGGTGGAGGGAGAAAATGGAGCAGCATTGTGCTTCATCCCCTATAATAGAGTCCAGTGGCGGATTAGTACAGCAGGACTCCCTCCCCGTGTAATAAACTATTCATATTGTACCACCGCATCAATGCTATTCTACCCTACATGGCCTGCTTTTATGTACTGAAACGGCCCGTACAGCTCGAATGCTCTAGAATGTGAAAAGGCTGGTTTAGCTATGTGTTGTTCAGGGCTAAAAGGCTTGGTTTAGCTATGTGTTGTTCAGGGCTAAAAGGCTTGGTTTAGCTATGTGTTGTTCAGGGCTGAAACGCCTGTGAGGATGGTGTCCCAGCGAGGCTCAAAGCATGCGCTGTGGAGTGACTGGCCTGAATAGCAGGACCATTGTGTGATGCTGGATTGAAAGCGTCAGCAGCTATTTACAGACCCTGTACTGGAATGAGGAAAGTCCAACAGACCAGGGGCCACATCTAGAATATTCCCCTTTAGGTCTCCTTTTCCTATTTATTTTTTTCTGCCACTCTTTTTCAATTTATCTCTCTATTTTCCCCCTTTTTTCTCCTGATTGTTCTCTCTCCATCCCTTGTCGGCCCCTGGTCCTTGTTCCCGGGGCCCAGAGTTATGCCCCTGGGCCTGCCTGGCTGCGGTGTGAAGTGGTGGCGGGCAGACCGAATCATTATGGGGCCTGCTACCCTACCCTAGGCACTCTGCCCTGCTCTGTCTTCCTGCCTGCCTGGCTGGGTGGATGATCAGGCTGGTGCTATGGTTCTCTGGGTGGGACAGAGAGACTCACCTTGCTTTGATGCCCTTGGCTGTCCCGGAATGAGAGTGAGAGGACTCACGCGCCCCCACCCTTTTAAAGCCTCCCCTGGCAAAGGGCCACACTGAAAGCCCCAGCTCAGCAGCGGGGAGGAGCCTCTCTTTGTCCCTCCGACAAAAGCAGGGGTTAATCTATAGAGGGACTGAAGTGCAGACGCCACACTATCACCCAGGGCAGGGACCAGGGGTAGGGAGAAGAGGAGGAGAGAAGAGACAAGTGCAGGGCACTTGGAATGTCAAGGGGTGATGAGAGGAGGGGGATTCCCTCCAAAAGCCACGTACAGTAGCCTACACTTGATTTCTCTCTCTCTCTCTCTCTCTCTCTCTCTCTCTCTCTCTCTCTGTCTCTCTCTACCTCTTCCTCACTATCTCCTCCTTTCACTTCTTCTTTATTTCTATCGTTCACAATCACATCTCATGGGTTCTTGTAGGTCTCTCAGCTAACGAGCTGTATCCCAAGAGCCCTCATGGATGACCCTGTCCTCTCTGTTGACAAGCATGTCATGTCCTTTACTCTCCTGTAGGGAGAGACCTGTCTGTCTCTCTGTCTGTCTCACTCTGGTTCACCTCACCTGCTCCGTTGCAATCCCTGCCCCCTATTTCCTCCCAAAGGATCGATAAAGTATTTGGTCTGTCTGTCTGTCTGTCTGTGTTATGTCATCACTAATACCCTTTGGTCGATTGTCACGGTAAAAGGTTTACTGAAACCGAACATCTTCAAAATAAACGTACAGTTCAACTTGTGCACGGTTGACTTTTTGAGACTGTTGATGACTGAGGCGCTGTCATTCCGTTAGCCCCACCATGAGACGCGGCATGTAGCGTCGAAGGTGCGCATCTTATTTCGCCCTGCCAATTATTCATAGTTAATCTGCAGCATGATCAGGGCATGCGCCCCCATGTTTCATAACACAGAGCAGCAGGAGGCTCCATTTGGTGCTGGAATGTGGACATCTCGTCTGGCAGATAGAGAGAGAAACATAAACATAGAGAGAGAGGGAATAAGCCGAGCCAAGAAATGAGACAGAGGACCGAGTTGGAAGAGGGTCAGCAGCAGGCAAGTCTTGCTCCAGCAGCTTTAGCAGGAAACCTTCAGACAGGTTACACGTCAACAGTGGAACGGACGCTTTGAAGAAAGAGAAATGGTGGTTATGAACTATTACAGTTGGTTAACCATTAGGGTTAACCAAATGGCTATTGTCATTTGTACTTAGGCTGTGTGTCCTTTTTTATCCCGAAGGGAATATTCTTGTATTTCATTAACTTTCCGAAATATGTTTATAAAAAAATGTTAACCATCACAACTGAATCAATTCAAAAGTATAAATCGTGCCTTTTGACATATGCATTTATTTAATTTGATGTTTAACAAACTGTTGTTCTAATGAGGTCCGTGTGTTGCTGGTGTAGAGGAGTCAGGCGCAGGACAGCAGATATGCGTAAAGAAACGTATTTTACTTAAAATAGACAAAAATACAATGAAAGCATGCCCACATAACAGACCGTATTACATACAAATAAAACATGGGGGAACAGAGGGTTAAATAAAGAACAAGTAATTGGGGGATTGAAACCAGGTGTGTAAGACAAAGACAAAACAAATGGAAAATGAAAAGTGGATCCGTGATGGCTAGAAGGCCGGTGACGTCAACCGAGGAACGCCGCCCAAACAAGGAGAGGGACCGACTTTGGCGGAGGTGGGACGGTTGTAGTGTTGTAGGTCAAAAAGAAGAAACTCCAAAAAACAGCACAGCACTAAAAGAAGGTTACAATCATTTATTCATTCATGAACACATGTTGTTTTGACATGTTTTGACAAACTCTGTTATAATGCGTAAGCTGTTTATAACGCATTGGCCATAGCTGTAGTATTGGACATGGCTTTTGCATTAGCCATAGCTTTAGCATTAGCCATAGCTTTAGCATAGCCATGGCTTTGGTGTTAGCCATAGCTTTAGCATAGCCAAGGCTTTGGTGCTAGCCATATCTTTAGCATAGCCATGGCTTTTGCATTAGCCATAGCTTTAGCATAGCCATGGTTTTTGCATTCGCCATAGCTTTAGCATAGCCATGGCTTTGGTGTTAGCGAGCACAGTCATTTGACCAATCAGATCAGCTCCTTTTCCCAATAAAAATATCAGAATTGGACTGCCTTTGTAAACACAGCCTATGTTTCCGATTCTACACTGGCCTGCTAAGAATGATAAGATAACATAACAGAAGAATGACTCTGAATTACAAATAATACAGAGATAGATTTCCTAGACATTGATAGGTGCCCAGGTTTCCATGTAAAATTGGTCTAATGTATTTTTGCATTTTATCTGTTGAGATCATCATTTGCCATTATTTTATACACTTTTTGTTGTACCCTTACTCAACCAACCTTTACTCTACCAACCTTTACTCTACCGACCTTTACTCTACCAACCTTTACTCTACCGACCTTTACTCTACCAACCTTTACTCAACCAACCTTTACTCAACCAACCTTTACTCAACCAACCTTTACTCTACCGACCTTTACTCTACCAACCTTTACTCAACCAACCTTTACTCTACCGACCTTTACTCTACCAACCTTTACTCAACCAACCTTTACTCTACCGACCTTTACTCTACCGACCTTTACTCTACCGACCTTTACTCTACCGACCTTTACTCTACCAACCTTTACTCTACCAACCTTTACTCAACCGACCTTTACTCAACCGACCTTTACTCTACCGACCTTTACTCTACCGACCTTTACTCAACCGACCTTTACTCAACCAACCTTTACTCTACCGACCTTTACTCAACCGACCTTTACTCTACCGACCTTTACTCAACCAACCTTTACTCTACCGACCTTTACTCTACCGACCTTTACTCAACCGACCTTTACTCTACCGACCTTTACTCAACCAACCTTTACTCAACCTACCTTTACTCTACCGACCTTTACTCTACCGACCTTTACTCTACCAACCTTTACTCTACCAACCTTTACTCAACCGACCTTTACTCTACCGACCTTTACTCTACCGACCTTTACTCTACCGACCTTTACTCTACCGACCTTTACTCTACCGACCTTTACTCTACCGACCTTTACTCTACCGACCTTTACTCAACCGACCTTTACTCAACCGACCTTTACTCTACCGACCTTTACTCTACCAACCTTTACTCAACCGACCTTTACTCAACCAACCTTTACTCTACCGACCTTTACTCAACCGACCTTTACTCTACCGACCTTTACTCAACCGACCTTTACTCAACCGACCTTTACTCTACCGACCTTTACTCAACCAGCTAGTTTTGGACTCATTATGCCCTAGTAGTGGATTGTCATCACAGCTGTACCCTTGACATTCTACGACACACAAACACAACCCAGCCCCTCCTCCCCGTGGCTGCCTGAACACTTCACTTTATACAGTGACACTTCCCACAAGGCCTCATGTTGTCACTAGGTAGGAACCTGCAACTCTGCCTCAGGCTCTGGGCCACACATAGGTCACTATACATCATGCTAATGTATTGCTGCTCTATGTCTTGCTTCAGCCTACAGATATGGGTTTATATCTTAGATAGATATAGGTGATGAACAATCAATCGATCACGGATTGCGATGCACACGTCAACATTTTAAAAGTCATCCAGCGACATGACCACTGATATTGACCTACAGTACACAGTGGAGAGACCTGCATTTGATTGGACAATGGACGGAGAAGACGAACATTGTGATCCTTACAATTTGAAAAATACGAATAGGGAGCATAACTTTATTTTATTGCTTGCTCTCAACTAACCAGATGAAGAAGATCACCAAAAAAAAATCAGTCCGGACAAAACGTACGTGAATGGAAATAAATTGCAATCCCCTCTTTTCTTAATCAACTTTTCCCACTTCAAAATCAAATGTTTTGCCATTTTGAATCATAAGTCTTTTGTCTTTTCAAAACTAAGCTAAGTGCTGGTGCAGTTTCACCTGTTAGAGTTAGAGAAAGATACAGAGTGTGTGTGTGTGTTAACTCCTTGCTCCCTCCAGGTCTATGCATTCCTGTGCCCTATATGCTACTGTAGCTTACAGGCCCAGCTCACTAACAGAGGGGGAAAGTGCCATTGTCAGGGCTTTCCATTGACAGCAAAGTGCCTACAGGCAGCGGGGGGGGGGGGGGGGGGGGGTTCTGGTTGTTGCGATGACCCAGGGGGCTTTGGTCCAGACCAACTCTGATGACGCTGGTGCTTCTATTGTCCACCGAGCCCTTGCGTTCAGCCTTTGCCAGGGTATAAAAGCTAGGGTTCTGCGCTGAGATGGCCAGCACGATCCAGCCTACCCCACACGGCACAGCAAGCTGTACACGCAGGTAAGGACACACCCCACACCAACTGAAAACAGCAGTCGATCCACAGCAGCAAACAGCGCACAGGGGCCCACTCCTCTCAGCCTACCATGCCCGGGTGTGTCACCCCCAGGCGGGGCTGAGCCCCTAACAGAGGCTCGGGCCTCAGGGCCTACATGAGGCAATCAGACCCCAGGCTGGATTGGTACAACAGATGGTTATTTTCTGATCCATCCTATGGAAGTGTTTGACCGCTGTTTCCTGCCTCAGTTAGTTACAAGACTAAGAAATAGTAACAGATACACAAACCAAACACATTCAACTCTGTAGTGAGAACACACCTTTACCTGATCTGTGTTTTGATCTTTTTTTCTCTCTCCCTGTCCCTCTTTCTCTCAATCGATCTCTCCATCTCCCACACCATTCTCCCTTTCCCTTTCTGCTCTCTCTCGCCCTCTTTCCCTTCTTCCTCTCTTTAACTCTCTCTGCCTGCCCCATCTTCTTTCCTCTGACATGCCTCTCCTCTCCCCGTCCTCTCTCATCTCTCCATCCCCCCCCCCCCCCCCTCCGCTCTCCGTCAGAATCTCCTGATCCCACACCATGTCTCAGACCGCCAAGTCCGCCTCCAGCCAGGGCACTGATGTCAAGGACAAGGGAGCCCCTGCCCCTGCTGCCACTAGCAAGGCCACTAAGACCGGAGAACCCAGCGTCGGAAACTTCCGGGTGAGTCGGCACACGTCCATTTAAAAATACACCACAACCCACCTGAGAGCAAAGTCCACCCGTTGTGTGGGGAGCAGCAAACAGTTTAACGTTAGCCATTCTCTTTGAACTTTTTATCTGAGCCGGGCTAATTGACCACGGATAGAACATTGTTCGTTGTGGTTGGTAAATGTTGCTACTTAAGTTGGTGTGTCTTAAGATGACCCCAGAGATCTTGCAGCCTTCACTGCAGTACGGGTCGGCTTTGGGTTTTATAGTGGAAGGCGGTGCAGGTAGTCCGGGGACAGGAAGAACGTCAGAGCTTTCTACCGGATCGACAAACTGAATGGCACAAACGGTAAAGGGCTCTGAGACCACGTTACATACCTGCAGTAGTAAAAGGCACCAAATGCGCTCTAATTCTATGGCAAAAGGGTCAACATAGAAAACAAATATTTGCGGACGATGGACAGTATCTCACCCTTGACCTCTTCCAGGGATAAATGGCATCTAACCTCTGACCACTCACTGCCCCCCTGTAGATCATGCTGTTCGACCAGGAGAACTTCCAGGGCCGAATGATGGAGGTCCAGAACGAGTGCATGAACGTGTGTGAACGCGGCATGGACAGAGTGCGCAGTATCATCGTCGAGTGCGGCCCGTAAGTGGACACACACACCTATAGGGCAAGATTACACACACACACACAGTCACACACATACACACCTACAGGACACAATCAATCAACTCTACATGCTAGTCCAACACACAGGAAGACAAACTCAGACTGAGCCCAAAACATTTGAGCCCAAACCCTGATGCTGTCATTTTTCGTGGCCCTTCACGCTCATTTCATTTTGACCCGTCTTCTAATCCCTCCCCCCTTGTCCCCGGCGGCCACCCCTCTCCAGCTTTGTTGCCTTTGAGCAGACTAACTTCCGCGGGGAGATGTTCATCCTGGAGAAGGGAGAGTACCCTCGCTGGGATACCTGGAGCAACTCTTACCGTAGCGACTGCCTCATGTCCCTCAGGCCCATCCGCATGGTGAGGAACACACACATTCCGAAACACACACTGTCACATTTTCCTATATACGCTCTCTCACACACATTCCAAACATGACAGTGACGAATGAGTTCGCCGGAGCGTAAAAACAGCCGGTAACCAGGGCTAATACAGTAGCTAGTGAAGAGACCTTCCAGCCTTTCCCTGACACCCCCCCCCCTCCCCCTCCTTCCCTCCACACCACAGGACAGCCTGGAGCACAAGATCTGTCTTTTTGAGCTCTCCGACTTCAAGGGCAATAAGATGGAGATCCAGGAGGATGACGTGCCAACCCTCTGGGCGCACGGCTTCACCGACAGAGTGGGCAGCGTGAGGGTGCCCGGCGGAGTGTGAGTGTACACACACACACTCGTACTTACGCACACACACCAGAAATCTATTTTCATGGATACTGGGACTGAAAAACCCTCACCTATATCGAAGATTTTTTTTAAAACATATCTGTAGGCTGAAGCAAGACATAGAGCAGCAATACATTAGCATGATGTATAGTGACCTATGTGTGACCCAGAGCCCGAGGCAGAGTTGCAGGTTCCTGCCTAGTGACAACATGAGGCCTTGTGGGAAGTGTCACTGTATAAAGTGAAGTGTTCAGGCAGCCACGGGGAGGAGGGGCTGGGTTTTGTTTGTGTCATAGTGTCAAGGGTACATTCATAACTGTTGCACACTTTAAAGTGGAAACACAGAACTCCAATGTGACTCATGTTGTCTCTAAAAAAACAGCCTAAAAATGACTATCAATCTAAATGTAACAAAACATGACCTTCTCTCCTTTCCTCCTCTCTCCAGGTGGGTGGGTTACCAGTACCCCGGATACAGAGGCTACCAGTACCTATTTGAGTGTGGTGACTACAGACACTACAACGAGTTCTGTGCCTTCCAGCCTCAGATCCAGTCCATGCGTCGCGTCAGGGACATGCAGTTCCACCAGCGTGGTTGCTTCAACCTCACCTCCGCCAGCAAGTGAGCGACCTCTGGTGGATGCACGCTGTAACTGCAGCCAGCCAGCCCTCCCTCACTCAACCCGCCCATCGGGCGCTTTTTATTTCTCCAAACCTATTCCTCCTTTCCTTCCCTTCACCCCTCCATCCTAAAGGGATGGAACGGCAGCATCGTACCGAACGGAACATCCTAAATGACTTTTTATGATGCCAAATAATAAACATGTTTTGAAAAACTAGAATTCCTTTCGCCCTGGACTACTTTATTCAAAGCCTTGTGTTCACTGTGACAACATTTTGTGGCAACATTTTGTGCCTCATTGTCCCTTTCTCTCTGTTTGATATTCCTTGTTTCTTTCTCTCTCTTCCCTTTTTGTCTGTCCAACTGTATTCTCCCTATATGTCTTCATTCTGTTCTTCTCTCTTCCATCTGTTGGACTGAGAAAGGACCATCTGATTAGTGAGCCGCTGACAGACAGTAGAAATTATTATTACCTAACAATGACGATGCATGTAGATAAAGCTTTGTATAACGTTAATCAACGTCACCTTGACTCGGCTCGCGAGTGGCGCAGCGGTCTAAGGCACTGCATCTCAGTGCTAGAGATGTCACTACAGACCCAGGTTCGATTCCAGGCTGTATCACAACCGGCCGTGCTTGGGAGTCCCATAGTGCGGCGCACAATTGGCCCAGCGTAGGTTTTGGCTGGGGTAGGCAGTCATTGTAAATAAGAATTTGTTCTTAAACTGACTTGCCTAGAGGTTACATAAAAATGATAAAACACCTCTGAAGGTTCCGAGAGCACACGTTCTCCTCCAAAGCCGTAGTCATAATTGACGCTTCCGCGTTGTGCTGTTTTATTTCCGATCGTTTTCAAAACCTCTGAAGATACACAGCAAGTGAAAGCAGATCTGCAATTTGTTGAAAGCACAACGGTACAGGCTTGGATGCACATCATGCTAATCAATAAAAACTTTTACATTTGAGCTGTGTTTTGCTTGTTTTGCTTGTTTGCTGCTGTGTTTTGCTTGTTTAATTTCATAGGGAAATTGTCGGGATGCGCTCGATTGTATCACCAAACATGTTATACTTGTCTGAATTCTATACGGGTCTGGTCTGTTTAGTTCATTGACTGTATATGAACCAGAACAAAAAAATAGGGAGTGGGATGTCTCGCGTCCTCTTCCGTCTCTGTATGATTGCACAAGCAGCAGACTGAGCAGTCAACATGGCAGCACTTTTCAGAGCTAGAAAAGGTCCGTATTACAATCAATGCACAAACTAGTGACGTGCTAATTTGTCTCTCAAATACAACGTTTTTTTTGTACTTGCTCTATTGGTGTGTTGACCCTTCGACAATAAAATAGACTTGGGACAGTAATTTGCCGGGGTGATAAGATGTGTATAACTAAGCTCATTGGTCTATCTGTGCTAACACTAATGCGAAGTAACGACCGCTAGCTGCATATTTTAGTGTGTGGTTAGCTTCTAACCCATCTCTAAAATAAACCCAGTTATGCATTGCTAAAATTCAGCTTTTTATAGTGGCGGTCAATAATAACTTCCAAGGCAACGTGAATGGGGTTAATGATCGCAGTCGTTAACGTAAGCATCATTGACATAGTTTATCGTTCACAGAAACCATGTTTGAGCTGGCTGCTTGGGTGGTTATCGATGTCGCAAATACACACGATTGGCATTGTACCGTAGTGAATATATTCACATTTCTAGTTTTCTGGTGTCACCCCAAGTCTTCACTCGAGCAGGCGCGTTCTCAATGGGACACGTTAAGGACGCGGTGGACGGATGATGACCTTTCACCTAGTTTACCGCTGTGCTGGTCAGCTAACCGGGTATGAAGATTATTATCTCCAAAATGTAGATCCTGTATGGGTTCAGTATATCACATTACATATTCTTGAGGGAATGTGCAGAGGTGAATGACTGTTCAGTAGCAAATTACTATTATTTGTAGTTTGCGAGACAGGCAGCCTACATCCATCTGTCAAACCTTAGATTTAGAGAGCAAGGGCCTCAATCAAGGTTGCTATATAATAACTTCTCAATCGGTAGGTCATTTTTCATGTCCAGTTTTCAACCTTTACCCCAGAGGCAGGGAGTTGTGAGCGGGTGGGTTGGGTCCATTGGTTGGGTGTCACACAGAATCGACCTGGACAGTTGGATTCACACGGGTGTAATGTAACACTGATAACTCTGTCTAACAATAGTGTCACGATGTTGTAAATCCATGCTAGACATGAGCAGGTCATACAGTACTAAAGTCTCTCTCTCTCTCTCTCCATCTCTCTCCATCTCTCTCTCTCTCTCAGCCCTTGGCCTGTGTGGCTGTAGATCTCTGTCCTCGCTAGCTGAGCTACCAGAGATGCATCAGATGATGAGACAGACCTGTAGAGACTATGCAGACAGAGAACTGGCTCCTATAGCTGGCAAATTAGACAAGGAGCACCTCTTTCCCGCCCGACAGGTACTCACACCACTAAACAGGAGGTACACACACACACACACACACACACACACACACACACACACTCTAACACAGTGGTATTCAAACTTTTTCAGCAGGGACCCCCAAATCTAATGACACAACAAATACCCCAAAATCCATTACATTTCCATCTCTCTTATCAAAATGAAAATAAACTAATACATACACATACTCTACGTTTTTATTTGTCTAAATATCTTTCTCAAAAAAAAATGTCATATTGTCCCATGTTATAATCTGTACTCATAATTGTTGTTGTTGAATACCACTGCATCCACCTGTGTGTTTGTACAGGTGCGAGAGCTGGGGGCTATGGGGGTGATGGCTGTAGAGGTTCCTGAGGCGCTGGGAGGAGCAGGTATGGACTACCTGGCCTACTCCCTGGCTGTGGAGGAGATCAGTAGGGGATGTGGCAGCACTGGATGTGTGGTCTCGGTCAACAACGTACGTAAGGGGGTGTGTGTGTGTGTGTGTGTGTGAAAGAGACTGTCTTTTGTCTTGCACTGATACAAAAGTGTGTGTGTGTGTGTATAGTCTTTGTACATAGGGCCGATATTGAAGTTTGGAACACCGGAGCAGAAGGATCAGTGGATCACCCCTTTCACAAACGGAGAGAAAGTTGGCTGCTTCGCTCTGAGTGAACCAGGTACAAACACCTCCACTCACTTCTATGCTCCAACCTGGGGAAATGGGTGATTGTTTCATTGTTGACGTCTTTTCTATCCTCTCCTTCACTCTCTCTCTCTGTCACTCTCTCTCTCTGTGTCTCTCTCTGTCTCTCTCTCTGTCTCTCTCTCTGTCTCTCTCTCCTCTGTCTCTCTCTCCTCTCTCTCTGTGTAGATAATGGTAGTGATGCAGGGGCAGCGTCTACATTAGCCAGACAGGAGGGAGAGGAGTGGGTACTGAACGGGACTAAAGCCTGGATCAGCAACTGCTGGGATGCCTCAGCTACTGTCGTATTCGCTACCACCGACAAGTCACTCAAACACAAGGTTAGATACACCACTGTTGGAGTCATGGTTAAACACCTCTAGTCCCTCTCCCCCCTCTATCTCTCTCTATCAATATTTTATTACTTTATCAATGTAACTCATGCACGCAATTCATCTTGTTGCCGCTATTTGTGGGTCCGACAACAAAAATCATTGTCCATTCCCTCCCTCAGTGTATATATTCCCTCCCTCTGTAGGGTATCAGTGCATTCCTGGTGCCCATGCCTCACCCTGGCCTTTCCCTGGGGAAGAAGGAGGACAAGCTGGGCATCAGAGCAACCTCCACGGCCAACCTCATCCTGGAGGACTGTAGGATACCCCTGGGCAACATGCTGGGGCCACGAGGGTCTGGCTTCAAGATAGCCATGGTGGGATTGTAGGGTGGGGTGGGGGGTGTTGCGCGTGCGAGGGGACGGGTGTACGTTTTGTGGTCCATCTCCGTGCGTGTGTACTGATCCCCTCTCTCGCCACAGCAAACCCTGGACGGTGGGCGTATAGGCATAGCATCCCAGGCTCTGGGCATTGCTCAGGCGGCTCTGGACTGTGCTGTGGACTATGCTCACAAACGCACCGCCTTCGGAGCTCCCATTGGCAAGCTGCAGGCCGTACAGGTATGCGTGTGTTAAAGTTTGTGTTTGAATGTTAAGGTGTAAGTGTGTGTTATCAAAGGCGTGTGTGTGTGTGTCTCAATGTTTCAGTTCAAGCTGGCGGACATGGCTGTAGCTGTTGAAAGCGCCCGTCTCCTCACCTGGAAGGCTGCAATGCTAAAAGACGCCAAGAAAACCTTCACCAAGGTATGCACACACACCACGCACACCGTCCTCTCTGTCACACTACGTAACGTTGTACTCCCTCCTTTCATGTCCCCACAGGAAGCAGCGATGGCCAAACTATCAGCGTCGGAGGCCGCTACCTTCTGCGGCCATCAGGTACGCATCGCGGAGCCCGCGATGTCATGTTTGCTAGAAGTAGTGCCTGACTCTATTAATCAATAGCGGATTTGACAGAATTCACAGAAAATCTCAGATTGCTAACCCCTTCTAATGTTCTTCTGCGGATCTAAAAGTCGATCCAGGTTCTTGGGGGAATGGGTTACGTGACGGACATGCCAGCAGAGAGGCACTACCGCGACGCGCGAATCACTGAGATCTACGAGGGCACCAGTGAGATCCAGAGACTGGTGATAGCCGGCCAGCTGCTGAAGGAGTATGTACCATAGAGACTTGCGGGCTGCGCCCCGGATGGCAGTCTATTCGCTACATAGTGCACTATTTTTGGACAGACCCCAACGGTCAAAAGTGGTACACTATATAGGGAATACGGGTGCAATTTCAAATTGGCCCATAACAGCCACGACACCCAGGACTGCGTTCAGGACTGCAGTGTTCAACCGTGTTGTCAGCGTCAGTCAGCTACTGAACTGAAGGAATGTCAGACATGGAGACAGACTCGCACAGCTCTGGGTAGAAGTTGCCCTTAACCACAGATCTAGGATCAGATTCCCAAACTAATGCCCAAATCCTAACCTCAACTGTTACGGAGAGAATAGTTGTCCCTGGACCAGTGGATAGAGGCACCTTGTACCTACCACTCCAAAGGGACAAGAAGACCAGGCCTGCATTCAGGACTGCGGTGTTCAGCAATGTTGTGGAACACTGCAACATGCATCCCACCTTACTTCAAATTTGTATAACGATTACAAAGCAATCCAAGACTGTCTCCGGTTTGAAGCCATTTTGTAACTGTCGATATCAACATGGAGATAAATATCAACCTTTCTGCCTTAACGTCATAATATTATCTGCTTTGAACTGATGGTGTCTGGTAATACACGCTAGTAGACTCGCAATTCTCACTGTGACCCTGTCTGTGTGAGGTGCAGTGCCTACTAGAGCCACAGGAGGGGAGTGTACAGTTTGGACTGCCCCGTCACCTGCACTTCAAACGACGGGGGAAATCACAACAACAACATTTGAACACGTGTAACATGCCTCCCCCCTTATTCTCTGCCTTGTAAATATTCACTGATCTAAAAGAGTTCTGTAGTCATAAAACAAGGACATACTGTAGTTGGCTAACGCCGCACCCAGGCTAGGCTGGTGGATGAATGAATCTTAGTTTTGATATAAAGAGTGATCTGTTCAGATGAAACTGGAAATGCCACAGCTAGAGAACCTGTTTCTGTCTGAGTTTCAGAGAAATTCTGAAACTGATATGTTTTACGATGACGCCCTACACAGCCCAAGCTTGTGCCTCAACATAAACTGCTGCTGTTCATATTTTATCATAATTGATGGTACATGATGAAATAAAAAAACATATTTTCATGTTAAATAGTGACGCTCCGAGGTTGTTTTGTGACCTGGCAACTTGTCATTATTAACAGGTGGCCCCTGGCAGCTGAATTGGGGAGGACAGGCAGGGACAGAATGAAGAAAATGGTGTTGAACACATGGTTTCCATGTGGTTGATACCGTTCCATTCACGCCATTATTATGAGCCGTCCTCCCATCAGCAGCCTCCTGTGCTAAAGGGCCGGTTTCACAGACCCAGGTTAAGACTAGTATAACACAATCACACACATTGTTTCACATCAATTGCTTTTAATTTGCCATGCACTTCATTTGAACAATAATTTAAATCATGTAGCTGTTATTTAACTCTTAACAATCATTTAAATCATCAGCCAGATTAGGACTTAATTTGACTCTTTTAACAATGCATTTCTCCTCCATCAGGACAGACATCAGGACAGGACAGACATGGGAAATCAATTAGAATCATTTTGTAATGTCTCAGATCCAGGGCCCAGTTTCAAGATCGCGATGGAATTTATGCTTAGGAGTGTTTTAATTAACAATGCATTTCTCCCCCATCAGCCGAAGATGTAACGTGCGCTTCCCAAAACATCACGCAAAGAGAAGGTTCGCTAAGTGTGTCGTTGAGGCATGTGCCGATACTGATTGGATCGAAAGAGACCGCGCTGCTCTCGGGAGGTTGGATGATCTTTCTCCATCGAAATCTTACCTTAATTAACATTAGAATGATTCCACAATACTGATGACGGATCAGCTACTAAAAAGATATCACTTATGGCAGCAACTATTGAGTCGGGTTATTCTAATGCTTACCCTATAATGCAATAAATCAAGATTTTTGCACATGTTGATACACACCGTGAAAAATATTGAGGCAAAATGACAGACAGACAGCATACAATTAGCAAAATAGAACTCAATTGAATGAACGTGACATCTATTTAAATATTATTGAATTATATAGGCCTATGTCGCCTATATTGTAGGCTAATTTTCTTTTTAATGCAGTCATTAAGTGATTCACAAGTATCAACCAAGGAGCATCAATAAGTACATATTCTAATCTAAAGTAAGGGTTAGTGTCAATCAGTGGCGACCTGTCATTCAGGGCAGGAGGGGCTGTTTTGAGCCCCACATTTTTACCAAAAATAAATAAAAATACAGGCTGTTTTGCATGTTATTTTGGCATTCATACGAGTCACAGAGCAGTTTCCAAAATGCAGGTGTTTCAGCCTCGCTCAGTGCTTTCTGTGGTGGTGGGGCAAGCCAGCAGAAAATACAGAGCGATGCGCCGCGAAAACTTGACTTCAGTGAGTTCAAGACAACTGGGAAGTCGGGAATAAAGGAGTTCAGACTGGGAAAATACGCTTTGAACGGTCATCCAACTCGGAATTGTAAATCCGGCCTCTTTCTAGAGCTACGACATGAAGGTCAATGACGTTCTTATGATTCGACCTTGTTTTTTTTCCAAGTTCCCAGTTGTTTTGAAAGCACCATAAATCCAGAGATTGACAGACTTTGATGACAAAATTTGCCAACAAAGACCCGCCGTGAAAACAGCATAACAAGGTGAGTCCAAAAATGTATTGTTTGCTGCTGCATAAATGATGTAATATACCAGGGAGATATGTATACTGTAGCTAAGAAAGTAATACTAAGTGTATGTTGTGTAGTAAGATGTTAGTAGCCCATGTACCTCACTCTAATAATTTGGTCTATTTACCCCTCTTAATTTCACCTACTGTTCTGACTTGGTGGTGCACATGTAGTCTATAACCTGTTTTAGAGAAATGTAATCATTGAATATTGTAAGAGCTTTCATTGTCTGCTTATATGTCTCCTTTATCTTTACTATGGTTCTGACTTGGTGTACAGGGAGAACACTGTAAGAACGGCCCAGGTTCTGAATTCTGTCGCTGTACATTTCAAACGTTCTAAACAAATAGTTATATTGACTACATCTGTCCTAGCTCGCTGTTGTCTTAGTCAAAATTATGGATTGCCTTTGATCCGCTTATGTAGGCCGTTTGTAGGCACCGTTTGTCACTGTTATAGTGCAATTAATGTATTGTTTAGTGTTGTGGATTTGCTGGCATGCATCCCACTTTTGTTATTTTTTGACCCACCAAGATTCACATGTTAAAATCGCCACTGGTGGCAATCACTACTCTCCCCTACAGCCATGCCCTCTCTCTGCTCTGCATTCTCACTCTTCCTCCATTCAAACTTTCTCTTTGTCTTCCTTTTAATTGGTCCTGGGCGCTGATAGGCTGATGGTCAGAGTTGTAGGTGTTTCTCTCCAGGAGAACCTCACCATTGGTGGAGTAGATGGCCTTGGACCAGGTCAGCACATTACCAGGGGTGTAGGACCAGTAGGACTGCCACCCAGACATGTAGGCCAGTATCCAGCTTGGGGAGAGGACTCTGTCCCACACTTCCACGTCAGTTACCTGCCCCTCAAACTTAAACACTTTCAAGACAGGAGGCCCATTGGTCACCTACACACGCACACAAAGAAATACAAATAACTGGGTCAGCACTGGGTCACCAGCAGTGCCCCCCACCTCTCCTAACCCACTTTCTCTCCTCTTACCTGGCCAAACACCCTCTTCCTGACGCTGACTGTCCCGCCTCTCCACACCTGGGCCATGCCTGTCTTTTTCTCCCAGGTAACACACAGGCTGGTCCAGGGGTGTGCCTCTCTGACAGCCCTGAACAGCTTATAGGAGCTAAAGTCCTGGGAGGAATCGATGGAGAGGTGGTCCATCCCCCAATAATACCTTTTCAGTAAAAGGTTCCAGTTGTTCCCCTGAGTGAGGCTGAAGAAAGTCAAGTCTTCTCCCTCCTCGGCCATGTAACGCAGACACACAGTCAGAGAAGAGGGCGAGGGAGAGGGAGAGGGGGTGGTGTAGGGATATGAGGTGGAGGATGAGGAAGGAGAAGGGGAGGGAGAGGAGTAGGGAGAACGGGAGGGAGAGGGTGAGATCGCATCTGTGTACATGGTGAGTTCCCCTCCATTTGTCACTGTAAACATCTGACCACACAGGTTTATGGTGGAGGGGCCTGAGGCAGAGAGTCAACAAATCCATCAACCAATATTATCTGTGTAGCACTATAAAAAGTGATTTGTCACTAAACATTTCAAAGAACCCACACCTAACACAGTATCTGTGTGTGTGTTTGAATGCGTTACCTGATGGCGTTAGTCGATATCTTGCCCCAGTTAGGCCCAACACCAACATCAGCACAAGAGCGTTAAGCAGCACCGAAATCATATTGTGAGCTTTGGCAGTGTGAGAAGATTTCGAGCATTAAGATCCTTACACCCGTCCTCAACAGCGTGTGCAACAACAACAAAAAGCTCTCTGATAGGTGTAGGTTTAGTTTCCCAGCAAGGCTTGCGAAAGAGTTTCGTTTCTGCAATGTCACGCAATTGTAGACGAACCACCATTGACTCGTCTTTTCGTTTGTTTTTTTTGGTATAAAAAAAAAACAGGAATAGAATAGTGAGAAATCAAATAATGACCGAAACTTTGTTTTATAATTTATTTTAATTGTAAAATGTTGGTTTAATTGGAAGTAAACAGACCTCAGAAACCATAAGCTCCGCCCATTGTGCGTGGTGAGGCGGGTGTTTTTCCACAAGGCTGCTGTCAGTAAAAGCTTCATGTTTATTAGTTGAGTGTGCCCTCAAAATGCTTCAAACTTAACCCTTGGAGAATAAACGGGTGCATTGTATACATTTGATATTTTATGCCATACTCAAGGTGTTAGGGGACAAAATGAAACTTTGGTTCTAGTGTTATACTTTGTATTCCATGTTATAAAAAGGACCCCCACGAACACAGAACAGTTCATTTCATGAGGATAGAGATTTACCATTGCTGAGATATCTTATTATTGTAAAAGGTTGCGGACAGGTTCATGTTAATCCCTAGTTAATAATGGCACCAAATAACCTGTCTGAATTCTTAAATTCAACACTTTTGTCCAATATCTCAAGATAGGGTGGTAATATTGTTACAACATTTCCAGGGCTGATTTAGAATATACAAATAAAATGTATGAAATTAAAATGCTATATTATGCAAATGAAGGAACTTAATATTCAAAGTAGGTACTACGGAATACATCGTTACAGTAAGTTAACCAAATAGCTACCCGGACTATCTGCGTTGACCCTTTTTGCACAAACTTTTTTTGACTCCTCACATGCGCTGCTGCTACTGTTTATTATCTCTCCTGTTAACGAGTCACTTTATTCCTAGTTATATGTACATATCTACCTCAATTACCTCGTACCTTGACTCGGTACTGGTACCCCGTGTATACAGCCAAGTTATCCTTACTCATTGTGTATTTATTATTACTTGTATTATTATGTGTTATTACTTTTCTACGATTTATCTACTTTCTTTCTCTCTACATTGTTGGGAAGGGACTGTAAGTAAGCATTTCACCGTTGGTCTACACCTGTTGTTTAAAAGCATGTGACGAATACAATTTTATTTGATCATTTAAGCCCAATAATTGAAGTTACGATTGTCATATTATTAACAAATCTTCATGCAAAGCTGAGTTTGTAACAATTTATGAAATTAGAATACAACTTTGTATACTGTTTTATGCAAGTTAGATACTTAATATTCTAATTTGTCTGCACGTGAATTAAAAGAATACAGCATGTTAAGCCCATTAATTAAAAGTAAGGTTGTCATATTGTTAACATATATTGATGAGTAAGGTGCCGCCAGTGTTGTAGTACTCGAGTCCGGTCTCGAGACACTCAATATGGTCTTGTCTCGGCGTTGGAAACATTTGTACTCGGTCTTGACTCGGTCTCAGACAGAGAGGTCTGGCCGAGACCAGCAGAGTAAAAAACTCACAATTATCAGCTTCCATTCAGTCAGCGCATAAAACCGCTTCGCAAGGCCAAATATATACACTCCTTTCTTGAAACATTAATACAGTATATTAACATTCTTAATATCTATTATAGACATGTTAGCGAACCTATAGGCAGACCTTCAGTGTGTGACAGGTTCGTGATTATGAAAGGACAGTAACCGTAATGCGCTTTTTGTAAAACGCAAAGGGCCAGTGGTGTAGTAGAGGGTATACGCAGGTATAAACCGTATATACACTTTTTTTCCCCCAGTGGGCATTGCGTTTACTCCTTAATCCCTATTGATGCGTATCAAAGTAGTGTCGTGGAGTTATATGATTTATCAAGTATGTAGTACAATAGAGAAATCATGCACAAAGTAGCCTACATAATCGCAAAGTACGTCAAATATATTCACATGCGCGCTGCACACAGCCTAGTTTCAGCGGAATATCATCTGCAGACAGCAAGAGTGTGCAGCTCTCAACTGGTTTTGGCTTGGAGACATGGATGGGGAGCCAGGCCCTGACCGCTCCACCCAATTAGATTGTTGTGGACGTAGACCGTCCAATTTTTGTATTTTTTTTTTTCAATGAAAAAAAAGTTATTTTGAGAGTGAAAATCGGACAAAAAAACGAATAAAAAGCATAAAAAAAACATACTTTTTCACGCAGGGTGCCTTTCCTTTGCTGGTCGTTTGGGAACTTCTGGGGAAAATTTGAGTTATACCCACTTCTCCAGGTACCACTACACCACTGTATAGGGCCGATGGAAAGACAGCAGTCACACACAGCATGATGCCTGAGGATAAGCAGTCCATAAACCTCAACATAATAAGCCAGTAGGTCCCAATCATCAGAATACAAAAACACAACTATTAAGCATTTCCCAATCAAAATGTACAAGTATTACTTCCAATTGCAAAAAAAAAAAAAAAAAAAAACATTTCAAATTTAGCCCACAAAGTAACCGGTGACCTAAAGTTTAAAGTGGAACTGACAGCTTTTTAACTACTTTGCAGATATGAAACCAACAGACAATCATACAATATCAGTAAAAAAAATATCAAATTCCCAGTTTATGCTACAAAACCAACTTTATAAGAGGTTTTAAAAATAGGTTATATTTTACTCAGAGTTCCATGATGTACACTAAGGCATTGTTGGCAGTATAGATGGATGCAGTTCAATGCATGATTCATATAATTCACTAGTACATTTCTTGGTACTCCAAA
Source organism: Oncorhynchus mykiss (assembly GCF_057628025.1). Classification (NCBI taxonomy): domain Eukaryota; kingdom Metazoa; phylum Chordata; class Actinopteri; order Salmoniformes; family Salmonidae; genus Oncorhynchus; species Oncorhynchus mykiss. The sequence continues at coordinate 36,611,058 of NC_143050.1, read as the reverse complement.
AATATGTACCAGCTGACCAGGTACATAGTTTGCTGCCTGCATTTGGGATGTACTGTTTCAGTTTCAATGACTCAATATTCTGGACAAAAAACTGACGAATGTAACTAAGGCTGGGAATGTCAATACAATCAAACTAGCAAGAGCAATGATCACAAGTCAGTCATAACATGGCTAATAGGCTAGCATATCTATTTATGTAGCAAGATGAAAACACAGAGCCTAACATTAGCTAGCTGCTAGGAGGATGTCATGCCATTGGAGGAGTGGGTGAGTGAATGACTTTTTACCTTCATAGTATTTTTCGGTGGCTACACACAGCTAGAGATACAGGTGTCATTTGGTTAGCTAGCAAGAACTTGAACAACTGTTATCCAGTTAGCGTACAGTATCTCTTGCATTTTCAAATTCACTATCTACTCCGACTCAGAGCACTCTTGTCTGAGTGTGCCAGAGTGCAGAATAACTGATGAATTTACGAATGCGTAACACCCTCTGTACATGACCGGTGTCAGTTAACGTATACAAAAAAAGTAATAGTTAGTCAAGAAAGCGCTAGATAACATATAAACAGCCTAACCAGCTCTGCTACTGTCACACCTTGACCTTAGTATTCTTTGTTTTCCTTGTTATTTTGGTTAGGTCAGGGTGTGACATGGGTGATGTATGTGTTTTTGGTCTTGTCTAGGGGTTTTGTATGTTTATGGGGCTGTTCCCTTTTTAGGTATATTGTATGTCTGGTTGCCTAGATTGGTTCTCAATTAGAGGCAGCTGTCTATCGTTGTCTCTGATTGGGAACCATATTTAGGCAGCCATATTCTGTGGGTACTTTGTGGGTGATTGTTTCTGTGTCTGTGTTTGTTTCACCACACGGTACTGTTTTGTTTTTTTCACGCCTCTGACCAGGTATCTGAAGATTGTCTGTCTGTCTGTCTGTCTGTCTGTCTGTCTGTCTGTCTGTCTGTCTGTCTGTCTGTCTGTCTGTCTGTCTGTCTGTCTGTCTGTCTGTCTGTCTGTCTGTCTGTCTGTCTGTCTGTCTGTCTGTGTCTCTCTCTGTCTCTCTCTGTCTGTCTCTGTCTGTCTCTGTCTGTCTGTCTGTCTCCACATGTTGGTCTGTCTGTCTGTCTGTCTGTCTGTCTGTCTGTCTCTGCATTCACATGTTGGTCTGTCTGTCTGTGCGTGCGTGCGTGCGCATTCACATGTTGGTCTGTCTGTCTGTCTGCAAAATGCTTCAAACTGACTCTGCTCTGTTATTCTGCCTTCTGGGCAACTTACAGACCGACAGACACACCAACATGTGAATGCGGACGGACGGACGGATGGACGGACGGACGGCGGACGGACGCATTCACATGTTGGTGTGTCTGTAAGTTGCCCAGAAGGCAGAATAACAGAGCAGAGTCAGTTTGAAGCATTTTGAGGGCACATTCAACTAATAAACATAAAAATCAAATTTAAAATCACGACACACTTTACAGTAAAATATAAAATAATGGAGATAAAAGAAAACAAGCAAAAATAATTAAGGAAATTAAATCAAGGAACATAAAATAGACAGCAGCAATGTAAAAATAACAGTTTTACCAGCTGTATTAAGTACTGCAGTGCATCTCCTCCTCATGGACTGCACCAGATTTACCAGCTGCATTAAGTACTGCAGTGCATCTCCTCCTCATGGACTGCACCAGATTTGCCAGTTCTTGCTGTGAGATGTTACCCCACTCTTCCGCCAAGGCACCTGCAAGTTCCAAGACATTTCTGGAGGGAATGGCCCTAGCCCTCACCCTCCAATCCAACAGGTCCCAGATGTGCTCAATGGGATTGAGATCCGGGCTCTTCGCTGGCCATGGCAGAACACTAACATTCCTGTCCTGCAGGAAATCATGCACAGAACGAGCAGTATGGCATTGTCATGTCAGGATGAGCCTGCAGGAAGGGTACCACATGAGGGAGGAGGATGTCTTCCCTGTAACGCACAGTGTTGAGATTGCCTGCAATGACAACAAGCTCAGTTCGATGATGCTGTGACACACCGACCCAGACCATGACGGACACTCCACCTCCAAATCGATCCCGCTCCAGAATACAGGCCTCGGTGTAACTCTCATTCCTTTGACGATAAAAGCGAATCCGACCATCACCCCTGGTGAGACAAAACCGCGACTTGTCAGTGAAGAGCACTTTTTGCCAGTCCTGTCTGGTCCAGCGACGGTGGGTTTGTGCCCATAGGCAACGTTGTTGCCAGTGATGTCTGGTGAGAACCTGCCTTACAACCGGCCTACAAGCCCTCAGTCCAGCCTCTCTCAGCCTATTGCGGACAGTCTGAGCACTGATGGAGGGATTGTGCATTCCTGGTGTAACTCGGGCAGTTGTTGCCATCCTGTACCTGTCCCGCAGGTGTGATGTTCGGATGTACCAATCCTGTGCAGTTGTTGTTACACGTGGTCTGCCACTGTGAGGACGATCAACTGTCCGTCCTGTCTCCCTGTACCCCTGTCTTAGGTGTCTCACAGTACGGACATGGCAATTTATTGCCCTGGCCACATCTGATCTGCACAGAATCTCAAACCATGTACTTGAATGTAATCTCAACAGACGACTTGACGTCACGACAACTAGAAGCCGTCACGACGACTAGAAGACGTCACGACGACTAGAAGACGTCACGACGACTAGAAGACGTCACGACGACTAGAAGACGTCACGACGACTAGAAGACGTCACGACGACTAGAAGACGTCACGACGACTAGAAGACGTCACGACGACTTGCGGGCAATGGGTTCAGAGCAATAATAAATCACTGGCTCAGAACAACAACGACAAAACCTTCTACACAAAAATAGATCATTTTACCACCACCCAAAAGGCCACTTGGCGAGTGGGAGGGTGAAGGGGCATGTGCTGGGCACAGGTTGACCCCTGTCTGTGCATGTGCCTGGTCTGCCCTTCTTACATGACAGGGCAAGTCGTTCCACAGCTGTGGGGCTCTGATAGAGAATGCTCCGCTCCTAGCCTTGGTTCTACACCTAGGTATTGTTAATAGGCCAGTACATTGGGAGCAGAGCACTCTCCCCGGGTTGTATGTCTGTCAGATAAGAGGGAGCAAGGCAGTTAGAAGTTACAAGTAAAATCTTAATATCGGACCGATACTTTACAGGGCAGCCAGTGCAGTGAGGTGCTCATACCTTCTAGTGTTGGTTAAAATGTGGGCAGCAGTGTTCTGTACAAGTTGCAGGGTTTTAATTTAGGAACTAGAGCAACTAGACAGGAGGGCATTACAGTAGTCTAACCGTGTTGGGACAAATAAATGGACCAGTTTTTCAGCATCCTGTTGTGAAATAAAGTGTTTGGAAAGAAACGTTAATTAGGTGGAAGTATGTTGTCTTGGAAATGCTTTTTTATGTGATCAATGGGTGAAGAGGTTCCATATCATATATCTTTTCATGTTTGGAGTTTTGTGGATATGCACCATATACTGAAACTCTGAATCCAGATGTGTCGTTTAGACATATATGATGTTGGGATTACTCCAAATATCACACATGGACATTTCCTGTGGCCGGATATGGACTCATACGATATCCTGAGATATGTAAAAAATACTGACTGTATACATTTTATATCTGTGTTTTCTCAGCACATTCAAGATAGGAAGTTATATTGAGTCCAGATATGTATATAAGGGCACAAGGCGAGACCCAATTACAGACACAGGAGGCAGATGGTAGAGCTCCGACATATATTATAACAAAGGGAGTAGGCAAAGGCAGGTCAGGACAGGCGAGAGTTCATAACCCAGGTCAGAGTCCAAACAGTACCAGACGATAGGCAGTCTCGAGGTCAGGACAGGCGAGAGTTCATAAACCAGGTCAGAGTCAAAACAGAACCAGACAATAGGCAGTCTCGAGGTCAGGACAGGCGAGAGTTCACAACCCAGGTCAGAGTCCAAACAGTACCAGAAGATAGGCAGTCTCGAGGTCAGGACAGGCGAGAGTTCACAACCCAGGTCAGAGTCAAAACAGAACCAGACGATAGGCAGTCTCGAGGTCAGGACAGGTGAGAGTTCATAAACCAGGTCAGAGTCCAAACAGTACCAGACAATAGGCAGTCTTGAGGTCAGACCAGGCAGGGGTCAGAAACCAGATCCGAGTCCAAAACAGTACAAGGGGATGGGCAGGCTGGTAGTCAGAACAGGCAGAGTGGTCAGGCAGGCGGGTTCAGAGTCAGGACAGGCAAGGGTCAAAACCAAGAGGACTAGAAACAAACAGAGACTGGGACAAATAGGAGCAAGGAAAAACTGTTGGTTGACTTGGCAAACAAGACGAACTGGCACAGAGAGACAGGAAACACAGGGATATATACACCGGGGATAATAAGCGACACCTGGAGGGAAGGAGACAATCACAAGGACAGGTGAACCAGATATATATTTATTTCAAAAAATGTTTTATATTTTGGTATTTTACCAACTTTTTCTTGTCTCATCGCTGCAACTCCACAATGGGCAGGCGAAGGTTGAGTCATGCATCCACCGAAACATGACCCGCCAAACCACGCTTCTTAACACCCGCCCACTTAATCCGGAGGCCAGCCTCACAAATGTGTCGGAGGAAACGCCATTCACCTGACTACCGAGGTCAGCCTGCAGGCGCCCTGCCCGCCACAAGGAGTCCCTAGAGCGTGATGAGCCAAGTAAAGCCCTCCTGGCCAAACCCTCCCCTACCCGGACGACGCTGGGCCAATTGTGAGCTGCCCGATGGGACTCCTGATCACGCCCGGTTGTGATACAGCCCGGGATCGAACCTGGGTCTGTCGTGATGCCTCTAGCACTGCGATGTGGTGCCTTGACTGCTGTGCCACTCGGGAGGCCAATGGGGATTTTTTATTATTTTAATTTGATTGACGTACGGGTGATCTAGGGTTAATTAAAGCCATATAATTTCTAATTTCTGATATGTTGCATTTCTCTTAGTAACTACAATCGAGAACTTTAGGTAATTTGGCCCATACCAGTAGGGCTAGCTACCTAACTAGGCTTGATAGGAAGTAAAAGCTAGCTTGTAGCCTAGCTAGTGTTTTAAAACCTCAAGGTGACAGCTAACGTTTTATATAAGCTAACTAGCTAGCAAGTTAACTAACTTCCTAGCAACTTGGCTTGCTAGCTAGTTCCAGTAAGTTTTATCTTCATGAATAAAGCAGCTAGAGTAGATACCTTGTGGTATGGTAATGTGATGTGACAATAACTTCTTGCAATATTGACGCAATTTGGATGAATGATTTATCCATTGACAGTTTGGAGTGAATCATAGACCGACACTCTACCAACACCTTGGGTCTGGACTAGAGGTCGACCGATTAATCGGAATGGCCGATTTCAAGTTTTCATAACAATCCGTAATCTGCATTTTTGGACACCGATTGTGGCCGATTACACTCCACGAGGAGACTGCGTGGTTGGCTGACTACCTGTTACGCGAGTGCAGCAAGAAGCCAAGGTAAGTTGCTAGCTAGCATTAAACTTATCTTATAAAAAAAACAATCAATCTTCACAAAATCACTAGTTAAACTAGTAATATCATCAACCATGTGTAGTTATCTAGCATGTCCTGCGTTGCATATAATCAATGCGGTGCCTGTTAATTTCTCATCGAATCACAGCCTACTTCGCCAAACTGTTGCACCAATGTGTACCTAACCATAAACATCAATGCCTTTCTTTAAAATCAATACACAAGTATATATTTTTAAACCTGCATATTAAGTTAATATTGCATGCTAACATGAATGTATTTTAATTAGGGAAATTGTGCCACTTCTCTTGTGATCCGTGCAAGCAGTCAGGGTATATGCTGCAGTTTGGGCCGCCTGGCTCGTTGCGAACTGTGTGAAGACCATTTTTATTCCTAACAAAGACCGTAATTAATTTGCCAGAATTGTACATAATGTAACAGCAATATTTAGACTTAGGGATGCCACCCGTTAGATAAAATACGGAACGGTTATAGTTTCCGGATTTGACCATATTAATGACCTAAGGCTCGTATTTCTGTGTGTTATAATGTTAGAATTAAGTATAAGATTTGATATTTGATAGAGCAGTCTGACTGAGCGGTGGTAGGCAGCAGCAGGCTCGTAAGCATTCATTCAAACAGCACTTTCGTGAATTTGCCAGCAGCACTTTGCTGTGCTTCAAGCATTGAGCTGTTATTGACTTCAAGCCTATCAACTCCCGAGATTAGGCTGGTGTAACCAATGTAAAATGGCTAGCTAATAGCGTTTCAATCGGTGATGTCACTCGCTCTGAGACCTTGAAGTAGTTGTTCCCCTTGCTCTGCAAGGGCCGCGGCTTTTGTGGAGCGATGGGTAACGATGCTTTGAGAGTGGCTGTTGTGTTGGCTGTTGTGTTCCTGGTTCGAGTCCAGGTAGGGGCGAGGAGAGGGACGGAAGCTATACTGTTACACTGGCAATATTATAGTGCCTATAAGAACATCCAATAGTCAAAGGTATGTGAAATACAAATCGTATAGAGAGAAATTGTCCTATAATTCCTAAAGTAACTACAACCTAAAACTTCTTACCTTGGAATATTGAAGTCTCATGTTAAAAATATCCCCCAGCTTTCATATGTCCTCATGTTCTGAGCAATGGCACATATTGCACTTTTACTTTCTTCTCCAACACTTTGTTTATGCATTATTTAACCAAAGTTATTTATTTGAGGTTAAATTGATTTTATTAATGTATTATATTAAGTTAAAATAAGTGTTCATTCAGTATTATTGTAATTGTCATTGTTACAAATAAATAAATAAAAATCGGCCGATTAATCGGTATCGGCATTGAAAAATCATAACCGGTCGACCTCTAGTCTGGACTGCACGGGACCACAGCTGACAGCCCAGTCTGCACCCATCACATCATCCTTAATAACAAACACCTACAAGCACACGGGTGTGATCGTTCTACAGTGGTCCCTGCAGTGTACGCTCAAACTGGTGTAATTAGAACACTTCTTTAGAACGTCCTAGTTACGATTGACGCAACAGTCATTGTTTGAGCTGGCCACACTGATTTTTTTCACAGAAACATTTTGCACAAACACAGTCTTTACAACTTTATGTGCTCAATGTGAGCAGTGTATTTTTGGATGCAATGTTCAGACATTCACAGAAGTAGCAACATCATAACACAATTCTCATCCAAACCAGAAAATGTATGCTACCTTAGTCCTAGCGCTAACTGAGGAAAGATTGACCCAACACAAACCGGTAATATTTAGCCAGCCATTACCAGCTCTCAGCTGACAGAAACCATAATATGAATTGGCTAATGGTAATTACTATTTACAACTCGTCACATCACGTGTGAGCTCACCAGTCATTTAAAATAATTGAGTTTCTTAAAGTCTTAAAGTAATCCAATGGTGGGTAGTTTGTGTTTGTGCCACCATAGTTTGTTTTTTCCTCATCAATCAAAGATAAGAAGAGATGACAAGATGAGTTGGGTCTGTTTGCTGTATGCAAAGGGTTGTTGTCGAAGGCGAGGGGGGGGTGTCGTCTACCAGCATTCACTTCCTATCATTCACTTCCGGAAGTTTACTCAAAAGATAAGTGAACCATCCCTTCAACTCGTTTTGTTATGACATATTTTCTCTGAAGATGTTTACCTGACACCCAGAATGCTTTGAATGGTGTCAACAAACATGGCTCCACACATAACTGGCAAATAGCTTAGCATTAGGGCTACCGAGTGGCGCAGCGGTCTAAGGCACTGCATTTAATGCTAGAGGCGTCACTACAGACCCTGGTTTGATTCCAGGCTGTATCACAACCAGCCGTGATTGGGAGTCCCATATGGCGGCACACAATTGGCCCAGCGTCCTCCGTGTTAGGGGTTGGCTGGTGTAGGCCGTCATTGTAAATACGAATTTGTTCTTAACTGACTTGTCTAATTAAATAAAGGTCAAATAAACAAAAAATTGCTCATCACAATCAGTACAAGTTTCCAAAAAGTATTTTACACACATAAGTTGTGTCCATTACAATCTATGCAATAATCGGAATGCATGATTTGCTACCAGTACTTGAAAACGTACAAATTAACGGTAAGTAAAGAAATGAACACCAAGCCATTCTCTGATAGTGACTTATTGATACAAGTAGCCCGTGCCGGTGTTATGATACTGATCATTGATACTGATACTGATCATTTGTCGCAACAGATGGTTTGTTTACGTTTTTACTGTTGTGGCCACATGGAGTAGCTAGGCCTATAACAGTTCTATCTAGTGGTCTTGTCGGGGATAGCAGTTGTTGACAACTGTAGCATTGTAGCTAAGCCTAACCCTAACCTTAACCTCATTCTCTTAACCTCCTACTTTAGTTCACCTATTCTGCTGTGTTAGTTCTCCTAACCTGCCATGTGGACAATCCACCTGTGGAGACAAATCATCAGTATCACCACGCCGGCAGCCAATCGTGTCACCCCTGACACTCACTTGTAGCCCTTCAGTGTTGTTGTTTATGTATGTAGCTTAGCTAGTGGGGCTAAGTTGTAACATTAGCAATGTCTTTCAAAATGAGGCAACTCACAAATGCGGAAATTCTGGAGATTTTTGTAAATTCTGACAATGATTCTGAGTATGCCAGTGAGGAATCTGACAGTGACAGTGAGGAGCTGCCCCCCAACCTTGTGGCCATTTAGAACCCTTAAGCTGAGGACCCCTTGCCCACAGACAAAGTCCTAGGCCCCTCTGAAGATGCTGGTTTTGATGGAGGCACACCAACAGTGGTGTGAAACACAGGAGGTCTGTTGTAGCTGGAAGGCCTCCAGCCATTTCACCCCTCCTGGCCCTGCTGTTGGCTTTGATGAGCCCCAGTCTGGAGTGCAAAGCCCCTTGCCATATCCCTCTGAGGCAGAGTGCTTCAAGCTGTTTCTGACAGGGGAGCTGGTGGGAAACATAGTGGAGGAGACCAATCGCTGTGCCTTGGAGCTACAGGAGAAGAGAGAGCCACAGGGAAGGTGGACCACCTGACGGGAGAGAGAAAGATCAAACCAGACTGTGTGCTTGACTATAATTGCGAAATGGGGGCAGTGGCTAAGGTGGATATGATAAACAGCTTTGTGGCTTGCGCTCGGAAAACCACCAAGTGGTATAAGAATGTATTTTTCCATCTGATCGACACCGCTGTCCTCAATGGCCACATAGATCATCGCCACCTAACAGGTAAGATGATTCCTGAACCAGGTTTTTTGTAATTGGACATACAGTTCACATACAAGTCAAACATAGTTCCATAATGCAATTATATCGACAATATCTCACTCACTTTCCCGCTCCCTCATCATCCTCTTCTCTCCCTCATTCTCCCTAATCCCTCATCATCCTCTTCTCTCCCTCATCCTCCCTACTCCGTCATCATCCTCTTCACTCCCTCATCCTCCCTACTCCCTCATCATCCTCTTCTCTCCCTCATCCTCCCTACTCCCTCATCATCCTCTTCACTCCCTCATCCTCCCTACTCCCTCATCCTCCTCTCCACTCCCTCATCCTCCCTACTCCCTCATCATCCTCTTCACTCCCTCATCCTCCCTACTCCCTCATCATCCTCTCCACTCCCTCATCATCCTCTTCACTCCCTCATCCTCCCTACTCCCCCATCATCCTCTTCACTCCCTCATCCTCCCTACTCCCTCATCATCCTCTCCACTCCCTCATCATCCTCTTCACTCCCTCATCCTCTCTACTCCCTCATCATCCTCTTCACTCCCTCATCCTCCCTACTCCCTCATCCTCCTCTTCACTCCCTCATCCTCCCTACTCCCTCTCCAAACAGTATGTTGCTAGCAAACAAACGCTGTCCTCAATACTTGGCATTAACGATGTCCAGTTCCACTCATGATGTTGACAAGTTATGTTCAATATTGTGTGTGTGTGGTTTCTGAAAGTACAGAATGAAGAGGAATTATTAGTAATTAGAATAAAATATAAGCATAGCAATAAAACAATATTACAAGTAACATAATAACTGAAGAACTCCACAAGGGCTCCACAAGCATGTTATCAAATGTATTTGAAAATATAATAAAACAATTCCATATTTACATATTTACAAGTTTTCAGACCCATCCTGTTTCCATTGATCGCCCTTGCGATGTTTCTACAACTTGATTGGAGTCCACCTGTGTTAAATTCAATTGATTGGACATGATTTGGAAAGGAACAAAACCTTCTATATAAGGTCCCACGGTTGACAGTGCATGTCAGAGCAAATACCAAGCCATGAGATTAAAGGAAATGTTCGTAGAGCTCCGAGACAGGATTGTGTCGTGGCACAGATCTGGGGAAGTGTACCAAAAAATTTCTGCAGCATTGAAGTTCCTCAAAGACACAGTGGCCGCCATCATTCTTAAAAGGAAGAAGTTTGGAACCACCAACACTCTTCCTAGAGCTAGCCGCCCAGCCAAACTGAGCAATCGGGGGAGAATGACCTAGAACCCAATGGTCACTCTGACAGAGTTCCTCTGTGGAGATGGGAGAACCTTCCAGAAGGACAACCATCTCTACAGTATTCCACCAATCAGGCCTTTATGGTAGAGTGGCCAGACGGAAGCCACTCCTCAGTAAAATGTACATGACAGCCCGCTTGAAGTTTGCCAAAAGGCACCTAAAGGTCTCTCAGACCATGAGAAACAAGATTCTTGGATTGAATGCCAATGAACCCGATCGAACATCTCTGCAGAGACCTGAAAATAGCTGTGCAGCAACACTCCCCATCCGTGGCTTGAGAGGAACTGCAGAGAAGAATGTGAGAAACTCCCCAAATACAGGTGTGACAAACTTGTAGCATCATACCCATGAACAAACAAGGCTGTAATCACTGCCAAAGGTGCTTCAACAAAGTACTGAGCAAAGGGTCTGAATACTTATGGAAATGTATCTTTCATTTTTTTTTGTAATAAATTTGCAAAAAACGTCTAAACCTGTTTTTGCTTTGTCATTATGGGATATTGTGTGTAGATTGATGAGGGGGAAAACAACTATTTATTCCATTTTAGAATAAGGCTGTAACGTAACAAAATGTGGAGAAAGTGAAGGGGTCTGAATACTTTCAGAATGCACTGTAGTTCCAGATAGTACACTCTGCATAGTGTTTTGAGGGTGGACTGACTGTATAATTTGGCATTAATAGTCTGGTTTTACTCTGTTTTCTTTCCGTGCTAGGGGAGAGTGCGAGGACGACTCATGTCATGCAGGTTCAGATAGCCTATACAGGGCAATTGTATATTCAAAAATAAATAATTTGATAGCTGTTTAGTATGCTGTTGCATTGAACATTTATTTTACAATTATCAATGTTGAAATTTCCAACTTTAATTACTGAACAATGGCAGCATTGCGACACCGTGTATAGCTTCGTGAAATGTTAGGCTTAACATGATCAAACAGGCCTACCAATAAACATTTATCCATAAGCTAAAGCAAAGCTTGACCGTGGCACCACAGAAAGCCTATCATCGATTCGATAGGCATTCGGCATCATAGACATGTCGCAATTTCAGCACCATGGTGCTTGCGGGGGTCCAGAGAAACTGCGTTACGCCAGTGACTGTGTCAAGACTACTTCAGGAGAACGGCCCGCCATAATGCCCTCCCAATCCATGTGACTGGGGAGCACAGAAATAGCCCTGAATGCTCCTCGGGACGTATTGCTTAATTATCTAGTGATATACTGTACATATTATTCACAGATTCTGTGTGGTTTTTCACGAGTGTAACTTTAAACAGGTTTTGCAAACTGTCCGTGATATCGATATGAGTGATGGACAAATAATAATAATTTCTCTTTCCGTTTTGGTGACCCCCAAATCAAAATGCATCCCTCCAGCAGGTTGTCCCCTAACCAGTGATGTGAACAATATTTCCAGTTTGTTTCTAAAATTGAGTACTGTTAAATGCCAGGACTCATTTAGGCTTTTCATATAGAATTCACTGCACACTTTTGGGGAATTTCACAGCCACAATGCATTGGAAGAGGGGGGCTGTGAGTTTTGATAGCTAGCTAGATCTCTTCAAGTAAACAACAAAACAACTTGGAAGATGGCGAATAGCGAAGCTTCTGCAGTGGTGTTCAAATGCAAGCAGTTTTTGTTCTCCTTAAAATAATCACGACTATTTCAGCGTAACGTTAAAATAGATATGTTGCCTGCCATGGCTTTAGCTAGTGTCACGAATAGTACCAAAGGTGACTCCCCTTCTTGTTCGGGTGGCGCTCGGCGGTCGTCGTCGCCGGTCTACTAGCTGCCACCGATCCTTTGTTCTGTGTTCGTTTTGGTTTTGTCTAATTGGTTTCACCTGTTCCTTGTTTGGTTGTTAGGGTGGGGTTATTTAAGTTCATTCAGCCCGCTTCTGTTTGTGCGGGCTTGTTCATCTGTATGTGTTAGAGTGGTTAGTGTTTTCGTTGGGTTTCTCGCTGTCCTACTCGCTGTCCTAGTATTTCACAATAGGGTACTATTTTGTTTTATAGTTACACCTGTGTTGGGTATACTATTTTGTTCCTGTGAATTTTTGGACATTAAAGCGTGTTTTTTCCCGCATCCTTTGCTCTCTGTGCCTGACTCCACACCTATTCACTCATTGAGCATTACAGCTAGTGACGTGCTTTAGTTGGAAAAATAAGTGGGGGAATCATAAGCAAAAATACACAGTACACTACTGTATGTTGTCCTGCCATTTATTGCTGTGCAGTACTAATAAAGTACCCCTGTTCTCTGAGAGCAATAACCTTTACCCATCTATTTCCTATGCTTCACCGGCACATTCATGTACGTGTGAAGATATACATGTTAGAAACGTTCAAGTATTCCAGAGAAATGTAATTGGCATAATACCTTTTACCGGGCTTAACATGTAGTATGTTTGGTGCTGAAAGCTATATATTTTTTCCCTTTTTCCAGAGGGAGCTTTTTTTAATTTAATTTTTTTACCCAAAGTGGATTTCTGTTCTCATTGAAAAGTGTTTCTTGTTTGTAATCTAAACATAAAAAAATATTTGATATCGGTACATCTACTATTCGGTGTGTATAAACATGGCTAAACATTGAAACATTTGCACATCTGCGATTTCATGTTGTAGGGGCATGCGAACAATTAGATAAGTTGAAGAAAAAAAGCGCACACCACTCCTGTTTTGTTATGGAAGCGTTAGCCTCTTGGGATGTTTGCTCTGCTCAACTACACTGAACCAAAATATAAAAGCAACATGTAACAATTCCAAAGAGTTTACCGGGGTACAGTCCATACAGGAAATTCAGTCAATTTAAATAAATTCACGAGGCCCTAATCTATGTTTTTCACATGACTGGGAATACAGATATGCATTTGCTGGTCACAAATACTTAAAAAAAAAAAAAAAGCTAGGGGCGTGGATCAGAAAACCAGTCAGCATCTGGTGTGACCAGATCTTGCAGAGCAACACATCTCCTTTGCATAGAGTTGATCAGGCTGTTGATTGTGGCCTGTGGAATGTTGTCCCACTCCTCTTCAATGGCTGTGCGAAGTTGCTGGATATTGGCGTGAACTGGATCATGCTGTCATACACGTCGGTAAGGGCGGCGGATGAATGGCATGACAATGGCCCCCATGATCTCGTCACGGTATCTGTGTGCATTGAAATTGCCATCAACAAAATGCAATTATGTTCGTTGTCCGTAGGTTATGCCTGCCCGTACAATAACCCCACCTCCACTATGGGGCACTCCGTTCACGATGTTGACATCCAGAAAACCGCTCGCCCACACAATGCCATCTCCCTGGTACAGTTTAAACCGGGATTCATATGTGAAGACCACTAAAGTCAGTTTCTATGCCGAACTGCAGTAATGGCACAACCCTGGTGAGGACGACAAGCCCACAGATGATCTTCCGTGAGACGGTTTATGAATATTTGTGCAGAAATTCATTGGTTGTGCAAACCCAGTTTCATCAGCTCTCCAGGTGGCCGTTCTCAGACAATTCCGCAGGTGAAGAAGCCGGATGTGGAGGTACTGGGCTGGCATGGTTACACTTGGTCTGCGGTTGTAAGGCCAGTTGAACATACTGCCAAATTCTCTAAAATTCTGTTGGCGGCGGCATATGGTAGAGAAATTAACATTAAATTATTTGGCAACAGCTCTGGTGGACATTCCTGCAGTCAGCATGCCAATTGCACGCTCCCTCAAAAATGTTGACATCTGTGGCATTGTGTTGTGTGACAAAACTGCACATTTTAGAGAGGCCTTTTATTGTCCCCAGCATTTATTGGCAAAGAAGAAATGCTCACTAACAGGGATGTAAACAAATTTGTGCATAACATTTGAGAGAAAAACACTTTTTGTGCATACAGTGGGGCAAAAAAGTATTTAGTCAGCCACCAATTGTGCAAGTTCTCCCACTTAAAAAGATGAGAGAGGCCTGTAATTTTCATCATAGGTACACTTCAACTATGACAGACAAAACTAGAATAAAAAAATCCAGAAAATCACATTGTAGGATTTTTAATGAATTTATTTGCAAATTATGGTGGAAAATAAGTATTTGGTCAATAACAAAAGTTTATCTCAATACTTTGTTATATACTCTTTGTTGGCAATGACATAGGTCAAACGTTTTCTGTAAGTCTTCACAAGGTTTTCACACACTGTTGCAGGTGTAGAAGCACGGTGGCTAGGAAAAACTCCCTAGAAAGGCCAAAACCTAGGAAGAAACCTAGAGAGGAACCAGGTTATGTGGGGTGGCCAGTCCTCTTCTGGCTGTGACGGGTGGAGATTATAACAGAACATGGGCAAGATGTTCAAATGTTCATAAGTGACCAGCATGGTCCAATAATTCCCAGCCTGGTGCAGGTCTATAATTTTGTTTCTGGTGTCCTTTGACAGCTCTTTGGTCTTGGCCATAGTGGAGTTTGGAGTGTGACTGTTTGAGGTTGTGGACAGGTGTCTTTTATACTGATAACAAGTTCAAACAGGTGCCATTAATACAGGTAACGAGTGGAGGACAGAGGAGCCTCGGTCTGTGAGAGACAGAAATCTTGCTTGTTTGTAGGTGACCAAATACTTATTTTACAACAATTACCAGCTGCCTCTAATTGGGAATCATACAAATCACCAACATAGAAAATAAACTTAGAACACCACATAGAAATAAATAAACTAGATCACACCCAGTCACGCCCTGACCCACTTCACCATAGAGAAACAATGGCTCTCTATGGTCAGGGCGTGACAATAGGTTAGTGTATTATGTCTGTTTGTAACAGTGTGTTATATGTGAAAATGTGATTGTATTATGAATTGTATTTGAATGTTTAAGGACTCTTGGAAGATCAGTCCAAATGAGGATTAAAATCCCACTGAGTGACCATCTTCACATATCAAACTAGATACATGGGGTAACAGTGTGTATTTTCAGTTAGAGTTAGGAGCATTTGACTTATGGGGTCTAAGAGGGACCTGAGTCTACTGGTATCAAGGGCTCTGACAGATATATGGTTGAGCCTAAACATTTCTGGGGGTCTGATTTTCCTGGCTAAATTCCCAATTTGGCTCTCAAACCATCACGGTCACCTAATAATCCCCAGTTTACAATTGGCTCATTCATCCCCCTCTACCCTGTAACTATTCCCCAGGTCGTTGCTGCAAATGAGAACGTGTTCTCAGTCAACTTACCTGGTAAAATAACAGATAAATAAAATTGAGACATGGGCCAGGGTCTGGAGGAGGATTAATATTGTCCTTGGTCCTCCTGTGTGGACTGTGTATCCTATCCTTAGGTTGCACGTTCGGTGTGTGTGACATGGAACGAGAGTTTGGGTTTTGTTTTAGCGTTCAGATTTTTTTGTTGAGTCCATCCTAGTGGGAGCTCTCACGTCACTCCTCTCCTCTCACTGCTTTTAAACATGGAGGGCACCAGTATTGGTAGATATTTGATGTCCAGGTCAAGCTGCCTACTTTTCCTGTGTTTGTTTTCTCCCTCTTATTCCTTCAACACACGTTTCTCTTCAAGAACAGGCGCACACCATCCCTGCCTTAATCACCGTGAGTGCTCCAACAGGCAGTGACAATACTTTGGCCCAGGTGGTGACCGTCTTTCCCCATCAGGTTTCTGCTGAGGTTCTGCTCCCAGTCTGCTCTCTGACCAATACAGCATTCTCTCTCTCATCACCTTTGTGTGTATGTGACGTGATTTGTGTTATGTCCCGGTTCTCTACCTCAGGGGTTCAGCTCGAGACCCAAATTAGGAATTCACTGTCCTCCAACAACCCAAATGAATAAGAAATAGTATTATATTTGATTCTAAATGTATTAACTTGCGACCCACCTCTCACATACCTAGGGCCCACTTTGGGTCCTGACCCATAGTTTGAGAAACCCTGCTCTACCTCCCTAAGTGTGCACCAATGGCACCCTTCATTAAAGCATTGGATTGAGTCATGTTTTGTTTTTCCATTTGGATTTAAATATGCAAATGCATATGATTTCAGGTTTTTCTGGTCAAAGCACAGATATATATTTTTTTAAACATAAGTTAAATACCAATGAACTACTAATGCACATTGCTAAACTTTTGGGAAAGACACAATATCCTTAAGAACTCGGATAGTAGTATTTAACTCATTGAGAACTGTCACACCCTGACCATAGTTTGCTTTGTATGTTTCTATGTTTTGTTTGGTCAGGGTGTGATCTGAGTGGGCATTCTATGTTGTGTGTCTAGTTTGTCTGTTTCTGTGTTTGGCCTGATATGGTTCTCAATCAGAGGCAGGTGTTAGTCATTGTCTCTGATTGGGAACCATATTTAGGTAGCCTGTTTGGTGTTTGTGGGGGATTGTTCCTGTCTCTGTGTTTGCACCAGATAGGGCTGTTTTGGTTTTTTACGTTTCTTGGTTTTGTTAGTCTATTCATGTATAGTTTCTTTATTAAAGAACCATGAATAATAACCATGCTGCGTTTTGGTCCGCCTCTCCTTCGACACAAGAAAACCGTTACAGAATCACCCACCACAACAGGACCAAGCGGCGTGGGGACAGGCAGCGGCAGCAGGAGCAGCACGAGGAGTACTGGACATGGGAGGATGAGTTGGATGGAAAAAGACCCTGGGCACAGCCTGGAGAATATCGCCGCCCCAGAGAAGAGCTGGAGGCGGCGAAGGTGGAGAGGCGCTGGTATGAGGAGCAAGCACGGCGGCGCGGATGGAAGCCCGAGAGTCAGCCCCAAAAATGTATTGGGGGGGCACACAGGAAGTGTGGCGAAGCCAGGTAGGAGACCTGCGCCAACTTCCTGTGCTTACCGGGGGGCTAGAGAGACCGGGCAGGCACCGTGTTATGCTTTGGAGCGCACGGTGTCCCCAGTGCGGGTGCATAGCCCGGTGCGGTACATTCCAGCTCCGCGTATCAGCCGGGCTAGAGTGGGCATCGGGCCAAGTGCCATGAAGTGCCATGAAGCCGGCTCTACGCATCTGGTCTCCAGTGCGTCTCCTTGGGGCGGCTTACATGGCACCAGCCTTGCGCATGGTGACCCCGGTTTGCCTGCATAGCCCAGTGCGGGCTATTCCACCTTGCCGCACTGGCAGGGCGACCGGGAGCATTCAACCGGGTAAGGTTGTGCAGGCTCGGTGTTCAAGAACTCCAGTGCGCCTGCACGGTCCGGTCTATCCGGTACCACCTCCACGCCCCAGCCCTCCGGTGGCAGCCCCCCTCTCCGTCTCATCCCTACAGGTGCTCCCTCCTCTCCAGCGCTGCCGGAGTCTCCCTCCTCTCCAGCGCTGCCGGAGTCTCCCTCCTCTCCAGCGCTGCCGGAGTCTCCCTCCTCTCCAGCGCTGCCGGAGTCTCCCTCCTCTCCAGCGCTGCCGGAGTCTCCCTCCTCTCCAGCGCTGCCGGAGTCTCCCGCCTGTTCAGCGCTGCCGGAGCCTTCCTCTCCAGCGCTGCCGGAGTCTCCCTCCTCTCCAGCGCTGCCGGAGTCTCCCTCCTCTCCAGCGCTGCCGGAGTCTCCCTCCTCTCCAGCGCTGCCGGAGTCTCCCTCCTCTCCAGCGCTGCCGGAGTCTCCCTCCTCTACAGCGCTGCCGGAGTCTCCCGCCTGTCCAGTGCTGCCAGAGCTGCCAGTCTGCAAGGAGCTGCCAGTCTGCAAGGAGCTGCCAGAGCTGCCAGTCTGCAAGGAGCTGCCAGAGCTGCCAGTCTGCAAGGAGCTGCCAGTCTGCAAGGAGCTGCCAGTCTGCATGGAGCAGCCAGAGCTGCCAGTCTGCATGGAGCAACTAGAGCCCCTCAGCCCAGAGGCGCCAGAGCCCCTCAGCCCAGAGGCGCCAGAGCCCCTCAGCCCAGAGGCGCCAGAGCCCCTGCCCCTCTGTCCCGAGCTGCCCCTCTGTCCCGAGCTGCCCCTCTGTCCCGAGCTGCCCCTCTGTCCCGAGCTGCCCCTCTGTCCAGTGGGTTCATTTAGAAGGGTCGCCGTGGTTAGGAGGCCACGGAAGCGGACAATGGGGCGGACTAAGACTATGGTGAAGTGGGGGCCACGTCCAGCACCAGAACCGCCACCGCGGACAGATGCCCACCCAGACCCTCCCCAATAGGTTCAGGTTTTGCGGCCGGAGTCCGCACCTTGGGGGGGGGGGGGGGGGGGGGGGTTGTTTTACAGGTTGCAGAGAGGGTTGCAGAGGAGGTTGTGGAGGAGTGAGCCCTTGACTCCCCTGTACCATAGACGGTGTTCAGACAAGACAAATGTGTGCCAATCAGAATTCAGATTTTTTTTAATTGTTCACTAAAATTATTGCGTTAACTGTTAAAATGTTTTAGTTATTTTACTGAAGATTCCGAAGCACACTTATAATAAACGGAACAGATTGATTTAATGTTCTCCGTAGCACATTAGTCGACTATTCTCTACAGTGTCTTCAGCCCAACTCTCTAATACATCATTGAACTTTTACCGTCCTTGCATCTTGTAATCCAATCACTTCAATGCGAGAATGGGAACCCCATTGTCATTTGTTAATTCAAATAACTCAACCCAAATATAAGTATGCCCAAATAGAGAAGGAGGCCTTAGGGATCATATTTGGGGTAATGAAATGCCATGACTACCTATATGGTAGTAAGTTTACATTGCTGACAGACCATCAGCGACTTGTGAAAATACTAGGACCAAAAACAAGAGTTCCAGCTCTAGTAGCAGCCAGACTCCAGAGGTGGGTGTTAATACTAGTTGCATATCAGTATTTTATACAATACAAGTCCTCTCAGCGGCATGCTAATGCAGATGGGTTATCTAGGATTCCCATGAAGAGGGGGCAGAGAGCAATCCAAACTATCGAGTGTCATTTTTAGATGTACTTCCCATTTTAACTAAGGACATAGCCAGGGAAACTACCAAGGACAAGGGTTTGGCTAAGGTGAAGCACTTCACACTTACAGGGTGGCCTAACCATGTTACTGATCCTGAACTAAAGCCTTATTGGGTGAGAATGGGATGAGCTCACTGTAGAAAGTGACTGTGTTATGGGGTGTGAGAGCGGTGGTGCCCTCTACAGAGGGACCTACAGAAGGAGCTACATCAAAACCACTGGGTTAGACTCAGACAGAAGACATGGTGAGGAGATGCCAGGTGTGTCAGTCTAATAGATATATGCCGAACCTTGCACCAGTGCATCCTTGGAAATGGCCTGAGAGGCCCTGGCAGCGCATCCATATAGATTTTGCTCAAAAGGGAAAGAACCGGTTCTTAGTAGTTACGGATGCCTACTCAAGCTTGCCAGAAGTAAAGTGTATGAGTAATGCTACAGCCACGGTAGAGACACTCCGGGGAATGTTCTCAGCCTACGGGTTAGTTGAGGAGTGGGTTTCAGACAACTGGCCGCAGCTGGTGTCAAAAAAGTTGGAGACATCCTTCTAGTTGAATGGGATGAAACACATCGAGTCGGCTCCGTATCTACCATGCAGCTTCAAATGGGGCAGCAGAGAGACTTGTACAGAATCTAAAATGGGCACTAGAGAAGGACAAGTGATCAGGACGGTCTGTACAGCATAGTGTGGACAACCTTCTGTTTGCCTACAGGAATACGCCGCATGCCACAACTGGAAAAACTCCAGCAGAGTTGTCCCTAAAAAGACAGGTTAGAACAAGGTTATCATTGGTTAAACCCAGGTTTTCAGCTTGGTTTTCAGCAAGCTATTCATTTTTTTCAGTCTGAACAAACAGCGCTTTCCGAGATTACCGGGGAGGAGAGAGAAATGGGTACCTGGGATTGTAAAAAGGGAACTCGGTACTTGCATGTAGTGCAGCCTGAGGGAAAATTGTGTAAGAAGCATGTGGATCAAATGATGATGCAACACAATCAAAGAGAAGACCTGAATGTGTCAAAGTGGAACATTTCTGATTGGGACTTGGGAACTACGACTGTGACAGTCACGCATACAGAGACACAGATTGTGCCAGGCCCTGAGCCTGAGGGCCCAGAGCGACATGCGAGGCCAAAAAGGGTCAGAAGGCCTCCGGACCGATTGGATCTGTAAACAGGTTGTGTATGAGTTGATAAGTGAAACTGTTTTGGAAAACCCACGATGTTCATCAAGGATGTTTTCAGAGGAAGTGAGAATTTCCGGGGAGAAGTTTGATGTATTGAGAATTGTATTTTGTGTTGATGAGTTTAGATGTAAAATGGTTGCAAATAGCCAATGGGATTTGTATGCAGGGGTTGAGTTATTTGAGCACCAAGTCGAGGTCCAAAAGGCTTCTTAACAGCTTCTACCCCCAAGCTGTAAGACTCCTGAACAGCTAATCAATGGGCTACCCAGAACCCTTTTACGCTGCTGCTACTCTCTGTTTATAATCTATGCATAGTCACTTTAACTCTCCCTACGGTGCCCCCGGTTCGTTTTATTTGATTTGATTTGAAATGTGTCTTGTGTCTTTCCTTACTACTCCACGACTCACGTTAAGAGGCTCAAGGCCAGCTGTGGTGCAATTACAGTGCTATCAGAAACTATTTACACCCCTTGACTTTTTCCATAATTTGTTGTGTTACAGCTTGAATTTTACATTGATTAAATTAAACGTTTGTACCCCACAATGCCACAATGTCAAAGTGGATTTTTTGTTGTTGACATTTTCACAAATTAATAAAACATTTTAAACTGAAATGTTTTCAAATCAAATGAAATCTAATCTAATTTTATTGTTCACATACACATGGCTAGCAGATGTTAATGCGACTGTAGCGAAATATCTAACAAATAATCAAACAATTTCACAACAACTACCTTATACACACAAGTGTAAAGGGATGAATTAGAATATGTACATATAAATATATGGATGAGCGATGGCCGTGCGACATAGGCAAGATGCAGTAGATGGTATAGAGTACAGAATATACTGTACATATGAGATGAGTAGTGTAGGGTATGTAAACATGATATAAAGTGGCATTGTTTAAAGTGACTAGTGATACAGTTATTACATCCAATTATTAATTGTTAAAGTGGCTAGAGATTTGAGTCAGTATGTTGGCAGCAGCCACTCAATGTTAGTGGTGGCTGTTTAACAGTCTGATGGCCTTGAGATGGAAGCTGTTTTTCAGTCTCTCGGTCTCAGCTTTGATGCACCTGTACTGACCTCGCCTTCTGGATGATAGCGGGGTGAACAGGCAGTGGCGGTTGTTGTCCTTGATGATCTTTTTGGCATCCCTGTGACGTAGGTGTCCTGGAGGGCAGATAGTTTGCCACCGATGATGCGTTGTGCAGACCGCACTACCCTCTGGAGAGGCTTACGGTTGTAGGTGGAGCAGTTGCCATATCAGGCAGTGATACAGCCCGACAGGATGCTCTCAATTGTGCATCTGTAAAAGTTTGTGACTGTTTTCGGTGACAAGACAAAATTCTTCAGCCTCCTGAGGTTCTTCACCACGCTGTCTGTGTGGGTGGACCATTTCAGTTTGTCCGTGATGTGTACGCCGAGGAACTTAAAACTTTCCACCTTCTCCACTACTGTTCCGTCGATGTGGATAGGGGGGGTGCTCCCTCTGCTGTTTCCTGAAGTCACCCCGCTATCATCCAAGTATTCAACCCCTTTGTTATGGCAAGCCTAAATACATTCGGGAGTAAACATTTGCTTAACAAGTCATATACAGTGCCTTGCGAAAGTATTCGGCCCCCTTGAACTTTGCGACCTTTTGCCACATTTCAGGCTTCAAACATAAAGATATAAAACTGTATTTTTTTGTGAAGAATCAACAACAAGTGGGACACAATCATGAAGTGGAACGACATTTATTGGATATTTCAAACTTTTTTAAAGTTGCCCAGTATGATGAGTGGTGATCCATCATTGGGAAATTAGCTTCTCAAGGTGTCAAGCCATGAGGTTGAAGGAATTGTCCATAGAGCTCTGAGACAGAATTGTTTTGAGGCACAGGTCTGGGGAAGGGTACCAAAACATTTCTGCAGCATTGAAGGTCCCCAAGAACACAATGGCCTCCATCGTTCTTAAATGGAAGAATTTCGGAAGCACAATCGGGGGAGAAGGTCCATGGTCAGGGAGGTGACCAAGAACACGGTGGTCACTCTGACACAGCTCCAGAGTTCTTCTGGGGAGATGGAAGAACCATCAGCAGTGGCTTTGGGACAATGTCCTTGCGTGGCCCAGCCAGAGCCCAGACTTGAACCCGTTCTAACATCTCTGGAGAGACCTGAAAATAGCTGTGCACCGACACTCCCCATCCAACCTGACAGAGATTGAGAGGATCTGCAGAGAAGAATGGGAGAAACTCCCCAAATACAGGTGTGCCAAGCTTGTAGCATCATACCCAAGAAAACTTGATGTAATCGCTGCCAAAGTTGCTTCAACAAAGTACTGAGTAAAGGGTCTGAATACTTATGTAAATGTGATATTTCAGTTTCTAATTTTAATACATTTGCAACAAAAAAATCGAAAACCCTGTTTTTCCTTTGTCATTATGGGGTATTGTGTGTAGATTGATTTAAAACAATTTAATCCAATTTAGAATAAGGCTGTGACGTAACAAAATACGGAAAAAGTCAAGAGGTCTGAATACTTTCCGTACATGATGAGATGAACTCAGCCTTAACGACCGCAGATCAGAAGGTCCAAACGCTGCCGGAGACTAGGAATTCCACATGGGTTGCGTGAGCAGGGCACACTAATATGTGTGTGTCTGTGTGCATGTGTGTGCGTGCCTGTGTGTGTACGTGGGTGAGTGTTTGTGTGTTCCTCCAACTGCCATATTCTAATTTAGATGAGAGGTTCTGTATTGCTGTGGCATTCACAATTCACAATCATCTGAACAGATCACACACTTTATATCAAAATGGAAATCAATTAGCATTCAATGCAATAACCCTAAAAACTGACGGCCTGTCACGTCCTGACCTTAGTTCCTTTTTTGTGTCTCTATTTTGGTTTGGTCAGGGCATGAGTTGGGGTGGGCATTCTATGTTTTGTTCTGTGTGTTGTATTTCTATGTGTTTGGCCTGGTATGGTTCCCAATCAGAGGCAGCTGTCAACCGTTGTCTCTGATTGAGAACCATACTTAGGTAGCCTGTTCCCACCTGTGTTTGTGGGTAGTTGTTTCCTGTTTTTTAACCTTACAGGACTGTTTCATGTCTTTCACTCACTTTGTTGTTTTTTTGTCATTCCTAAAATTTACAATGAACACCTACCACGCTGCGTGTTGGTCCGATGATTCCTATTCCTCATCATCAGATGAAGAGGACAGCCGTTACACGGCCATAGAGACAAAAACAAATCAAAACTGTAACTATGCCACTCAGAAACATTCAATGTAGTTATAGTAAGCAACTTCAGTGTATATTTGGCATTGAGTTTTAGGTTATTATCATGCTAAAAGGTGAATTTGTCTCTCAGTGTCTAATGGAAAGCAGATTGTACTAGGTTTCCTGCTAGGATTTTACCTGTGCTTAGCTCTATTCCATTTATTTTTATCCCCCCCAAAAACTCCCTAGTCCTTGCCGATGACAAGCATACCCATAACATCATGCAGCCACCACCCAGCTTAAAAATATGATGTGATGTGTTGTTATGAATTTTCCCCAAACATAATGCTTGGTATTCAGGACAAATAGTATATTTCTTTGCCACATTTTTTGCGGTATTATTTTAGTGCCTCATTGCAAACAGGATGCATGTTTTGGAATAATTTATTTTCTGTAGACTTCCTTCAGATTCTGTACAGACTACAATGTTAATCCATCCTCAGTTTCTCCTATCACAGGCATTAAACTCTGAAACTGTTTTAAAGTCATGTTAACCAATCTCATCGCACACAGAGTCCATACAACTTATTACAGTGCCTTGCGAAAGTATTCGGCCCCCTTGAACTTTGCGACCTTTTGCCACATTTCAGGCTTCAAACATAAAGATATAAAACTGTATTTTTTTGTGAAGAATCAACAACAAGTGGGACACAATCATGAAGTGGAACGACATTTATTGGATATTTCAAACTTTTTTAACAAATCAAAAACTGAAAAATTGGGCGTGCAAAATTATTCAGCCCCCTTAAGTTAATACTTTGTAGCGCCACCTTTTGCTGCGATTACAGCTGTAAGTCGCTTGGGGTATGTCTCTATCAGTTTTGCACATCGAGAGACTGACATTTTTTCCCATTCCTCCTTGCAAAACAGCTCAAGCTCAGTGAGGTTGGATGGAGAGCATTTGTGAACAGCAGTTTTTAGTTCTTTCCACAGATTCTCGATTGGATTCAGGTCTGGACTTTGACTTGGCCATTCTAACACCTGGATATGTTTATTTTTGAACCATTCCATTGTAGATTTTGCTTTATGTTTTGGATCATTGTCTTGTTGGAAGACAAATCTCCGTCCCAGTCTCAGGTCTTTTGCAGACTCCATCAGGTTTTCTTCCAGAATGGTCCTGTATTTGGCTCCATCCATCTTCCCATCAATTTGAACCATCTTCCCTGTCCCTGCTGAAGAAAAGCAGGCCCAAACCATGATGCTGCCACCACCATGTTTGACAGTGGGGATGGTGTGTTCAGCTGTGTTGCTTTTACGCCAAACATAACGTTTTGCATTGTTGCCAAAAAGTTCAATTTTGGTTTCATCTGACCAGAGCACCTTCTTCCACATGTTTGGTGTGTCTCCCATGTAGCTTGTGGCAAACTTTAAACGACACTTTTTATGGATATCTTTAAGAAATGGCTTTCTTCTTGCCACACTTCCATAAAGGCCAGATTTGTGCAATATACGACTGATTGTTGTCCTATGGACAGAGTCTCCCACCTCAGCTGTAGATCTCTGCAGTTCATCCAGAGTGATCATGGGCCTCTTGGCTGCATCTCTGATCAGTCTTCTCCTTGTATGAGCTGAAAGTTTAGAGGGACCGCCAGGTCTTGGTAGATTTGCAGTGGTCTGATACTCCTCCCATTTCAATATTATCGCTTGCACAGTGCTCCTTGGGATGTTTAAAGCTTGGGAAATCTTTTTGTATCCAAATCCGGCTTTAAACTTCTTCACAACAGTATCTCGGACCTGCCTGGTGTGTTCCTTGTTCTTCATGATGCTCTCTGCGCTTTTAACGGACCTCTGAGACTATCACAGTGCAGGTGCATTTATACGGAGACTTGATTACACACAGGTGGATTGTATTTATCATCATTAGTCATTTAGGTCAACATTGGATCATTCAGAGATCCTCACTGAACTTCTGGAGAGAGTTTGCTGCACTGAAAGTAAAGGGGCTGAATAATTTTGCACGCCCAATTTTTCAGTTTTTGATTTGTTAACCTTTCTGATCTCCCCATCCCGGATCCGGGATCGTGAATACAGACTCAAGCTCATTACCATAACGCAACGTTAACTATTCATGAAAATCGCAAATGAAATGAAATAAATATGCTAGCTCTCAAGCTTAGCCTTTTGTTAACAACACTGTCATCTCAGATTTTCAAAATATGCTTCTCAACCATTGCAAAACAAGCATTTGTGTAACAGTATTGATGGCTAACGTAGCATTTAGCGTAGCATTTAGCATTAGCATTCAGCTGGCAACATTTACACAAAAAAACAGAAAATCATTCAAATAAAATAATTTAATTTTGAAGAACTTCAGATGTTTTCAATGAGGAGACTCTCAGATAGCAAATGTTCAGTTTTTCCTGAAAGATTATTTGTTTAGGACAAATCGCTCCGTTTTCTGCGTCACGTTTAGCTATGAAAAAACCCCTGTATCCAGGATTGTGTAAATCTATCAGCAAGCTCATTAGCATAACACAACGTTAACTATTCATGAAAATCGCAAATGAAATGAAATAAATATGCCATCTCTCAAGCTTAGCCTTTTGTAAACAACACTGTCATCTCAGATTTTCAAAATATGCTTCTCAACCATAGGAAAACAATCATTTGTGTAAAAGTAGCTAGCTAGCGTAGCATTTAGCGTTAGCATTTAGCGTTAGCATTAGCGTTAGCATCCAGCACGCAACATTTCAACAAAAACATAAAAGCCTTCAAATAAAATAATTTTGAAGAACTTCAGATGTTTTCAATGAGGAGACTCTCAGTTAGATAGCAGATGCTCAGTTTTTCCAAAAAGATTCTTTGTGTATTAGAAACAGCTCCGTTTTGTACATCACATTTGGCTACCAAAAAAACCCGAAAATTCAGTCCTCAAAACGCGAACTTTTTTCCAAATTAACTCCATAATATCGACTGAAAACATGGCAAACGTTGTTTAGAATCAATCCTCAAGGTGTTTTTCACATATCTCTTCGATGATATATAGTTCGTGGAAGTGTGCTTTCTCTCCTGAATCCCAGGAGAAAATGCCCGCACCTGAAGATTACGCACAAATTTAGACAAAGGACACCGGGCGGACCCCTGGAAAATGTAGTCTCTTATGGCCAATCTTCCAATGATATGCCTACAAATACGTCACAATGCTGCCGACATCTTGGGGAAACGGCAGAAGGTCTAAGCTTATTCCTGTCGCATTCACAGCCATATAAGGAGACATTAGAAAACAGAGCTTCAGAAATTCTGCTCATTTCCTGTTTGACTTATCATCTTGGTTTCGCCTGTTGAATGAGTTCTGGGGCACTTACAGACAAAATCTTTGCAGATTCTGAAACTTCAGAGTGTTTTCTTTCCAAAACTGTCAAGAATATGCATAGTCGAGCATCTTTTCGTGACAAAATATCGCGCTTAAAACGGGAACGTTTTTTATCCAAAAATGAAATAGCGCCCCTAGAGTTGCAACTGAGTTGCAACTTCTTAAGGTATAGGGGGAAGCATTTTCACTTTTGGATAAATACCGTGCCCAATTTCAACTTCCTGCTACTCTTGCCAAGAATATAAGATTTGCATATTATTAGTAGATGTGGATAGAAAACACTGAAGTTTCTAAAACTGTTTGAATCATGTCTGTGAGTATAACAGAACTTATGTAGCAGGCAAAACCCCCAAGGACTTTTTTTTGGAGGTCTCTATCTGTTCAGTGAGATCTCATTGGGAAACAATATTTCTTAGGCACTTGTTTTCAGTTCCACTGCTTCCACTGGATGTCACCAGTCTTTGGAATTTGGTTGAGGTTATTCCTTTGTGCAATGAAGAAGTACGGCCATCTTGGAAAAAGGTAACGCTGTTGAGAGTGTGCAAGACTTGAAAAGTAGCGTTAGTTTCCTCTCGTCCTCTATTGAAAACAGATAGACCCGTCTTCAATTTGATCGATTATTAACGTTTAAAAATACCTAAAGTTGTATTACAAAAGTAGTTTGAAATGTTTTGCCAAAGTTTACAGGCAACTTTTGAGATATTTTGTTGTGCAATTTAGAAGCTGTTTTTTTCTGGATCAAACGCGCCAAATAAATTGACATTTTGGATATATATGGACGGAATTAATCGAACAAAAGGACCAATTACGATGTTTATGGGACATATTGGAGTGCCAACAAAAGAAGCTCGTCAAAGGTGAGGCATGTTTTATATTTTATTTCTGCGTTTTGTGTAGTGCCTGCAGGGTTGAAATATGCTACTCTCTTTGTTTACTGTTGTGCTATCACCAGATAATAGCTTCTTATGCTTTCGCCGAAAAGGCTTTTTAAAATCTGACATGTTGGCTGGATTCACAACGAGTGTAGCTTTAATTTACTATCTTTCATGTGATTTAATGAAAGTTTGATTTTTATATCATTTTATTTGAATTTGCCGCGCTGCATTTCCCCTGGCTTTTGGCCAAGTGGGCCGCAAGCGTCCCCTACACCATAAGAAGTTAACCTCCCGATGACTGACTTGAATTCATTTCTTACCACCTCATTCTTTTCACTTCTTTTCTCTTTTGACCTCACCCTTTCCCAGTCCCCTCCCACTCACTTGGCAGGCACGCTTGACCTCATCACCTACTCATCTAACTGCAACCCCCCTCCATGTCTCTAATTCTTACTTTGATTAATTTCTCGCCATCTCTCCTTCAATCCTACCCACTCAGACCCTACCCAGATGGTCATGCACATCCGCAATCTTCGCTCTCTCCCACTACTCTCTCCTCTTCTATCCTATCCTCTCCTTCTTCTGCTAAATCCTTCTCCCTCCTGTCTCCTGCCTATGCCTCTTCTGCATCCTTTGACTCTCACCATTCCCGTTCCTCCCTGCCGGCACGAGCTTTCCCTCCCGCTCCATGGCTCAGTGACTCACTGCGTGCTAACAGAACATGGCTGTGGAAATGGAGGAAAACTAAACTTCCGGAGGACCTATCATCCTTTCACTCACTCCTCTCTACCTTCTTTTCCTCTGTATCTGCTGCTAAAGCCATTTCCTATCACTCTAAATTTCAAGCTTCTGCCAACCCTGGGAAACTCTTCTTGTCATGCCCTGACCTTAGTTCCTTTTTTATGTCTCTATTTTGGTTTGGTCGGGCGTGCGTTGGGGTGGGCATTCTATGTTGTTTTTCTATGTGTTTGGCCTGGTATGGTTCCCAATCAGAGGCAGCTGTCTATCGTTGTCTCTGATTGAGAACCATACTTAGGTAGCCTTTTCCCACCAGGTGTTTGTGGGTAGTTGTTTCCTGTTTTCACCTTTCAGGACTGTTTCGATGTTCATTTCTTACATTCACTTTGTTATTTTGTTATTTTCGTGTTCTGTTATAATAAATAATCATGGACACTTACCACGCTGCGTTTTGGTCCGATCCTTCCTACTCCTCATCCGATGAAGACGAAGATCGTTACACTTCTCCACTTTCTACTCGCTCCGAAATCCTCCACCTCCTCCCCTTCCCTCCTCCCTCTCTGTGGACGACTTTGTCAACCACTTTGAAAAAATGGTTGACAACAGCTGCTCCTCATTCACTCATCCTACTGAGCCCACCCATCCCATTAATACAAAACTACCCTACGCCTTGACTCCTTTCTCCCCTGTCTTTCCAGATAAAATAATGTGACTAGTGATATCTGGCAGACCAACAACCTCCTATCTACTCCTTCCTTCTCTCATTCCTCTCTTCCCTTATCAACTCATCCCTGACCACTGGCTGTGTCCCCTCTAACTTCAACATGGCCAGAGTCACTCCCCTCCTCGAGAAACCATCACTCGACCCCTCTGACATTAAAAACTACAGACCGGTGTCCCTTCTTTCTTTTCTTTCCAAAACACTTGAGCATGCTGTCTCTGACCAACTCTCTCGCTATCTCTTTCAGAACAATATACTTGATCCAAACCAGTCAGGCTTCAAGAAAGCTCATTCAACTGAGACCGCTCTCCTCTGTGTCAAATAGGCTCTACGCTCTG
This sequence comes from Oncorhynchus mykiss, assembly GCF_057628025.1. Taxonomy (NCBI): domain Eukaryota; kingdom Metazoa; phylum Chordata; class Actinopteri; order Salmoniformes; family Salmonidae; genus Oncorhynchus; species Oncorhynchus mykiss. Next base: position 36,581,258 of record NC_143050.1, on the reverse strand, counting down.
CCAAAGCTGCCTCTCTCTCCTCTGGCAGACATCTCAGCTTGGATGTCGGCCCACCACCTCAAGCTCAACCTCAATAAAACGGAGCTGCTCTTCTTCCCGTGGAAGGCCTGCCCACTCCAAGACCACTCCATCACACTTGACAACTCCACGGTGTCCCCCTCCCAGAGTGCAAAGAACCTTGGCATGTCCCTGGACAACACCCTGTCTTTCTCGCTCCTGCTGGGTCATGCTCATTCATTATGGTATGACCTTATTCTCACACAGGAAACGGTCACTACAAGGGGAACTGACACTCTTTATCTAAAGGCTATGCTCAAACCTCAGGTCCCAACCCAAGCACTCCGTTCTGCCACCTGTGTTCTCTTGGCCCTCCCATCTCCTGCTCAGCCCAGTCTAAGCTGTTCTCTGTTCTGGCATCCCAATGGTGGAACAAGCTTACTCCTAAAGTCCGTAACATACAGTTATGTTAAATAGTGATAAAGCTGTTTTGACATGGTAACATTTTAGTATTAACCTTACCAAAAGGCAAGTTTTTGTTACTAGAATTTTGTTCTCAATGTTCTTAAACTGAACTTCAATTAAACTACTCAGTCTGCAACCCAGAGTTTGTAAGATTCTGGTTGAATGAAACAGACAAGAGTCAATGTTTATTCACGAGAGCGCTCTAAAATCAAAAATGTAAACACAGTGTTTATAATGCACACAAACAAGTTCAAATCTTAAGCTAAGCCTTGCTCGGACAGTCTGTGTTTTTCCACTACACAGATACATTGTTTCTTTATTCTGTAACATGTTTCATAATTTTCTGCCAGCCTAACAGTTTCTCCCCTCCACGGGCGGAGACAGAATGTCCCGTAAGGAACACAGTAGTACAACTTGTCTGTCGATAGCTCCTCTTATCATTTGTTTCACACTTTCACCCTGCTTTCATGCTAAGAAGGAACAAAAGGTCCTTGTTCTAATTCTGACTAAAGCTACACACATTATCAGATTATAGTTTTATGATTCTAATAAATGTCATACATTATACAGTGACAGGGTGGAATACTTTTAGTCATTATCTTAACATTACCTTAAACATATAATCATAATCATAAAAATAATTTAGTCATGATCTTACCATTACCTTAAAGATATAAATCATTTTAATTTCTATTATATCAGTTTCACAGACCGAGGTTAAGCCTATTGCAATAAATATAACACACACGTTTCTCACCAATGACTTTTAATTTGCCACGTGCTTCATTTTAACAATCTTTTAAATCATCTAGCAATCATTAAAATGATTTAACAATACACTAAATCCTTTAACAATAATTTAAAGCTGCAGTATGTAACTTAAGTTACTTGTGGTCATCCAATGTGATGCAACAGTAACAATATTGTGCTTCTAGCCTGCCTGAGAACTGCTGATTTCATTGGTTTTCATTTTGCCTGCTGGGTCAGATTTCCCCGGCAGGTTATGTGCTGAGCATAAAGTGTGATGTGTTTTCCGTCAGGGAGGAGGTGGTGCCACAGCTCTAACGGTTAGCACTATCATAGCTAGCTAGGTGAGCTCACGTCCACACTTGGCTAGCGGAGATACTTAGCTGACAGACATGGAAGACGCAAGGGGCAAACGACCTGAACATCAGCCAGAGTAGCACTTAATTTGACCCTGGGGACCATCAGGGCAAACATGGGAAATCACAGAATCATAATTTGAGCAGACATTCATCCAGTGTGATTCACAAGTAAGGAGCATTGCTGGGTCATACATGAATATGGAACATACTGTACATCTTAGTAAGGGTTAGTGGCAATCACTACTCTCCCCTACGGCCGTGTTCTCGCTATCTGCTCTGCCCTCGCTCTCTTCTTCCATTCACATTTCCTCATTTTCTTCTTTCTCATTGGTCTTGGGTGCTGGCCTCTGATAGGCTGATGGTCAGAGTTGTAGGTGTTTCTCTCTAGGAGAACCTCACCATTGGTAGAGTAGATGGCCTTGGACCAGGTCAGCACATTACCAGGGGCGTAGGACCAGTAGGACTGCCACCCAGACATGTAGGACATTATCCAGCTTGGGGAGAGGACGCTGTCCCACACTTCCACGTCAGTTACCTGCCCCTCAAACTTATACACTTTCAAGACAGGAGGCCCATTGGTCACCTACACACACACACACACACACACACACACACACACACACACACACACACACACACACACACACACACACACACACACACACACCATTTAATTAGAAAACATAACATTTTGTTATGTTACAGCCTGAATAAAACATGAATTAAATATATATTTGTCTCCCCCACCTACACACAATACCCCATAATGACAAAGTGAAAAGAAAACAAGTTATTACAAATGTTTCCAAATGTATAGAAAAAGAAATACATAAATATCTAATTTGCATAAGTATTCATACCCCTGAATTAATACTTTGTAGAAGCACCTTTGGCAGTGATTACAGCTGCGAGTCTCTTTGGCAAGTCCATAAGTGCTTTCCACACCTGGATTGTGCAACATTTGCCCATTTTACTTTTCAAAATGCTTCTATCTCTGTCAAATTGGTTGTTGATCATTGCTCGACAACCATTTTCAGGTCTTGCCATAGATTTGGAAGAAGATTTAAGTAAAAACTGTAATTCGGCCACTCAGAAAAATACACTGTCTTCTTGGTAAGTAACTCCAAGGTAGACCTTCAGAGAATGCTACACAAAGAGCCTGCTTGTACAAGTTTGGCTACAAACGTTTGTTTCAGTGTATATAGTTCCTCAGGAAACCAACTGTTGCTGCGCAATATACGGGAGAGAAACTGAAACGGCTGCTTGAGCAGTGGTCATCTGGCCATGGGCCTGAGCCCTAGGACCATGCCTCAGGACTACCTGGCATGATGTCTCCTTGCTGTCCACGGTCCACCTAGTCGTGCTGCTGCTCCAGTTTCAACTGCTCTGCCTGCGGCTATGGAACCCTGACCTGTTCACCGGACGTGCTACCTGTCCCAGACCTGCTGTTTTCAACTCTCTAGAGACAGCAGGAGTGATAGAGATACTTTCAATGATCGGCTATGAAAAGCCAACTGACATTTACTCCTGAGGTGCTGTTGCACCCTCTACAACCACTGTGATTATTTTTTTACCCTGCTGGTCATCTATGAACATCATTATAATTTCCACCCGGCACAGCCAGAAGAGGACTGGCCACCCCTCATAGCCTTGTTCCTCCTTTCTAGGGAGTTTTTCCTAGCCACCGTTTTTCTACACCTGCATTGTTTGCTGTTTGGGGTTTTAGGCTGGGTTTCTGTACAGCACTTTGTGGCATCAGCTGATGTAAGAAGGGCTTTATAAATAAATTTGATTGATTGATTGTAGATGTTTTAGGTTATTGTGCTGCTGAAAGGTGAATTCATCTCCCAGTGTCTGATGGAAAGCAGATTGAACCAGGTTTTCCTCTAGGATTTTGCCTGCGCTTAGCTCCATTCCGTTTCCAACACTATTATTACACACAGAGTGAGTCCATGATACATATTATGTGACTTGTTAAGCACATTTTTACTCCTGAACTTGGCTTGCCTTAACTAAGCGGTTGAATACGTATTGACCCCAAATCATTTCAGCTTTTCATTTTTAATAATTTGCATATATATATATATATATATATATATATGTTTATTTATTTACATAACTCCACTTTGACATTATGGGGTATTGTGTGTAGGCCAGTCACCAAACAAATCTCAATTTAATACATTTTTAGTTCAGGCTGTAACACAACAAAATGTGGAAAAGTAAATGGGTTTGAATACTTTCTGAAGGCACACTATATAATAAAGGCACACACTCATATACATTATGCTGAATTACTTCATTATGCTGAATTGCTTCATTCAGTATATTTTTTGAGAGATATCGAAAATACCTCAAGACAGATGTTGAGAGGCTCGGGGTCAGCGGCGGTGCACTTACAGTGAGCTCCAAAAGTATTGGGACAGTAACCAATTTTTTTGTTTGTTTTGGTTCTGTACTCCAGCACTTGGGATTTGAAATGATACATGACTATGAGAGTGTAGGCTGTTAGCATTAAGTTGAGAGTATTTTTATCCATATCGGGTGAAATGTTTAGAAATTACAGAACTTTTTATACGTAGTTCCCCCATTTTAGGGGACCAAAAGTATTGGGACAAATTTACTTAAGCGTATGTGTAATAAAGTACTAAAAATGTCAGTATTTGGTCCCATATTCATAGTACCCAATGACTACATCAAGCTTGTAATGCATTTGCCGTTTTGTATCGTATCAAATCCCAAGTGCTGGAGTACAGAGCCAAAACAACAACAACATGTGTCACTGTCCCAATGCTTTTGGAGCTCACTGTATATCACCCTCTCTCTCACCTACAGTGCCTTGCGAAAGTATTCGGCCCCCTTGAACTTTGCGACCTTTTGCCACATTTCAGGCTTCAAACATAAAGATATAAAACTGTATTTTTTTGTGAAGAATCAACAACAAGTGGGACACAATCATGAAGTGGAACGAAATTTATTGGATATTTCAAACTTTTTTAACAAATCAAAAACTGAAAAATTGGGCGTGCAAAATTATTCAGCCCCCTTAAGTTAATACTTTGTAGCGCCACCTTTTGCTGCGATTACAGCTGTAAGTCGCTTGGGGTATGTCTCTATCAGTTTTGCACATCGAGAGACTGAAATGTTTTCCCATTCCTCCTTGCAAAACAGCTCGAGCTCAGTGAGGTTGGATGGCGAGCATTTGTAAACAGCAGTTTTCAGTTCTTTCCACAGATTCTCGATTGGATTCAGGTCTGGACTTTGACTTGGCCATTCTAACACCTGGATATGTTTATTTTTGAACCATTCCATTGTAGATTTTGCTTTATGTTTTGGATCATTGTCTTGATGGAAGACAAATCTCCGTCCCAGTCTCAGGTCTTTTGCAAACTACATCAGGTTTTCTTCCAGAATGGTCCTGTATTTGGCTCCATCCATCTTCCCATCAATTTTAACCATATTCCCTGTCCCTGCTGAAGAAAAGCAGGCCCAAACCATGATGCTGCCACCACCATGTTTGACAGTGGGGATGGTGTGTTCAGGGTGATGAGCTGTGTTGCTTTTACGCCAAACATAACGCTTTGCATTGTTGCCAAAAAGTTCAATTTTGGTTTCATCTGACCAGAGCACCTTCTTCCACATGTTTGGTGTGTCTCCCAGGTGGCTTGTGGCAAACTTTAAACGACACTTTTTATGGATATCTTTAAGAAATGGCTTTCTTCTTGCCACTCTTCCATAAAGGCCAGATTTGTGCAACATACGACTGATTGTTGTCCTGTGGACAGAGTCTCCCACCTCAGCTGTAGATCTCTGCAGTTCATCCAGAGTGATCATGGGCCTCTTGACTGCATCTCTGATCAGTCTTCTCCTTGTATGAGCTGAAAGTTTAGAGGGACGGCCAGGTCTTGGTAGATTTGCAGTGGTCTGATACTCCTTCCATTTCAATATTATCGCTTGCACAGTGCTCCTTGGGATGTTTAAAGCTTGGGAAATCTTTTTGTATCCAAATTCGGCTTTAAACTTCTTCACAACAGTATCTCGGACCTGCCTGGTGTGTTCCTTGTTCTTCATGATGCTCTCTGCGCTTTTGACGGACCTCTGAGACTATCACATTTATACGGAGACTTGATTACACACAGGTGGATTGTATTTATCATCATTAGTCATTTAGGTATTTAGGTCAACATTGGATCATTCACAGATCCTCACTGAACTTCTGGAGAGAGTTTGCTGCACTGAAAGTAAAGGGGCTGAATAATTTTGCACGCCCAATTTTTCAGTTTTTGATTTGTTAAAAAAGTTTGAAATATCCAATAAATGTCGTTCCACTTTATGATTGTGTCCCACTTGTTGTTGATTCTTCACAAAAAAATACAGTTTTATATCTTTGTTTGAAGCCTGAAATGTGGCAAAAGGTCGCAAAGTTCAAGGGGGCCGAATACTTTCGCAAGGCACTGTATTCCCCCACCCCCTCAACCTGTTTCCCCTCCCCTCTCCCTCATCTTCACCACTTTATTTCCTCTTACCTGGCCAAACACTCTCTTCCTGATACTGACAGTCCTGCCCCTCCACACCTGGGCTACACCCGTGTTTTTCTCCCAGGTAACGCACAGGCTGGTCCATGGGCGTGGCTCTGTGATGGACCACAGCAGCCTATAGGAGCGGAAGGACTGAGAGGAGGAATGGATGGAGAGGTAGTCCATCCCACTGTTCCTTTCCAGTAACAGGTTCCAGTAGTTCCCCTGAGTGAGGCTGAAGAGAGTCAAGTCTTTTCCCTCCTCGGCCATGTAACGCAGACACACAGTCAGAGCAGAGAGAGAGGGAGAGGGGGTGGTGTAGGGATATGAGGTGTATGGAGAGGAGGGAGAAGAAGAATGAGAGGGGTAAGGGGTGGAGGAGGGAGAAGAGGAGGGAGAAGGAAAGGTGGAAGGAGAAGAGTAGGGAGAGGAGGGAGAACGAGAGGTGGAGGGAGAATGAGAGGTGGAAGGAGAAGGAGAGGTGGAAGGAGAAGAGTAGGGAGAGGAGGGAGAAGGAGAAGGAGAGGGGTAGGTGGTGGTGGAGGGCGAGGGAGAGGAGGAGGGAGAAGGAGAGGGGTAGGTGGTGGAGGAGGGAGAGGGGGAGGTGCTTGGGGAGGGAGAGGAAGAGTAAGGAGAGGTGGAAGGAGAGGGGTAGGGAGAGGAATAGGCAGAGGAGGAGGAAGGAGAGGTGGAAGGAGGAGATGGGTAGGAAGAGGAATAGACAGAGGAGGAGGAAAGAGAAGTGGAAGGAGAAGGGTAGGGAGAGGAGTAGGCAGAGGAGGAGGAAGGGGAGGAGGAAGGAGAGGTGGTGGGGGAGGGAGAGGAGGAGGAAGGAGAGGGGTAGGGAGAGTAGGCAGAGGAGGAGGAAGGGGAGGAGTAAGTAGAGGTGGAAGGAGAAGGGTAGATGGTGGGGGAAGGAGAGGGAAAGATTGCGTCTGTGTACATGGTGAAACCTATGCTATACGAATATGACACTGTAAACATCTGACCACGCAGGTCTGAGGTGGAGGGGCCTGGGCCTGGGGGCAGAGAATCAATCACTAATGAATCCCTCCATCAGCAATCAATCAAATATTATCTGTAAAAAGTGATTTGTTGCTGTACACTTCAAAGAACTCAGACCAAATGCAGTGTAACGAATGGTGGGGCAACGAAGCGAACCCCGCTCGCTGACATGAAAGGAAAACACCCTACACATCGTGCCAATAGCATTGACCCACTTGGTGGGAATTGTAACATGCCTCATATAGAGGATCGCTACAATACAACCTGTGTCTGTATTTGTGTATTTGAAAAACGGTACCTGAAGGGGTTGTATTGGGCGATGATGTTCTTGCCCCAGTTCGTCCCAACACCGACAGCAGTGCGAGAGCGTTGAACAGCACGGAAATCATATCCATCTTCTCGAGTCAGTGTGAGGCGTTTAAGAGAGGTAAGATCCTGAGTGAGAGCGGCCCCAATCAACATGTGGCTATGGGTTTCGCTTCCCACTTACTAAAGAGTTTCGTTTCTGCAAAAAATGTCACATGTTTTAAAGGAACTTGTCTATAGTTTATTTTAGACTGGTTGCAGTAGCCCTACAATCACACAGCAATGGAGACAATAGCCTAATAGGTCTTACAGACAAATCACCAAGATTCTGAAAAGAAACTAACAGGTATAGGCCAGCTAGGTCAGCTATTTTTGAAGGGTTTACTTGCAATGATCTTAATATGTTATTGTTTCACTTACCTCACCTTAATTTGTTGTATAGCCCAGTAATTGTCTGCTTCTCCAAGGCCTGATAAGCCTGTTGGCTCTGACAGACTGTATCAGGGCTCGTTCAGGAGACCAGGCACAATAATGTCTTCCTCATCCCTGTGACTGGGTCACTGGAGCAGACGTCGATCTTGTGTGTGTTCTTTTCTGTATATTCCGGTTTGGGAGCGTGTATTCATTTCTGTGTGCATGTGTGTGTACAATGGCTATGTGTGTGTGCTCCATTGACTCTGTGACTGGCCCATGTCCAAATTAGGCCATGGCCAGTCTGCCTGACCCTGGTGGCCTAATGATGCTGCTGATCCTGATGATGATAACAGATATTGTGGCTTACAGTGTGTATGGTATGTGTCTCAGTATGTGTGTTTAATGCGTATTGTTTGTTCAGTCAGCTCCAGTCTCCCAGCAGAGACAACCAACAGACATTTCCCTCTGAGGCCCTGATTCCATTTCTGTGTGTCTTTTCTTTTCTTTTGGATCTGAAAGTGCATCATTTTCATTCCATATTTCCACTGAAATCTACTTAATAATGGGTATTATTTCAGTTCTCACATTCCTCTTTGAATCCAAATATAGCACCATTTGTCCAACAAATGTAAAATAAATGGTTCAGATAAATACAGTCAAATGTAATCTGCATACAACAATATCACGTTGTTCTCCATCAATCACTAATCCCTGTATTGAGAGTTCTAATTTATGATGCTAGGGGTTCTGTGGCTAAAGCAAATAAATAACTGGACAGAGGGCATCCCTGTCTTGCCCCTCAGGATAACTTAAATGAATCAGAGATTTGTCTAATTGTTCTTATAGCTGTTTTGGGGGTTTTATACAATTGCTCAATCCAGGAAATAAATACCACACCAAGACCAAACTTTTTTTTAGACAGCCACCAAATATGCCTATGCCTATAAAATAACAAAGTGAAACACAGACACAGAAAACAAACACCCACAACCAAAATGGGGAAAACAGGCAACCTAAGTATGATTCTCAATCAGAGACAACGAACGACACCTGCCTCTGATTGAGAACCATACTAGGCCAAACACATAGAAATATGACAACATAGAAAAAAGAACATAGACTACCCACCCCAACTCACGCCCTGACCTAACACAAAGACATAACAAAGGAACTAAGGTCAGAACGTGACAGTATTGAGATATGAGGTAAACTCCTTATCTCCCAGTAACATTGTGTTGAATCACCATGTCAATGTCATTGGCATAGGAGTTTGAGCTTAAAAGTGAAGGACTATGATCAAATCAAATCAAAGTTTGTCACGTGCGCCGAATACAACAGATGTAGTAGACCTTACAGTGAAATGCTTACTTTCAGGCTCTAACAAATAGTGCAAAAAAGGTATTAGGTGAACAATAGGTAAGTAAATAAATCAAAACAACAGTAAAAAGAGAGTGAAAAATAACACTAGCGAGGCTATAAAAGTAGCGCGGCTACATACAGACACCGGTTAGTCAGGCTGATTGAGGTAGTATGTACATGTAGATATTCTAGGAATTTACATTAAGGAACAAAGTTAATCGAAGAAAAGTTTACAATAAAAAGCATGTTTTTTTAAGTCAGATTTGCTATACAGTTGTTAATTCAATTTGGGTCGTCTTCATTTGGGCAATAGCAATTCAGTTATCCCATCATTGTGTCACAGGTCAGGGTTTTATCCCTTCAGTGTACTTCCTGAGGTTGCCACTGGAGAGCACCCGTGGGTTACTTCTAGTATCCAGGTGACCCTGATTAGGCTTATTGGGATCACCTGCTGGATGACTATTTAGGTTCCTCTGTGGACTGGGCCAGTCGCTCAGGTCTTATGTTTTGGTCAGTGTTCTCGTGTGCCCTTGCATTGTTGTTTTGCTATGGAGACTCTTACCTCTGCCTGCTGTGTTTCTCTGCGCCTGGGTCCGAGTTCGTACTAGCACTAATGTCACCCAGCAGAGATTTCGTCCGAGGGACACTCCGAGCTCCACCATTTACGGTCGGCTCTCACTCACCATGGAACAGTGATTGGTCGCCATGAGGCGCGGCTGAAGACATTGTCGGAGGATTTAGGAACTCTTGTGTTCACTCTACAGATGGGAGCAACTGCTGCTGCACCTGTGGTTTTCACTTACCCGCACACTTTCCACACTTTTATTACCCTCGGGTCCAGTGGACCTGAACACCACATGTAATATAAATGTCTGGGGGTGGCACTCAATGAAAATGTGTTATTTTACATGTTCTACACAGAAATAGTGAATTTATCTTTGTTTCATAGTGTAGATTCTTCTTTTTATTCAGTTTAGTCACATGATTCCTCAATTTGCAGTACGTTTGCCAATCGCTTGTGCAGCCAGACTTATTTTCCTTTTTCCCCCTCAACCGGACAATTATTCAACTCCTCATCAGTCCACTGGGATTTAACAGTTTTTACAGTCATTTTGTTAATGGGTGCATTATTATTAGTAACTGGGAAAAGCAATATCATAAATGTGTCAAGAGCAGCATATGTTTGCTCCTCATCACACACCACGGACTAAAAAATATTATTTACATCAACAACATAGAAATCCCTACAAAACTTCTTGCAGGACCTCTTATACACTATATTAGGCTCAGCCTTTTGGAACTTTGGTTTTCCTAGATATATTATATTGTGATCACTACATTCGATGGATCTGGATACTGTTTTCAAGCAAATTTCTGCAGCATTTGGTAAAGATGTGATCAATACATGTTGAGGAGTTCATTCCTGTGCTGTTTGTAACTACCCTAATGGATTGACTAATAACCTGAACCAGGTTGCAGGCACTGGTTACAGTTTGAAGCTTTAGGTGAGGCAGATGAACCTGTAGCTGTATTACTTCAACAGTATTTAACATTAGATCCTCTAAGCTTTACAAGAATGTGGCTCTGAATATAAACAGCAACAACTCCACCACTGGCATTTCTGTCTTTTCTGTAGATGTTATAACCTTGTATTGCCACCACTGCATCATCAAATGCATTATCTAAGTGAGTTTCAGAGATATTAATGTAATCTGTTACTAGCAAGTTATTCATTTCATGAACCTTGTTTCTTAAGCTACATATGTTAACGTGGGCTATTTTGAGCACTTTTCTAGGATGCTTTCTTGTTTTCATTGCTTTACTGGGAAGCTTAGCAGAAGTAGACATGCTCATGTTATTTATGTTAGTGCAGGGTGAGCTGAACACAGTGGACTTCCAGCTAGGGTACACCACCTCATTGCTAACAGCATAAATCTGGTTCATATGTACATCATTGCTGCATACAATAGCTGTAGGATCAGCAGAGGCATTCAGGGACCTAAATGAGGTTACTTACATTGTGTCTACCAACGTCCCTGATATGATGTATATTTGCTAAAGCATTATGACAATTCAGCGACACAATGGTAGGGATTATCTGAGCTGGGCTTGGGTCATTGATCAGTCATTGTCTCAACACAGTCTTATAATGTTGTGAAAGAATACAGGAAGCCAAATGATTTGGGTGGATCCCATCCACCTTATAAAACGTGTTTTGTTTTCAATGGTATTGAAATTGTCAACAAAAGTTACACCCATTGAGCTGCAATAATCATGTAGCCAGTTGTGAAGAGAAATAATCCTGCTAAAGTGTTCAATGCTACAATTCAGAGAGGGCACAGGGCCAGATATGATGGGTTAGATGTTAGTGTCTAGCAGAGAGTCAATCGGCTCTTTAAAATCCAGCTGTTCCGAGCTTCCCTTCATAATGTCATTAAAACCCACATGGACATATCCAGATGTAGTACATTTGTTAGCATCTTATTAATGTAATTTACTTGAGCTCTGGGATGGGGCATTGTTTTTGCACCTGGAATAGTCACATTTCTTATCATGGAGCTAACTAAATTTACAGCTGGAGAGAAGGATGAGGAAATCCTCCCACTCTTCACAGGATTCGGAGAACCCTTTAAGAATGGGTGAGCGGCAGGATAACTTGAGTCCTTATCTCCCAGTGCCTGGTGCAGGCCTCCGACAAATGAAGAAGCCCCGCTCAATCCAGGGGCGAAAGGTTGCCGACCTCGACTTCGAAATCGTAGTGGAAGGAGTAGGAGTAGGCAAAGCGGCCGCAGACACAGGTACACCCAGCAACAAAGGTGCAGGAAGATCAGGTTCCAGGGCGGAAAAATATTTGTTGTTTGTATCAACTCCGGGCCTCTTGTTGGGAGTGTAGACTCCTTCGCGGAAGGCCACTGTGACATCCACTGCTCGGGACGTGCAACCACGCTTATCTTGCTGTGCTCCTTCGACTCCGCTATCAGATGGGGGAGGAGAGGTAGGAGATGGCTCCCCTGGCGAACAAACTCCGGGAAACACCGACCAGTCGGATAACGACAAACGACAAGGCAGAGATGCATCCAACAAGCGCAAACGCTGTCCAGCCACCAGCGTAGGAAAGGTCAACATTCCACTCTGCGTTTTCCCCAGTTTTTTTTACATTGGCTGTTGACCTGTGTGATCAAGGAAGCCACCTCAAGACAATAATCCTCAGCGAGCAAACAATCATAGCTTTGGAACTAAATGATCCAGTTTGTCCCGAAACAAAGCGCAGTAGATACAGCTCCTACAGCGCTGGAACCTTTCATTCACTCTCCAGACAAATTGGGCTCCATTGCAAAACTCATCTGTGACTAACTTCGTTAGCTTGATGGCTAGCAGTTTAGCTGGGTTAAGCAGGCTTCAACCTGTCAGTTAAGCGGGATTCCGGGACAAGGAATAGCGGCCCTAGCCGTTAAATAGCGGCCCTAGCCGCTAACTGCGGCACGGAATCCATGCAAAAAACAAGCCCGTATTTATAGTTAACAAAGATTGGTTATGTTTTAGTAAAAAATAACAAATTGAGTGTTTCCAGCATACAGTGTTCAGCTGCGCACTCTGATGACGTATGTGTTCCCAGACTTCAATGCTGACAGACTTAGCAGAGAAGTACTCCTCCATCAACGTAAAGTTCAGCTGGAATCTCCCTGGCCCTGTCTGTTATTATGGTTGCCAAGTGTTTACTTCTCAGCTCCTCTGCTGTATATCTGGCAATTTCTTTGTTAGATACTTCTCTCCTCAGACAGCTGTCTGCACCCTGCACCTCTCCCTCAGGCAGGGGAGAGGCTACGGTGGGGAGAGGGGGCTACACCTCTGGCTACGCATTTCGGTGATTGAAATACACAAATGAATAGAGAAAAAAACAGTCCATTTTAATGTAACTTTGCTGTCAGCTGGCAGCTTATTTTTAAGTTTTAGAATCATATGCATTCTATTTGAAATTTTGCAGATTTTGGTCGGAATTGGATTCCGTGCGTCTACCCATACACATTTATGCCACTCTAAAGGTAAACCACACAGGTGTCACAATACCAAACCATAAAAGGCTTTCAATATACATTACCAGTCAAAAGTTTGGAGACACCTACTCATTCCAGGGTTTTTCTTTATTTTGACTATTTTCTACACTGTAGAACAAAAGTGAAGACATCACAAGTATGAAATAACACATATTGAGTCATGTAGTAACCAAAAAACGATACACATTTATATTTGAGATTGTTCAAAGTAGCCACCCTTTGCCTTGATGACAGCTTTGAACACTCTTGGTATTCTTTTAACCAACTTCATGAGGTAGTCACCTGAAAAGCCTTTCAATTATAAGGTGTGCCTTGTTAAATGTTAATTTGTGGAATTTCTTTCCTTCTTAATGCATTTGAGCCAATCAGTTGTGTTGTGACAATGTAGGTGTGGTATACAGAAAGCCCTATTTATGGCAAGAACAGCTCAAATAAGCAAAGAGAAATGACAGTCCATCGTTACTTTAAGGCATGAAGGTGAGTCAATCCGGAAAATGTCAAGAAGTTACCTCAGCTGCAGAGGATAAGTTCCTTAGAGTTACCAGCCTCAGAGGTTTTTGGGTCCAACCGCCATGTCTTTGTGAGACGCAGAGTAGGTGAACAGATGATCCCCCCATGTGTGGTTCCCACTGTGAATCATGGAGGAGTAGGTGTGATGGTGTGGGGGTGCTTTGCTGTGATTTATTTAGAATTCAAGGCAGACTTGACTAGCATGGCTACCACAGCATTCTGTAGTTGTATAACAACACAACACAAGACGAGACCCAGAAGCAGACACGGGTTTGAGCTCTGATATTTATTATAGTCCAAGGGGTAGGCAAAAGGCAGGTCAGGGACAGGCAAGAGTTCATAACCAGATCAGAGTCCAAAATGGTACAGGGTGTCAGGCAGGCTCAAGGTCAGGGGCAGGCAGAATGGTCAGGCAGGTGGGCTCAGAGTCAGGCAAGGGCATGAACCAGGAGGACAAGAAAAACAGAGACCGGGAAAAACAGTAGCTAAGAGAAAACCGCTGGTTGACTTGGCAAACAAGATGAACTGGCACAGACAGACAGAAAACACAGGTATAAATACACAGGGGATAATGGGGAAGATTGGCGACACCTGGAGGGGGGTGGAGGCAAGCACAATGACAAGTGAAACAGATCAGGGTGTGACAAGTTGATTCCATATTTGACTCACCATCTGATTCGGTCTTATGTAGAACATTTTGAATTATTTATTTATTTTTTACATTGGATAAAAGTAGAGACTAGAGCTACAAAGTAGTATATCATACACTGCATTTGAGGAAACAATGGGAAAGTAATTCTGCTTTGAAAGTTGATCAACTTGTAAACTCACTTCTGAGAAAATCGCCTTTGAATGTTTTGGTATCCAGTGAAGAGCTCTTCTTTGTCTACACCCATTCAGCATCGTTCACACCCTCTTAAGCTTTCCCACCTATCTCGTTTCGCTCTCGGAGCGCACACTTGACGCTCTGGCCGATGATTTGTTTATGCATAACATGAAAACAGCCTAACCAGCACTGCTGGAACAATTAAATTATGCTTTTCTGCAGACTTTTACTGACACCGGTCATATTCAATGGGTGTTGTACACACGTCATGTAATGTTAGCTAATGAGCCAGGTGCTCACTACGAGTCAGCCAGTTAGCTACTTAAAACCTTTTGCGGCTAGGGGTTCTGCTAGCGGAACGTTTCAACAACATAACTTTGATACATTCACAAGTCCAAGACACCAAATTAAAGCTTAACTTATTGTTAATCTAGCCACTGTGTCAGATTTCAAAAAGGCTTTACGGCGAAAGCAAACCATGCTATTATCTGAGGACAGCACCTCATCAAACAAACACAGACAATCATATTTCACCCCGCCAGGCGCGACACAAAACTCAGCAATAACGATATAATTCATGCCTTACCTTTGAAGATCGTGTTCTGTTGGCACTCCAATATGTCCCATAAACATCAGAAATGGTCCTTTTGTTCGATTAATTGCGTCGTTATATCTCCAAAAAGTCAATTTATTTGGCGCGTTTGATTAAAAAAAACACTGTTTCCAACTCGTGCAACATGACTACAAAATATCTAAAAGGTTACCTGTAATCTTGATCCAAACATTTCAAACAACTTTCCTAATACATCTTAAGGTATTTGTTTTACATAAATAATCAATCAAATTTAAGACGGGATAAACTGTGTTCAATAGAGGATAAAAACAAAGTGGTGCGAGCTTTCAGGTCACGCGCCCCAACCACAACAGTACACTTCACTCGACCCTCGTTCTGAACTGCCCTACTTCTTCATTTCTCAAAGGAAAAACATCAACCAATTTCTAAAGACTGATGACATCCAGTGGAAGCGATAGGAACTGCAAGCAAGTGCCTTAGAAATCTAGATCCCCATAGAGAGAGTGACCTCAAAAATAGAATTGTCCTAAATAAGTTCTGTTATACTCACAGACATAATTTTAACAGTTTTAGAAACTTTAGAGTGTTTTCTATCCAAATCTACAAATTATATGCATATCCTAGCTTCTGGGCCTGAGTAGCAGGGAGTTTTCTTTGGGCACGCTTTTCATCCGGACGTGAAAATACCGCCCCCTATCCCAAACCGGTTTAACAACAATGAACAGTGCCAACAATGCCACAGAGCTAACCAACCAGGTTCAATGTTAGCTAGTAAACATTAGGCTCTAACTAGAAAAGCAAACAGCTCCGGGATATGACTAATGACGTCAGCTAGCTAACAGTACACTTTAGCTTGAAATTAAACCCCTTTCTGTCCAAATTAGAAACTAGCTGCATCTGAAAATGTAGCTAGCTAACGCTAGACTATCTTACCTGTATACATCATCATGCATGATGGATGGGTCTCCCTGTCAGGAATGCCATACCACAGTTGCACTTAGTTTGAAGATGTAATCGGGAGACAGGTGTTTTCTCCATCTCTTTTTATTTGATTTATTTACTCTTTATTTTACCAGGTAAATTGACTGAGAACATGTTCTCATTTACAGCAATGGCCTGGGGAATAGTTATAGGGGAGAGGAGGGGGATGAATGTTAGTTAGTTATCATACTCTAATTCCACTGATTTCAAAACGTGATCCTCCAGAAAGTGGAGAGCAACACTTATGCAGCTCTAATACACAATACATTTGACAAAAGCCGCGTTCAACAGGATTATCAACACAGACTGACGAGCTCAAATAAACAGAAGCCCTCTATATGGCAGACCAATCCGAACTCATCGCTGCCCAGCCCACTCATTATCTCAGCCAATCATGGATAGTTGGAAGGTTGCTGCCGTTTTCTGTGGCTAACCAACAAGGCTGGCAATTTAACAATTTGTTTCATATATACAGATGGCATACAAGTTTGTTATTAAGGCACATGAAAGTTCACATGTTCGAGAAGGCATTTCTACCCCCAAAAATTGTTTTACGTCCAAACGGCTCTCCTGTAATGTCTCCTGTAAAGACATGACTTGCAACATACGCCTAGTTTCCGGAATTGGGTCAAGTGTTATTTCATAGTTTTGATGTCTTATTCTACAATGTAGAAAATAGTAAAAATAAAGAAAAACCCTTGAATGAGTAGGTGTGTCCAAACGACATATTTTCCATTTTAATAATACATTTTCTTCACAAAAATGGCTTTTACACACGTCTACAGGTAACTGACTGTGGAAAGTAGTTATCCGACAAAATACTATTTGAGCTAACATAGGCTAATGCGATTAGCATGAGGTTGTAAGTAACAAGAACATTTCACAGGACATATACACATCTGATACTATCAGAAAGCTTAAATTCTTGGTAATTTAACTGCACTGTCCAATTTACAGTAGCTATTACATGCTATTGTTTGAGGAGAGTGCACAGTTTTGAACATCAAAAGTTATTAAGGCACACCAGTGATTTTACACAGGAGAAAACCATACAGTTGCTCAGAGTGTGGGAAGAGTTCAGCCCAGCGTGATGAGACACCAGATGGTTCACACAGGAGAGAGACCTCATGAATGCCCCTGCTGTGGGAAATGCTGTTTCTGATTAAATGCTCTGATAATGCACATGAGTGTTCACACTGGAGAGAAACACTCCATTTACTCAAATCAAATCAAATTGTATTAGTTACATGCGCCTGTAACGGTACTCGTCCTCATCTGATGACGAGTATGAAAGATCGGACCAATGCGCAGCGTAGTAAGTGTCCATTTGAATGAAATATGACTGAACACTGAAATACAAAAGAACAAGCGAAATAAATGAAAACCGAAACAGTTCTGTATGGTGAAACACAGAAAACCCACAACCCATAGTGGGAAAACAGGCTGCCTAAGTATGGTTCTCAATCAGAGACAACGATCGACAGCTGCATCTGATTGGGAACCATACCAGGCCAAACACAGAAATACAAAACATAGAATACAAAACATAGAATGCCCACCCCAACTCACGCCCTGACCACACTAAAACAGAGACGTAAAAAAGGAACTAAGGTCAGGACGTGACAGCGCCGAATACAACAGGTGTAGACCTTACAGTGAAATGCTTACTTACGAGACCCTAACCAACAATGCAGTTAAAAAAATAATAATAAGAAGAAATAAAAGGAACAAGTAATTAAATAGCAGCAGTAAAATAACAATAGCGAGACTATATACAGGGTACCGGTACAGGGTCAATGTGTGGGGGCACCAGTTAGTCAAGGTAATTGAGGTAATATGTACATGTAGGTAGAGTTATTAAAGTGACTATGCATAGATGATAACAACAGAGACCAGCAGCAGTGTAAAAGGGGGGTGCAATGCAAATAGTCTGGGTAGACATTAGATTAGATGTTCAGGAGTCTTATGGCTTGGGGTTAGAAGCTGTTGAGAAGTCTCTTGGACCTAGACTTGGTGCTCGGGTACTGCTTGCCGTGTGGTAGCAGAGAGAACAGTCTATGACTAGGGTGCTGGAGTCTTTGACAATTTTTAGGGCCTTCCTCTGACACCGCTGGTATAGAGGTCCTGGATGGCAGGAAGCTTGGCCCCAGTGATGTACTGGGCCATACGCACTACCCTCTGTACTGCCTTGTGGTCAGAGGCCGAGCAGTTGCAATACCAGGCAGTGATGCTCTCGATGTTGCAACTGTATTGAGGATCTGAGGACCCATGACAAATCTTTTCAGTCTCATGAGGGGGAATAGGTCTTGTCGTGCCCTCTTCACGACTGTCTTGGTGTGCTTGGACCATGTCAGTTTGTTGGTGATGTGGACACCAAGGAACTTGAAGCTCTCAACCTGCTCCACTACAGCCCTATTGATGAGAATGGGGGCCTGCTCGGTCCTCATTTTCCTGTAGTCCACAATCAGCTCCTTTGTCTTGATCACGTTGAGGGAGAGGTTGTTGTCCTGGCACCACACGACCAGGTCTCTGACCTCCTCCCTATACGCTGTCTCATCTTTGTCGGTGATCTGCAAATGGTGGTGTTGGAGTCGTGCCTGGCCGTGCAGTCATGAGTGAACAAGAAGTACAGGAGGGGACTGAGCACGCACCCCTGAGGGGGCCCTGTGTTGAGGATCAGCGTGGCAGATGTGTTGTTACCTACCCTTACCACCTGGGGGCGGTCCATCAGGATGTTCATGATCCAGTTGCAGAGGGAGGTGTTTAGTTCCAGGGTCCTTAGCTTAGTGATGAGCTCTGAGTGCGCTAATGGTGTTGAACGCTGAGCTGTAGTCACTGAATATAATTCTCACATAAGTGTTCCTTTTGCACAGGTAGGAAAGGGAAGTGTGGAGTGCAACAGAGATTGCATCATCTGTGGATCTGTTGGGGCAGATTGCAAATTTGGAGTGGGTCTGGGGTTTCTGGGATAATGGTGTTGATCTGAGCCATGACCAGCCTTTCAAAGCACTTCATGGCTACACACGTGAGTGCTACGGGTCGGTAGTCATTTAGGCAGGTTACCTTAGTCTTCTTGGGCACAGGGACTATGGTGGTCTGCTTAAAACATGTTGGTATTACAGACTCTGACAGGGAGAGGTTGAAAATGTCAGTGAAGACACTTGCCAGTTGGTCAGCGCATGCTCGGAGTATACATCCTGGTAATCCGTCTGGCCCTGCGGCCTTGTGAATAGAGTTAATGATCTTAATCACATCGGCTGCTGAGAGCGAGATCACACAGTCATCCGGAACAGCTGGTGGTCTCATTCATGTTTCAGTGTTATTTGCCTCCAAGTGAGCACAAAAGTAGTTTAGTGCATCTGGTAGGCTTGTGTCACTGTGCAGCTCTCGGCTGTGCTTCCTTTTGTAGTCTGTAATTGTTTGCTAGCCCTGCCACATCCGTCGAGGGTCAGAGCCGGTGTAGTACAATTCGATCTTAGTCCTGTACTGGCGCTTTGCCTGTTTTATGGTTCGTCAGAGTGAATAGCAGGATTTCTTATAAGCTTCCGGGTTAGAGTCCCGCTCCTTGAAAGCGTCAGCTCTAGCCTTTAGCTCGGTGTGGATATTGCCTGTAATCCATGGCTTCTGGTTGGGGTATGTACGTACTGTCACTGTGTGGACAACATCATCAATACACTTATTGATGAAGCCAATGACTGATGTGATGTACTCCTCCATGCCATCGGAGGAATCTGTGCTCGCAAAACAGTCCTGTAGCTTAGCATCTGCTTCATCTGACCACTTTTATATTGATTGAGTCACTGGTGCTTCCTGCTTTAATTTTGCTTGTAAGCAGGAATCAGGAGGATAGAATTATGGTCAGATTTGCAAATGGAGGGCGAGGGAGAGCTTTGTATGCGTCTCTGTGTGTCGAGTAAAGGTGTTCCAGAGTTTTTTCCCCTCTGGTTGCACATTTAACATGCTGATAGAAATTTGGTAAGACAAATTTAAGTTTCCCTGCATTAAAGTCCCCGGCCACTAGGAGTGCCGCCTTTGGGTGTGCGTTTTCCTGTTTGCTTATGGCGGAATACAGCTCATTGGGTGCGCTCTTAGTGCCAGCATCGGTCTGTGGTGGTATGTAGACAGCTACGAAAAATACAGATGAAAACTCTCTAGGTAGACAGTGTGGTCTACAGCTTATCATGAGACACTCTACATCAGGCGAGCAAAACCTTGAGACTTCCTGAGATATCGTGCACCAGCTGTTACTTACAAAAATACATAGTCCGCCGCCCCTTGTGTTACCAGACGCCGCTGTTCTATCCTGCCATTACAGCGTATTAACAGCCAGCTGTATGTTGATAATGTCATCGTTCAGCCACGACTTCGTGAAGTATAAGATATTGCAGTTTGGAATGTCCCATTGGTAGTTTAATCTTCCGGCGTAGGTCATCAATTGTATTTTCCAAAGACAGCACGTTTGCTAGCAGAATGGAAGGCGGTGGTGGTTTATTTGATTGCCTACGAATTCTCAGAAGGCACCCTGACCTCCGGACCCTTTTTCTCTGCCTTGTCTTCACGCAAATGATGGGGATCTGGGCCTGTTCCTGGGGAAACAGTATATCATTCACGTCGGGCTCGTCTGACTCTTTAAAGGAAAAAAAGGATTCTGCCAGTTCATGGTGAGTAATCGCAGTTATGATGTCCTGAATATCTTTTTGGTTATGAGAGAAAGTAGCAGCAACACTAGGTACAAAATAAGTTTAAAAAAAAGTTACAAACAATATAAAGAAACAAACAAAAAAACACAATCAGTTAGGGACACGTAAAACGTCAGCCTTCTTCTCCGGCTCCATCTCTGAGTGCGGGAAGTGGTTCTCCCAAGATAGCGACTGGAAACGACACCAGATAAGACACCACCCTAACCTCTGACCTTCCGACACAGGCAGCTTCAGTAGAGGCACACACCCAATCCCAAATCCACCCTCTACCCCTCCCTTCCTAGCTAATACCCCCTATCCACTATACCAGGGGGTGTCAATCTCAATTCCCAGAGGGTAGAATGTCTAATGGTTTATATTGTTTGCTTTCAATTTGTGTCCAATTAACACCTAGACAACCAGGAGAGGGGAGTTCCTAATCAATTACAAGGGAGGAGCGAAAACCCGCAGTGTCATTTGAGATTTGCTGTACTGTGTTCAGAGAACAGTCCTGTAGGCCTACTGTAGTTCTCCCTTTCTGATAGACTCACACACGCTGCTCTCCAAATAAATATGACACATTTTTGGGCCAAAGCGTTTTTTGTGAACCGTTCTGTCATTTGCTTGTGTTTTTACATTCAGTCACTTTGAGTCACATTCATCCATCAGTGCTTGTTTATGTCACTGTGAACCAGAAGGTGATAGCTGGTGTGTGCTGAATTGGCTGTAGTTAGGATTTTCACACATTCCCTCTGTTTGTGTAAGGCTTTGGTATGTGTGTGTGTGTGTGTGGTGTGTGGTAAAAGGTCAATGTAGAGAAACTTCAGTAGTTCAACTGAAACTGTATTCAGTCAGATATTCAGTCATAATATTATAATAAAAGTAGCCTAATGCACAATAATACTACTACACAGAAACACAAGGGAGATTGTGAATTGGGATTTCCTTTTTTTATTAAAGAACAACAATTGCCCAGTACTTTAAAGAGGGCTAGGACAAAAGATAGATACACACTCAGCCATGCAGTAAAATACAACAGCATTCAAACGCAAATAAGCTCCTTTGATCATGGTATGAGTGAACATTTGTCTGAGTAGCATTCACTGTGTTACAAAGGAGGAGTCCAGTGTGGGAACCTAAACATGTTAACTATTACCAGTCTCTGCAAAGATGTACATTATGTGGTTATTTAAAACTTCCAACCAGACACAGTAAAGCCAGTGGAGAACAATGAGCTTTATTCACAGAGCGCACAGACCGTGACAGCAGACTCTGGCGAGACAATAGACTAGTGTCAACCGATAACAACATGAACATTTTTACAGAAAGCCTATATAATTCCTGATGTAAAATAATCATATGCAAATACAAGATTTAAGTCTTAAAAATGTTACGCAATAGATAGACTACACAACAAGTGTTTCAACTTCTTGGTCAGTCTTGAGCTATGATCTCGGTGTGTATAGGGTTCCATTCCTTTGGCAAAAAAATTGAATTTTTCCTTTTCTGTTCATCAGACCCATGAACCCATGGCCAGACCCCTAAACAAAGTTGTAGCCTACAACACAGAAAAAATACATTTTGGTGAAGTCGCCATGCCAATCAAAGCAAAGGAGGGGAAAAAAGGATCCTGATATCATCTCGCCTACACATAATGTCCCTTATCGAAGCTTCCGTTCTAGAGAAACACAATAAAGATAACATACGCAATGGGCATCAAACAGTAGGCTAAGTAGACAACTTGTCCGTCCAGGTCCTGTGCCAAGTTTTGATGTGAGTAAAACTCTCCTCTCCTCACCTACACATAATGTTTCTTGTCGAAGTCTCCATTGGCCGAGATGGTCTTGGTGGGGGCATATTTGATGGGGTAGGCGCTCTTGGCTCCCTGGGGACAGGAGCAGCACAGCAGGGTTCCCCCCAGAAGGAGCAGGGCTGTGGCCGCCCAGCCAATGTAGATGGCCGCTCCTATCTCCCTCTTCTTGGACGAGGACACATCTGGGTTGTAGAAGTCTACTATGATGTTATTGGCCATCCAACAGAGGGGAACCAGCACCAATAGACCGCTGATGATGTAGACCACCCCACCTGCGTTCACCACTTTGGCTTTCACCGATTCGGTCTTGATGCAGTTGGTGCACTGTGCTCCAGCGATGGTCACCACCAGCCCCGCCACCCCCAGCACCGCCGATATCACCGTGAGGGCGCGTGCCGTCTGCAGGTCCTGGCTGAGCGCAAGCATCGAGTCGTGCATTTTGCACTGCATCTGACCCGTGCTCTGCACCACGCACGACATCCAGAGCCCGTCCCAGATGGTCTGCGCAACCACAATATTCATATCGATGAACGCCGTCACCTTCCACATGGGCAGCCCGCACGCGACCATGACCAGGAGCGAGCCCAGTAGGCACAACCCCATCCCAAGGACCTCCAGACACGCAGAGAGCATGGTGAGCCTTTTTCTTCTTTAAAACAGAGAGAGGAGAGTGAACACAAATGTCATTTAATATCCACTCGAGTATCAGAAGAATCTCTTTCTCTTATTCGCTCTAGAAATGTAGGCTTGTAATAGATGATCAAAGAGAGGCTAGGAGGTATAAGGTAAGGTATATAGGCTCTCTGGCAGGTCTGAATCCACTCTGTGCCAGAAGGGGGTGCAGCCTTTGTCATTTATGGGACCGTTATTCGCACGCTAACGTCCAGTGTGACAGTTGCACACATGTCAAAACAAAGCGGATAAACTTTGAGCCAACCAGTGACAAGCGCATCTCCACATCAGCCAATGAGTAGGCAGAATTCGGATGCGGAGAGACAAAAGAGTTCAATGAGGAGAGAGAGAGAGAGAGAGAGAGACAGAGAGCGAGACAGAGAGAGAGAGAGAGAGAGAGAGAGAGAGTGTGTGCATGGCAGTAACAGAAAAAGGAACACAACAGGTTAACTGTCTTCCTGGAATTGATCCTGAGGAAGAAAGAAAAAATAACAATGATGTGAGGTCAGAAGACCAGAAACAGAAATGGTCAACTATTTATGATAATAGACATTATTTAGATGAGGAGAAAACTGATTTAATTCGTTGTTATACAATATATGCAAACCACAGTGTGTGTGTGTGTATTTATACAACAGGCGGGTCTAATCCTGGATGTGGTAAGGTTAAAACCGCATTCCAGTCGGTGTCTATTTAGGCAATAAGGCCTGAGGGGGTGTGGTATATGGCCAATATACCATAGCTAAGGGCTGTTCTTAAGCGCAACGCAACGCAACGCAAAGTACCTGGATACAGCCCTTAGCCGTGGTATATTGGCCATATACCACAAACACCTGAGGGGCCTTATTGCTATTATAAACTGGTTACCAGCGTGAGGACAGTAAACAAGTAATTTTGTGTCGTACTCATACTATATTGTCTGATATTCCACAGCCTCCAGACAATCAGCATCCAGGACCCAAACTACCTGGTTTATAATTCACAAGTTACCACTGGCTAAAGCTATGACATTTAAATGCCTATTTGCTGTTCAATTTCACAGTGCATTCTGTCTCATCAGCCTAGCCAGAGCCAGGCGATTCGAAAAATGTATCTCCAATGTAAAAAAGCATCTAGACATTATTTCCCCTTTCTTTTAGACAAGCATTTGGTTTTCAACAGAGATTTGAAAAAACCTTGCTGCCTGTCTCTCTGACATTTTTAATATTGTTGAATAATACTGAAGACATCAAAACTGTGAAATAACACATATGGAATCATGTAGTAACCAAAAAAGTGTTAAACAAATCAAAATATATGTTATATTTTAGATTATTCAAAGTAGCCAAACTTTGCCTTGATGACAGCTTCGCACACTTTTGGCATTCTCTCAACCAGTTTCACCTGGAATGCTTTTCCAACAGTGGTGAAGGAGTTCTCACATATGCTGAGCACTTGTTGGCTGCTTTTCCTTCATTCTGCTGTCTAAGTCATCCCAAACCATCTCAATTGGGTTGAGGTCAGGTGACTGTGGAGGCCAGGTCATCTGATGCAGCACTCTATCACTCTCCTTCTTGGTCAAATAGCCCTTACACAGCCTGGAGGTGTGTTGGGTCATTTTCCTGTTAAAAAGCAAATGATAGTCCCACTAAGCGCTAACCAGATGGGATGACGTATCACTGCAGAATGCTGTGGTAGCCATGCTGGTTAAGTGTACCTTGAATTATAAATAAATCACTGACAATGTCACCAGCAAAGCACTCCCACACCATCACACCTACTCCATGCTTCACGGCAGGAACCATACATGCAGAGATCATTCGTTCACCTACTCTGCATCTCACAAAGACATGGTGGTTGGAACCAAAAATCTCAAATTTGGACTCATCTGACCAAAGGACAGATTTTTCCCCGATCTAATGTCCATTGCTTGTGTTTCTTGGCCCAAGCAAGTCTCTTCTTCTTATTGGTGTCCTTTAGTAGTTTATTTGCAGCAATTCGATCATGAAGGCCTGATTCACGCAGTCTCCTCTCAACAGTTTATGTTGAGATGTGTCTGTTACTTGAACTCTGTGAAGCATTTATTTGGGCTGCAATTTCTGAGGCTGGTAACTCTAAGGAACATATCCTCTGCAGCAGAGGTAACTCTGGGTCTTCCTTTCCTGTGGCGGTCCTCATGAGAGCCAGTTCCATCAAGGCGCTTGATGGTTTTTGCGACTGCATTTGAAGAAACTTTGAAAGTTCTTGATTGACTGACCCTTCATGTCTTAAAGTAATGATGGACTGTCGTTTCTCTTTGCTTATTTGAGCTGTTCTTGCCATAATATGGACTTGGTCTTTTACCAAATAGGGCTATCTTCTGTATACCACCCCTACCTTGTCACAACACAACTGATTGGCTCAAACGCATTAAGAAAGAAAGTAATCCCACAAATGAACTTTTAACAATGCACACCTGTTAATTGAAATGCATTCTAGGAGACTACCTCATGAAGGTGTTTGAGAGCATGTCAAGAGTGTGCAAAGCTGTCATCAAGGCCAAAGGTGGCTTCTTTGAAGAATCTCAAATCTCAAATATACTTTGTAAGGCAGCCTGATTGGGTGGGTAAGTGGTTAATCTGGCAGGACCTCTGCCAAGCCAGGCCCTGCCTCAGCTTTACCTCTGAGAAAAACTATTAAGAAAACTAGTATCACTTAAGTGTGTGTGTTTGTGTGTGCATGTTCCCCACAAGCCAATGTCAGACAAAGTCTGTTTCTCTTTCCTTTCCCTGTTTGTGTCCTCGCCGTCTTTCCCGAGACCTCTTGCCTGCCACATGGCATTCTGGGAAATACATAAACAGGAAGTGTTGTCCGCTGTGTCATTCTCTGGCCTATCGCTGGACACAGCTGCTAGGAGAGAGAAGGATGGAAAGAGTGGTGGGAGGGGGTGGATGGTTGGAGGGTTGGAGAAGGAATGACGGTAAGGATTAATGCAAACATTGGAAAGACAATGGAGAGACCAAGAGTTTTGAATCTGTTATATCTTTATACGTTGCTTTTCTATACTATTCACACCCTTTGACTTTTTCCACATTTTGTTGTGTTACAGCCTGAATTTTTGTGTCACCGGCCTACATACAATACCCTATAATGTTAAAGTGTAATTATGACTTTTGACATTTTTACTAATTAATAAAAATGAAAAGCTCAAATGCCTTGAGTTAATAAGTATTCCAACTCTTTGTTATGGCAAGCATAAATAAATCCAGGAGTAAAAATGTGATTAACAGTTCACATAAGACTTTTTGTGCAATAATAGTGTTTAACATGATTTTTGAATTTCTACCTAATTTCTGTACCCCACACAAACAATCGTCTGTAAGGTCCCTCGCTCGAGCAGTGAATTTCAAACAAAAAATGCCTCACAAAGAAAGGTAGAAGTGTAAAAATAAAAAAGCAGCCATTGAATATCCCTTTGAAGTTATTAATGACACTTTGTATGGTGCATCAATACACCCAATCAGTACAAAGATACATGCATAATTCCTAACTCAGTTGCCGGAGAGGAAGGAAACCGCTCAGGGATTTCACCATATTAAACAGTTACAGAGTTTCATGGCTGTGATAGGAGTAAACTGAGGATGGATCAACAACATTATAGTTACTCCACAATAACTCCACTGTAGTTACTCCACTGTAACATAACAGCATTTGGAATAACGTAAGTCAAGGGGTATGAATACTTTCTGAAGACACTGTATCTGGTTTGCATGGAGGCGATCGAGCTTTTGACTTAGTGGAGAACAACAAGCTCTCACAGTCTCACTGCAGAAGTAGACGTCTATCCACCTTCCCCAAACGTCAAATTTCAAAGTGTTTAGGTTGCTCCTGCTTCTCTGTAACATTCATCCTGCTGCTCTGTAATTGTTCCATTTCTCCAAATGTCAAATTTCGAAGCTAAAGGTTAAGTTTAGGCACTCACTTTTAATGGTTAAGGTAAGGGTTAAGGTTTGGGATTGGGTTAAAAAATGTATTTAAAAAACAGTGTCCACAACTGGGATTGAACACACAACCTTCTGATCGACAGTCATGGGATCCACACCACCAAGTAAAACCGAAGGTTACTTGATGGTAATAGCGCTCACTGTTGCCCCTAGTGGCAGGTTTGAAGGCATTTCCCAACATTCTAAGGCAGTGGTTCTTAACCTTGTTGGAGGTACTGAACCCCACCAGTTTCATATGCGCATTCACCGAACCCTTCTTAATTGGAAAAATAAAATATGATTTTTTTCAAATTCAAAACATAGGTATATATTTTACTGGTACACAAAATGAACCGTGCATCAACATCACTGTGTTCAAAGAACAAAATCATCAAAACATGATTTTCACACAAAAACAAAAACAGAATAATGAATATTTACTGCAAATCAGTGTGACTTGTGCTGTTGCCTTTCAGAGACCAGTTCAGAAATGCGCGGCTTCACCTTGGCAAGTGCCACTCTCATGTCATTTTCACAACAAAGTCTGTTCCTTTTCTTCGTTTTTCTGTCCAGCATCCTCGAAAAGGATTGCTCGCAAAGATATGTTGTAACAAACGGTATGAAAATCTCCAGAGCTTTCTTAGCAATAACAGGGTACGTTACCATTTGTTGACACCAAAACGTTGAAAGTGTTGTTGTTCTGAAGAGTTGTTGTTGAACCTGGCTCTGCTGAATTTCAATGATTTCATCAAGGTATTCATCATTGACATCTGTTGTCTCAACACTAAACGTGAACGGCTGTCTCACCCATGCTGGATATGACTCTCTTGTAGGGAAGTATCCGTCGAGAGACTTTGCAAGCTCATCTAAGTGCGTGGCAATTGCTAAGGACATGGATAGATGTCCAATTTCGACGGCCCCCATCTCCCTGAAATGCTATCTGGTGCACTAATGCAGTGGTGGAAAAAGTACTCAATTGTCATACTTGAGTAAAAGTAAAGATACCTTAATAGAAAATGACTTAAGTAAAAGTGAAAGTCACCCAGTAAAATACTACTTGAGTAAAAGTCTAAAAGTATTTGGTTTTAAATATACTTAAGTATCAAAAGTATATGGAATTGCTAAAATGCATAAAGTATCAAAAGTAAAAGTATAAACCAGTTAAAATTCCTTATATTCAGCAAGCCAGATTTTTTTATTGACGGATTACCAGAGCGCACTCCAACACTCAGACATAATTTACAAACAAAGCATTTGTGTTTAGTGAGTCTGCCAGATTAGAGGCAGTAGGGATGACCAGGTTTGTTATTTTCATAAGTATGTGAATTGGACCATTTTTGTGTCAAAATGTAACGAGTACTTTTGGGTGTCAGGGAACATGTATAGAGTAAAACGTATATTATTTTCTTTAGGAATGAAGTGAAGTAAAAGTAAAAAGTTGGCAAAAATATAAATAGTAAAATAAAGTACAGATACCCCACAAAAATGACTTAAGTAGTACTTTAAGGTATTTTAACCTAAGTACTTTACCCCATTGCACTAATGGAGGTTGTCACTCACATCAGTCAGACAGGCCAGACTACAAAGGGAAGCACAACTGCGAGCTGGCCGGTGACACGAGCCTACCAGATGAGCTAAATCACTTCTATGCTCAATTCGAGGCAAGCAACACTGAGGCATGCATGAGAGCATCAGCTGTTCCGGACGACTGTGTGATCACACTCTCCGCAGCCGACGTGAGTAAGACCTTTAAACAGGTCAACATACACAAGGCTGTGGGGCCAGACGGATTACCAGAATGTGTGCTCCAGGCATGTGCTGACCAACTGGCAGGTGTCTTCACTGACATTTTCAAAATGTCCCTGATTGAGTCTGTAATACCAACATGTTTCAAGCAGACCACCATAGACCCTGTGCCCAAGAACATGAAGGCAACCTGCCTAAATGACTACAGATCCGTAGCACTCACGTCTGTAGCCATGAAGTGCTTTGAAAGGTTGGTAATGGCTCACATCAACACCATTATCCCAGAATACATAGACCCACTCCAATTTGCATACCGCCCAAACAGAACCACAGATGATGCAATCTCTATTGCACTCCACACTGCCTTTTCCCACCTGGACAAAAGGAACACTGATGCTATTCATTGACTACAGCTCAGTGTTCAACACCATAGCACTCTCAAAGCTCATCACTAAGCTAAGGACCCTGGGACTAAACACCTCCCTCTGCAACTGGATCCTGGACTTCTTGACCGGTCGCCCCCAGGTGGTGAGGATAGGTAGCATCTGCCATGCTGATCCTCAACACTGGAGCTCCCCAGGGGTGCGTGATCAGTCCCCTCCTGTACTCCCTGTTCACCCACGACTGCATGGCCAGGCACGACTCCAACACCATCATTCAGTTTGCAGACAACACAACAGTGGTAGGCCTGATCACCGACAACGACGAGACAGCCTATAGGGAGGAGGTCAGAGACCTGGTCGGGTGGTGCCAGAATAAAAACCTATGAGAGATTCAAGTTCCTTGGTGTCCACATCAACAACAAACTAGAATGGTCCAAACACACCAAGACAGTCGTGAAGAGGGCACAACAAAGTCTATTCCCCCTCAGGAAACGAAAAATATTTGTCATGGGTCCTGAGATCCTCAAAATGTTCTACAGCTGCAACATCGAGAGCATCGAGCGCACTGGTTGCATCACTGCCTGGTAAGGCAATTGCTCGTCCTCTGACCACAAGGCACTACAAAGGGTAGTGCGTACGGCCCAGTACATCACTAGGGCTAAGAGGCCTTCCATCCAGGACCTCTACACCAGGCGGTGTCAGAGGAAGGCCCTAAAAATGGTCAAAGACCCCAGCCACCCCAGTCATAGACTGTTTTCTCTACTACCGCATGGCAAGCGGTACCGGAGTGCCAAGTCTAGGACAAAAGGCTTCTCAACAGTTTTTACCCCCAAGCCATAAGACTCCTGAGCAGGTCATCAAATGGCTTCCCAGACTATTTGCATTGTGTCCCCCCCCCAACCCCTCTTTTACGCTACTGCTACTCTCTGTTCATCATATATCCATAGTCACTTTAACCATATCTACATGTACATACTACCTCAATCAGCCTGACTAACCGGTGTCTGTATGTAGCCTCTCTACTTTTATAGCCTTGCTACTGTATATAGCCTGTCTTTTTACTGTTGTTTTATATATTTACCTACCTATTGTTCATCTAATACTTTTTTTTGCACTATTGGTTAGAGCCTGAAGTAACCATTTTGCTGTAAGGTGTTGTATTCGGCGCACGTGACAAACTTTGATTTGATTTGATAGAGGTAGCCAGAATACTCTCCATAGGGCTCTGTTGGTTCTCACTATTGTGTTCCCACAAGGTTGACAAATGTTCTCTCAATGTTCTTTTATTATTGTCTGGTCTCACTAAACTTACAGTAAGTGACTGGTTAGTCTAAGTAACAATCACACTGACTCCCTATGTTTGTGTGTGTTACACATTGTGAGAAGATGCACACTCATCACTCTCTGTGTGTGTGTGATGGGTAATGTGGGCCCACAGTGTTTACTGCTGAGGGAAGTGATGCGTGTTGATAACGATGTGGACCCCTCCTAATTACTAAATCAACATGTGGCAAAACTAAATACTCTTAACCACACCAATGCCTCCACAGTGGCACGATGGCCAAAACACACACACAGTCACACACACAGTCACACACACACACACACACAGAGACAGACAGTCACACAGACGGACAGGGATGGAGGAGGGAAGCCTGGGACTCCCAGATAACAACTTTGTCCTAAACAGGAGAAAGAATCACAAAACAAGACATGAAGTTTGTGTTTTGTCGTGGATGTTTTGTAGGTTGAGGGTACTTAACGCCTGCGTGAGAATTCATTCAAATAATAATATATTTGCTTATGATCAACTTCCCCTTCCTTATATAAACCCCCCCTGTCTGATTTCCATAATGAAGTTTACTACATGAAGGGTGAATGGGTTTTATATTAAATGTATTAAAGCAACATTCCCAGATGCACTAGATGTTTGTTCGTTAGGGGTTGTCGACATGCTGACAAACAACATTCCATTCATATGACAATCAGCTCTTATCTGTATCGAAATGTCATTAGTGAAGTATGCACGCACGCACATTCTCAGTTCTCACACACACGGTGTATGATGTCAGGCACTGGGTGAGGGGTCACGGATGTCCACTAGCTATCTATACAATGGTCCCTGGCCCAGACATGAAATCACTGCTTGGTGTTTGTGTGTGTGTGTGTGTTGTATTAGCATCCTGGCCAGATGTTTCCTCTGCTCGGCTATGGTGTGTGTGTTGCATGCCGATGTGTGTATTACTTGAGCACCAGGTGTCTCTGACTTAGCTTTCTGGGCCTCATAATCTACGTTAGAGCCTGGGATGCAGGTAGTTGGCTGTGCACAGACAAACACACCTCAAGGCTGGGAGGCCTGGTGAGAAGCTGGGGGATGGGCAAGAGGACAGGGGGGCAGGTAAGGTAATAGGACAAAAGAGAATGAGTGGGTGCCCATCCCAAATGTATCCACCGGGGCTGGGCTAAAAACGACTGAAACACACTGTTATATGCTTCTCACTTGTTGAAGACTCTTGGAGCCATTTCAAGCAGTAATGTGGAAAGTGAGGAGGGGATGATCACTGGTACCAGAGAACCATTGGCTCAGGGGAAACGGTAGGACAGAGACAGGACATCTTAACTGCTACAACAAGTTGTGTATGGAGGAATAAAGCACAGGAGCAACCAAGGGGGTCAGAGTGACAGCTTCTCCAGGCAGGGAAGGGGAGTGTGTTACTTAGTGGGGGCCAGCTGAGAGAGAGAGGAGGGAGTAGCAGTTAAGATGTTCTGTCTCTGATTATACACACACTGTGACATGTGTAGCTGAGATTTGGCACCTTACATTTTTATGTTATTTAACTAGGCAAGTCAGTTAAGAACAAATTCTTATTTACAATGACAGCCTACCGGGGAACAGTGGGTTAAATGCCTTGTTCAGATTTTTACCTTGTCAGCTCGGGATTCGATCCAGAAACCTTTTGGTTACTGGCCCAACGCTCTAACCACTAGTCTACCTGCCGCCCCTGCTGGAACATCTCTTGGCGTGTATGTGTTTTGCGCCCAGAATTTGATACGCGTGCGTGTTGGGTCTGACACTTGGTGCATATATGTGTATTTGCATGTCTGAATTAGTGGTCACTTTGTTCTCTGTAGTTATATTTCAGCATAGCAGAGCATTCAGTTGTATGACCACAGATAACACTGGACCAGTGCTTCCCAAACACTGGGTTGGGTCCTAATGGTGGGCCACATCGTAGCCAGTCCCTCTCAAGTCACTGCTAAAGATTGGGTTGCGGCTAGCATGGTTTTGGGTGAGTAACAAGAACATTCAAAGGACTTTGGGCAGCCCCACAATGTCACAATGTTTCACAAACTTGCACTGCCTGTTACCATGAACTGTATGTCATATAAAATACACCTCTCTTTCGTCATACAGTTCCCGATATGGGACGTTATGTCAATTGTTCCAAGAACAATAATGGGACGATTTTTTGGGGGGGATCATTCTCATGATATTCGGTCCACTTGAAAGTTATTCCATAAAGGACTAATGATGCTAACAACCCTAATGCTGCTAACTACGCTAATTATGCTTGAGATGCTAGCAGCAATCAGACTAATGCTGTGTGTTTCCTGTCAGGGCAATCACCGCGGTGACAGACATGTCACTGTTTACATCTACAGTGTATTGTCTGTTTACCGTCCCGTTTAAACACTCTGACGACCACGATGCTATCTCATGGAAAAGTTTAGTCGGTCATCTTGATAGCGAGCGTGGGTTAGCCCAAGTGGTTCTCTAAGACCTAAGTGGCCAGTAGGCCTCTAGGGGTTTGCCTTGATTGTCTTAATAGCAGCGGGCCTGTCCGGAGGGGTAAGACGAAGGCTGGGATTCCATCCAAGGTGTGTTGTAGAGTGCTGTTGACAATGCGCCTTTTCAAGGCACATTCGAAGGAGATCGCATTCACTGTTAACACGGCAGATGGCGGCTCAATCTGAAATGATCTTCACGCGTGAAGTGCTCTACAACGAGCCTCGAATTGAATTTCGGCCTAACATTATTGACAGTCAGAAAAAAGGCATGGGGTAAACCCACACTGTTGCGCTACACCAGGATGCGTTAAACCAGCTCACAGCTTAGTTTACCACCCGGCCTGACGGGTTACTTTGGGCGTGTTCGTCTCTGAGTTACAGTCATTACACAAACGGAATAATCTGTGAGCCACTATAGATAGTCTACTTTCTCCCGCTGGGTTCCACCATTATTTGAACAACCCCCCCCTGGTCTCCACTAGCTGTTTCTCCTCATGTTCCTGGCCTGTTATGATTTTCTGGAGCCATTTTCCTCCCCTTCCTATCGTCCGATCAGCACATTTCCTCCTCGGAACTACACAGTTTCCAGGCCCCATTAAGAGCAATCAGAGAGATAACACAGTCACCAGACCCAGCTGCATTTCTCTCTCTCTCTCTCGCTCTCTCTCTCCATTTCTCTCTACCTCTCTCTCCCTTCCCCCTCCCTCTATCCTCTCTCCTGTACCCTCCCTCCTCTGAACACTCATATCAGATTAGTCATTTTGAGAAGACTATGTGAAGATTAAGATAGAGTTACGAATGAGTGTCACGCCCACTCCCCCTGTCCCACCCTCACCCTCTTATCTACTCTTTCTTGTTTACTCATACCAGACCGATAATAAGATCAATCTTTCAAAAACAAACAACTAACAGTTATGGTAAAATGAAAAAATAAAAACCCTTAACCAGTGGGAGCAGAGTAACTCTCATCCTCTGGGTTTGGAGAAAAAAAGGAATGTACTGAGAGGAACACTCTGATTTGACCACCAGCACACCATTGCTCCTGCTCCCTTTCCTATACATCAGTCTGCACAACAACAACAAAAATAACAGTAATGTTTTCCTCCTTGTTCTCTCTAACCCTGTCACACCCTGACCTTAGTATTCTTTGTTTTCTTTGTTATTTTGGTTAGTTCAGGGTGTGACATGGGTGATGTATGTGTTTTGTCTTGTCTAGGGGTTTTGTATGTTTATGGGGGTGTTTCCTATCTAGGTGTTTTTGTAAGTCTATTGTTGCCTAGATTGGTTCTCAATTATTGTTGTCTCTGATTGGGAACCATATTTAGGCAGCCATATTCTTTGGGTATTTTGTGGGTGATTGTTCCTGTTTCCAGTGTTCCAGTGTTAGTTCACGTTACGGGACTGTTTCGTCTTCGTTCATTTTTGTCGGTTTGTTGTTTTTGTTCATTGTTTAAGTTTCCTATTAAATATGGATAATCATCACGCTGCATTTTGGTCCTCCTCTCTTTCACCCGAAGACAATCGTGACAAACCCTTTTACCCTCGTCTTCCGCAATTGTTCCTCAGCTGTGGAGAAATAGCTTTTTGAGAACAATAAACGCTTCCTGCAGCGAGTTAGGCTGCTCGGCAGTGGGGCGCTGAATGGGAAAATACATAAGGTACTTGATGGGCTACTGTATGCGTGTGTGGGCTAGAAAACTGGCTTTTCTGAGGTAACCCATTTCCCAGCTAAAGTCATTGTGTGACCCTGGGTTATAGCTCAGTCTGTATGGAGGAAACACTCAGAGAATGTTCACTCACACTTACTGTACACAAGTGTATACACTACACACATGTGAGTATAACACACACATGCATGTGAGTAGGCTATGTGTTGTGTAACAGAGTAGGCTCCGTCTCTGTCCCGACCAATGCTGGAACCAGGGACCTTCTGAACAATAACACTTTACGTGACCAATTGAACACCAAAAATATCATACGCATCACAAAATATCAGGTTCCATGCTTCTTAGGGAAGGTGGGAGGCAAGTATTGGTTAAGAGCGTTGGGCCAGTAACTGAAAGGTCCTGGTTCAAAATCCCAGACCTGACTAGGTGAACAAAAAATGTACGATGTGCCCTTGAGAAAAGCTCTTCACCCTAATTGATCCTATAAGTCACATATATTAGTGATAAGAGCACCTGCTAAATGACTCAAATGTAAATGTGATGTCATTGGGGAAAGTGACGACAATCTTACACTGTTAGAAAAAAGGGCTCCAAAATGGTTCTTCGGCTGTCCCCATAGGATAGCACTTTTTGGTTCCAGGTACAACCCTTTTTGTTCTACACAGAGGGTTCTACATGTAACCCAAAAGGGTTATACCTAAAACCAAAAAGGGTTCTTCAAAAGGTTCTCCTACGGGGATAGCCGAATAACCCTTTTAGGTTCTAGATAGCACCTTTTTTCTAAGGGTGTACTTCAGCTAAATTAAAACAGAGGAAGATTATAGTAGGTAGTACAATATCCTCACATTAAATTGAACAAACAAAAATAACCCTGTTGTTACTGGCAGACCACCACACTTCCTCTATGGCAGTGATGTAATTTCCTGTACCTTTTCATTATCAGCCTACTAATGGAATATAGAACATAGAATATGGAATGTGAGGTCTGGTAGGAGGAATATGAAAGGTAGGGGAAAGGAGACTACATTTGCTTTGACCTACATGTCACATCCCAACACAAACAGTAAGTAGTGGACAGTGGGGTAAGTTTAAAAAAACATTACATTCAGGATCACTCCGTCAAGGGAAATAGAGTATTCTATCTAACAAAGATATCAAAATATATTTCAGGATGTTTTGTATCTCCGGTAATAATGAGAATTCATGTCAACATTACAGTTTTGAAAACCTAGCTTGTCCCAAAAAAAGTGGTCTCTTGCCACTTAGCGGTAAATTGGAGTAAATTGTGCTGCTGGTCAGAGTTAATCTTAAAGATCCGCCCCTTGTGTCCAATTTTCGCCTAAAATGACATACCCAAATCTAGCTTAGGACCTGGAGCAAGGATATGCATATTCTTGATACCATTTGAAAGGAAACACTTTGAAGTTTGTGGAAATGTGAAAGGAATGTAGGAGAATATAACACATTAGATCTGGGAAAAGATAATACAAAGAAAAAAACATGTTTTTTTGTATTTTTTTGTACCATCATCTTTGAAATGTATTATTCCATAATGTATTATTCCAGCCCAGGGGAAATTTAGATTTTGGCCACTAGATAGCAGCAGTGTGTGTGCAAAGTTTTAGACTGATCAAATGAACCATTGGATTTCTGTTCAAAATGTTGCATCAAGACTGCCCAAATGTGCCTTAATAACTTTTCAAGTTCATAACTGTGCACTCTCCTCAAACAATAGCATGGTATTCTTTCACTGTAATAGCTACTGTAAATTGGACAATGCGGTTAGATTAACAAGAATTTAAGATTTCTGCCAATATCAGATATGTCTATGTCCTGGGAAATGTTCTTGTTACTTACGACCTCATGGTAATCGCATTAGCCTATGTTAGCTCAACAGTCCCATGGCGGACCTACCGATCCTGTAGAGGTCAGTCTCCTACAAATTTCTGTACCGAATGAAATATTACCACAACCTTTTTGAAACCATGTCTATCTTTATTTCCCAAACACAATCCAACACAATCATAACCTCTGTTTTGTCTTTTAATAAGGCTAGGCAGAATACTGCCCCCTTTGGAGGAATTGCGTGCCCATAGTAAACTGAAAAAAAATCTGTCCAAAATTGCTAATATATGCATATAATAATTATTATTTGATAGAAAACACTCTAAAGCTTCTAAAACCGTTGGAATTATGTCTGTAAGTATAGCAGAACTCACAGGGCAGGCATTCTTCCAAACTAGTTTTGGGATCATGAAAGTTGGGGCAACTTTGACGTGATCGCCCCCACCCTTCCCAACCAGCTATGGATCTGGGGACACTTTCTATGTCTTCCACTAGATGTCCTCATTCAGTAGAGCGTTCAAATCCCGTTCAAATCCCGCGAGTTTTGGCCCTATGGGAGTGAATTGAGTGCGTGTCGCGAGAAAATACCTGTGCGTTAGGGCGCGAATTGGTCCCATCCATTCCTTTGTTCCAGCACTCCGGAGGAGAACTAACAATGACCGGTTGAATTGAAAATAGTTTTGTACGTTTAGAACATCCTAAAGCTTGATTCTGCACTTAGTTTGACCTGTTTAGTCGACATATAATATGTAATTTTGAAGTTTTGATGTGCAACTTTTCCGGACCAGAGGACATTTTGGGTGCATTTCAGCTCATATTGTTAGCAGATGCTAATACAAAGACACAAGACTTGAAACCAAACAATGTTTTGGGTAAGTATGAACCCTTCCAGTACATTCTGAACGAAGACCTTCAAAGGTAAGGGAATATTTATGCTGAAATTGTGTGTTTCCGTTGACTCCAACATAGCGGAGAAATATTGCTTATGTCTGAGCGCCGTCTCAGAATATTGAATAGTGAGCGATTTCTGTAACGTTAAAAAGAAATGTAACAAAGCGATTGCATTAAGAAGCAGTGTATCTTTCTAACTATATGTAGAACATGTATATTTAGTCAAAGTTTATGATGTCTATTTACGTTATCTTGCGGCGCTATCTATATTTTCTGCGGACATTTTTCAGTATTTTCTGAACATGAATTCAATGTAAATGGACATTTATAGATATAAATGGCATATTATTGAGAAAAAAAAATGTACTGTGTAACATGTCCTAGTACTGTCATCTGATGAAGATTTTCAAAAGGTTAGTGAATGATTTCTTTTTTAATCCTGCTTTTATAATTTTATATTTTCTGGGACAAAATGGCTGCCTCTTGTCTTGGTGGTGGTCTAATATAAATATGTGGTGTGTTTTCGCCGTAAAACATTTAAAAAATCTGACATGCTGGGTAGATGAACAAGGTGTTTATCTTTCATTTGAGGTATTGGACTTGTTAATGTGTGGAGGTTAAATATTTCTAAGAATATTTTTGCGTTCCATGCGCCATATTCCAGCTGAACGTGGGAGGGGTCGTTCCCAAAAGGGAACCCTCACCCGTCAACAGGTTTTAACCTGTTTTAAGCATCTTTTAACACAGGCTTAACACCATACAAACACTTTGTACTTTTTTCAACACTTTTAACATTGGCCAGGCCCTGTTGGAACCTCATATCCCAGTGATAATGTTTTGCACTACACCTAGGAAGAAAGCACTTACATTTATGGGGAGGCAGGGTAGTGGTTAGAGCGTTGTACTCGTAACCGAAAGTTTGCAAGTTCAAATCCCCGAGCTGACAAGGTACAAATCTGTCATTCTGCCCCTGAACAGGCTGTTAACCCACTATTCCTAGGCCGTCATTGAAAAAAAGAGTTTGTTCTTAATTAACTGACTTGCCTAGTTAAATAAAGGTCAAATAAAACTCAACTTACCATTGGCAGTGTTTACCTCATGGCCATTGTCTCAATTTACCCCAAGGTAAAATTATAACTATTTTAGCCCACATAGCTACAAGGATTCACTTTTATGCTAGGTTGAGGACCTCATATTGAAGCTTATAGAGACCCCAACTGATGTATAGAACAATCTTAAATTAAAATGATCTACTTTATGAAACCTCTATACATTCATTCAACTTTGTGGAAATCTGTTTTTTTGGACCTAACTTGCTTTCCACTTTTTCCTTGTGGATTCTTCCATCACAGACTCCATTCAATGATGACCTCTTGCTAAATATTTGGTCAAATGATACATTTTTATAGGAAACCATACACGAGAGCCTGGCACCCCTGCACCTGGCACCCCTGCACACCTGTCTGGACGTATTAACTGTCAAAAGGTGGCTCAATTTACCCCACCCCAACTGTAGCACAAACTCATCCATACATAGCCTGCGCCCAAATGGCACCAGATTCCTTATATAGGGCACTACTTTTGACCAGGGCCGCACTTACGCACACATGCATACACACATGCATACACACAGGTACTCACAGACACAGTTAATACGTCCAGACAGGGGTGCCAGGCTCTCGTGTATGGTTTCCTATAAACAAGGGTGGATCAACTTACCCCTTTGGCTCAACTTACCCCAAAGTGTGAATAAATGTTAAATAAATTCCCTCTGAGTTGTTTTGGGCTTTGAGAGGGGCTGAGTGAGATCCAGTGACCCCTCTCAGAGAGTAAAGGGCAATATTGCTCTAAGCACCCATGTCTTGTGTATTTGTGTGTGTGTATGCGTGTGCTTCATTGTGTATGACCACCCCCACCCTGTAACCTGTTTGTGACCACAGGAAGTAATACTTTAGCACCCTGACCCCCATCACTGCTCCCCTGCTGCCCATTCCTATAACCATTGTTGAATAGTGCAACACCAATGTAGTATAAATATATACCATGAAGCAAACACTCGTATCTTAATCGACTCACAGTACAGTGAGTGCGTACATTTTTGAATGGCTTCAGGGGGACTCAAAACGCACAGCCCCAGCATTGGTAGCCCCGTGCTCTTACCAATTGAGCCACACATGACCATCAAGACTTCTGTCAGCATTGTTAAAATGCAATGAAAGTTCCCGGATTCTGATTCTCAGCTATTTGTCAACCTCACATGAGTTGGGGTCTGCTTGCCACTGCTGTGTTTCTGTGTGTATTTGTTATTGACCACTGAGCTGTGACATCCACAAACTTTATACCAGTAAAACCACAACAAGACAAAGAAGTACCAGCCATAGAGTTTGTGGTACCAAGGCTTCTTGGTAGTAATAGTAGCAGAAGTAGAATTAGTAGTAGTAGTAGTAGTAGTAGTAGTAGTAGTAGTGTGTAGGCAGGATTTCACACCATGCCAGAAAAGGCACAGACATCAATCAGTCCAACGTCTAGTTTTGATTCACATTTGATTTCACTAATGTGAAATCAACAACACAATTCATTCACCATGTCATTGGATTTTAGTTTAACCCCCTAGCATCTGAATTCACCCCATCTGCCGATGTCGCACTTCTGCATCTGCGGTGAAAGGTGGCAGAGCTAGAGCGGTATTTGTCAGATCATGATACATCCCGAAAATTGGTCTTCTTACAAAATCATCTGTAACGTCTGAACTGTTTGGCCTAAAAACTATTATGGAAAGTTCTACAACCCCAACAAGCGTCTTGGAACTCATCTGAAGTCGGTACAGCCGATTTGCCAACTTCTGTCTGTAGCATCCGAACAGTTTGGGCAACACACTAATACCCCTCTGTGGAAAGGTGAGACCAAAGGACACGTACATGTCCGTTGTTTTGCTCTAGGATGCCCACAGGCCTCACAAGACTCGCCTGAAGGTCCCCTGGTACCAGTTGAAAAAGATGAATGGAAGTTCAAATGGAGACAATTTGAACAAAATTAAGGAATTTAACAATATAGGTACAGCTTCATTTTTAGTCACCATGGATGTGGCCTCTATACACCACCAATGAACATGAACAAAAGTAAAAACAACTCTAGACCACCTTTACTCCATACACAGAGACGCATACAAAGATATCCCTCGCCCTCCATGTGGAAAATCTGACCATAATTATATCCTCCTGATTCCTGCTTACAAGCAAAAACTAAAGCAGAAAGCAGTGACTCGGTCAATTAAAAGGCATTCAGTTGAAGCAGATGCTAAGCTACAGGACTGTTTTGCTAGCACAGACTGGAAAATGTTCCGGGATTCTTCTGATGGCATTGAGGAGTACACCACATCAGTCACTGGCTTAATCAATAAGAGCATCGATGATGTCGTCCCCAACCGGAAGCCATGGATTACAGGCAACAACCGCACTGAGCTAAAGGGTAGAGCTGCCCCTTTCAAGGAGAGGGACTCTAACCCGGAAGTTTACAAGAAATCCTGCTATGCCCTCCG
This sequence comes from Oncorhynchus mykiss, assembly GCF_057628025.1. Taxonomy (NCBI): domain Eukaryota; kingdom Metazoa; phylum Chordata; class Actinopteri; order Salmoniformes; family Salmonidae; genus Oncorhynchus; species Oncorhynchus mykiss. Next base: position 36,540,179 of record NC_143050.1, on the reverse strand, counting down.
ATGAACCATCAAACAGGCAAAGCATCAATACAGGACTAAGATTGAATTGTACTACACTGGCTCTGATGCTCGTCGGATGTGGCAGGGTTAAAAACTATTACAGACTACAAAGGGAAGCACAGCAGCGAGCTGCCCAGTGACACAAGCCTACCAGATGAGCTAAATTACTTCTATGCTCACTTCGAGGCAAGTAACACTGAAACATGCATGAGAGCATCGGCTGTTCCGGACAACCGTGTGATCACGCTCTCTGTAACCGATGAGAGTAAGACCTTTAAAAAGGTCAACCAGGACATGTACTCCGAGCATGTGCTGACCAACTGGCAAGTGTCTTCACTGACATTTTCAACCTCTCCCTGTCTGAGTCTGTAATACCAACATGTTTCAAGCAGAACACCATAGTCCCTGTGCCCAAGAACACTAAGGTAACCTGCATAATTGACTACTGACCCATAGCACTCACGTCTGTAGCCATGAAATGCTTTGAAAGGCTGGTCATGGCTCACATCAACACCATTATCCCAGAATTCCTAGACCCACTCCAATTTGCATACCGCAGCAACAGATCCACAGATGATGCAATCTCTGTTGCACTCCACTCTGCCCTTTCACAACTGGACAAAAGGAACACCTATTTGAGAATGCTATTCATTGACTACAGCTCAGCATTCAACACCAGAGTGCCCTCAAAGCTCATCACTAAGCTAAGGACCCTGGGACTAAAAACCTCCATCTGCAACTGGATCCTGGACTTCCTGACGCGCAGCCCCCAGGTGGTATGGGTAGGTAACAACACATCCGTCACGCTGATCCTCAACACGGGGATCCTCAGGGGTGCGTGCTCAGCCCCCTCCTGTACTCCCTGTTCACTCATGACTGCATGGTCAGGCACGACTCCAACACCATCATTAAGTTTGCTGATCACCGACAACGATGAGACAGCAAATAGGGAGGAGGTCAGAGACCTGACCGTGTGGTTCCAGGACAACAACCTCTCCCTCAACGTGATCAAGACAAAGGAGATGATTGTGGACGACAGGAAAAGGAGGACCGAGCAGGCCCCCATTCTCATCCATGTGGCTGTAGTCGAGCAGGTTAAGAGCTTCAAGTTCCTTGGTGTCCACATCACCAACACACTATCGTGGTCCAAGCACACCAAGACAGTCGTGAAGAGGGCACGACAATACCCATTCCCCATCAGGAGACTGAATAGATTTGGCATGGGTCCTCAGATCCTCAAAAGTTATACAGCAGGAGAATCCTGACTGGTTGCATCACTGCCTGGTATTGCAACTGCTCGGCCTCTGACCGCAAGGCACTAAAGAAGGTCATGCGAATGGCCCATCACTGGGGCCAAGCTTCCTTTCATCCAGGACCTCTATACCAGGCGATGTCAGAGGAAGGCCCTAAAAATTGTCAAAGACTCCAGTCACCCTAGTCATAGACTGTTCTCTCTGTTACCACATGGCAAGCGGTATCGGAGCACCAAGTCTAGGTCTGAAAGACTTCTCGACAGCTTCTACCCCCAAGCCATACGACTCTTGAATAGCTAATCAAATGGCAACCCAGAAAAGGTTCATTGCCCACCCCCATTTCACACTGCTGCTATACTCTGTTTATTATCTATGCATGGTCACTAACTCTACCGACATGTACACATTACTTCAATTACCTCAACTAACTGGTGCCCACGCACATTGACTCTGTACTGGTAACCCCTGTATATAGCTTTGCTATTGATATTTTTTTTGATATTTGTATTCGGAGCCAGTGACAAATACAATTTGATTTGATTTGTTCAAGGATTGGCAGCTATCCACCATTTCTTGAGTACCCGGTCTGAGACTGAGATGCCTCCTACAGAATTGATTGTTTCACTGACTGAATGGACATACATTTGCAAGAAAAAGTATGGGAAACTCTAGGCTAATGACTTCTCCAAAAGCTAATTGGAGTCAGGAGTCAGCTAACCTGGAGTCCAATTAATGAGACGAGATTGCTATGCACATGAAGCGTTGCTTGCTGTGAACCATGCCTCAAACAAAAGAGATCTCAGAAGACCTAAGATTAAGAATTGTTGACTTGCATAAAGCTGGAAAGGGTGTCAAAAGTATCTCTAAAAGCCTTTATCTTCATCAATCCACGGTAAGACAAACTGTTGCTACTTTCCCTAGGAGTGGCTGTCCTGCAAAGATGACTGCAAGAGCACAGCGCAGAATGCTCAATGAGGTTAAGAAGAATCCTAGAGTGTCAGCTAAAGACTTACAAAAATCTCTGGATCATGCTAACATCTCTGTTGACGGGTCTACGATAAGTAAAACACTAAACAAGAATGGTGTTCATGCGAGGACACCACGGAAGAAGCCACTGCTGTCCAAAATAAACATTGTTGCACGTCTGAAGTTTGCAAAAGAGGACCTGGATGTTCCACAGCGCTACTGGCAAAATATTCTGTGGACAGATGAAACTAAAGTTGTGTTGTTTGGAAGGAACACACAACACTATGTGTAGAAAAAAAAGGCACAGCACACCAACATCAAATCAAATCAAATTTTAGTGGTCACATACACATGGTTAGCGGATGTTAATGCGAGTGTAGCGAAATGCTTGTGCTTCTAGTTCCGACCATGCAGTAATATCTAACAAGTAATCGAACAATTTCACAACCACCTTATACACACAAGTGTAATGGAATGAATAAGAATATGTACACATGAATATATGGATGAGCGATGGCCGAACGGCATAGGCAAGATGCAGTAGATGGTATTGAGTACAGTATATACATATGAGATGAGTAATGTATGGTATGCAAACATTACATAAAGTGGCATTGTTTAAAGTGACTTGTGATACATTTATTACATCCATTTTTTTATTATTAAGTGGCTAGAGATTTGAGTCAGTATGTTGGCAGCAGCCACTCAATGTTAGTGATGGCTGTTTAACAGTCTGATGGCCTTGAGATAGAAGCTGTTTTTCAGTCTCTCGGTCCCAGCATTGATGCACCTGTACTGACCTCGCCTTCAGGATGATTGTGGGGTGAACAGGCAGTGGCTCGGGTGGTTGTTGTCCTTGATAAACTGTTTGGCCTTCCTGTGACATCGGGTGGTGTAGGTGTCCTGGAGTGCAGATAGTTTGCCCCCGGTGATGCGTTGTGCAGACCTCACTACCCTCTGGAGAGCCGTGGGAGGAGCAGTTGCCGTACCAGGTGGCGATACAAGTTTGTGAGTGTTTTTGGTGACAAGCCAAATTTCTTCAGCCTTCTGAGGTTGAGGAGGCACTGTTGCGTCTTCTTCACTACGCTGTCTGTGTGGGTGGACCATGTCAGTTTGTCCGTGATGTGTACGCCGAGGAACTTAAAACTTTCCACCTTCTCCACTACTGTCCCGTCGGTGTGGATAGGGGGGTGCTCCTTCTACTGTTTCCTGAAGTCCACAATCACATCCTTTGTTTTGTTGACGTTGAGTATAAGTTTATTTTCTTGACACCACACTCCGAGGGCCCACACCTCCTCCCTGTAGGCCGTCTCGTCGTTGTTGGTAATCAAGCCTACCACTGTAGTGTTGTCTGCAAACTTGATGATTGAGTTGGAGGTGTGCATGGCCACACAGTCATGGGTGAACAGGGAGTACAGGAGAGGGCTGAGAACACACCTTTGTGGGGCCCAAGTGTTTAGGATCAGCAAAGTGGAGATGTTGTTTTCTACCCTCACCACCTAGGGGCGGTCCGTCAGAAAGTCCAGGACCCAGTTGCACAGGGCGGGATCAAGACCCAGGGTCTCGAGCTTAATGATGAGTTTGGAGGGTACTATGGTGTTAAATGCTGAGCTGTAGTCAGATTAACAGCATTCTTACATAGGTATTCCTCTTGTCCAGATGGGTTAGGGCAGTGTGATTGTGATTGTGTCGTCTGTGGACCTATTGGGGTGGTAAGCAAATTGGAGTGGGTCTAGGGTGTCAGGTAGGGTGGAGGTGATATGATCCTTGACTAGTATCTCAAAGCACTTCATGATGACGGAAGTGAGTGCTATGGGGCGATAGTCATTTAGCTCAGTTACCTTAGCTTTCTTGGGAACAGGAACAGCAATGGCCCTCTTGAAGCATGTGGGACCAGCAGATTGGGAAAGGGATTGATTGAATATGTTTGAGGATGCGGCTAGGGATGCCGTCTGGGCCGGAAGCCTTGCGAGACATCAATCAAAACCTCATCCCAACTGTAAAATATAGTGGATGGAGCATCATGGTTTGGGGCTGCTTTGCTGCCTCAGGGCCTGGATAGCTTGCTATCATTGACAGAAAAATGAATTCCCATGTTTATCAAGACATTTTGCAGGAGAATGTAGAAGGCTATCTGTCCACCAATTGAAGCTCAACAGAAGTTGGGTGATGCAACAGGACAACGACCCAAAACACAGAAGTAAATCAACAACAGAATGGCTTCAACAGAAGAAAATATGCCTTCTGGAGTGGCCCAGTCAGAGTCCTGACCTCAACCCGATTGAGATGCTGTGGCATGACCTCGAGAGCGGTTCACACCAGATCTTCCAAGAATATTGCTGAACTGAAACAGTTTTATAAAGAGGAATGGTCCAAAATTCCTCCTGACTGTTGTGCAGGTCTGATACGCAACTAAAGAAAACGTTTGGTTGAGGTTATTGCTGCCAAAGGAGGGTCAACCAGTTATTAAATCCAAAGATTCACATACTTTTCCCACCCTGCACTGTGAATGTTTACACGGCGTGTTCAATGAAGACATGAAAACGTATAATTGTTTGTGTGTTATTAGTTTTAGCAGACTGTGTTTGTCTATTGTTGTGACTTAGATGAAGATTAGATCATATTTTATGACCAATGTAGAAATCCAGGTCAGAGTTCGCATACTTTTTCTTGCCACTGTCACACTCGCTATCCTCAAACTCCCTGTCATAAATTGACCAAGGCGCAGCATGCATGTAGTTCCACATCTTTTAATGAAAGTGAAACCGAAACAACCAAAAAACAAACAGGTAAACAGCAAAGACCGTGACACAACCGAGGTGCACACAAACACACACAGAAAAATAATTACCCACAGAACACAGGTGGGAAAAGGCTACCTAAGTATGGTTCTCAATCAGAGACAACGACAGACAGATGTCCCTGATTGAGAACCATACCAGGCCAAAAACAAAGAAATACAAAAACATAGAAAAAAATAACATAGAATGCCCACCCTAGTCACACCCTGGCCTAACCAAAATAGAGAATAAAAAGCCTCTCTGTGGCCAGGGCGTGACAACCACTGTATCTGTCTTTCAGGACTGCGTTTTTAAACAAGTAAAAGAATGTGCCATGGGACCTTGCTATAGCCCTTCATCTGCTGGTTTGTACTTAGGTAAATGGGAAAATGACTTAATTTAGGATCCTTCTAAAAACAAGTTATTTGACCAGATTACAGTGGGGCAAAAAAATATTTAGTCAGCCACCAATTGTGCATTTTCTCCCACTTAAAAAGATGAGAGAGGCCTGTAATTTTCATCATAGGTACACTTCAACTATGACAGACAGAATGAAAAAACAAATCCAGAAAATTTACATTTTTAAAACATTACAATACATTCACAGATTTCTCTTCATGAGGTCCAGCATAATTAAGGAAGTTTATACAATTTAAAAAACAATACAATACATTCACAGATTTCCCAACACACTGTGTTCCCTTAGGCCCCTACTCCACCACAACCACATATCTACAGCACTAAATCCATGTGTATATGTGTGTATAGTGCGTATGTTATTGTGTGTATGTGTGTGTATGCATGTGTCTGTGCCTGTTTGTGTTGCTTCACAGTCCCCGCTGTTCCATAAGGTGTTTTGATCTGTTTTTTTTAAATCTAATTTTACTGATTGCATCAGTAACTTGATGTAGAATATAGTTCCACGTAGTCATGGCTCTATGTAGTACTGTGCGCCTCCCATAGTCTGTTCTGAACTTAGGGACCGTGAAGAGACCTCTTGTGGCAGGTCCTGGGTGTCCGAGCTGTGTGCCAGTAGTTTAGACAGATAGCTCGGTGCATTCAACAAGTCAATACCTCTCATAAATACAAGTAGTGATGAAGTCAATCTCTCTTCCACTTTGAGCCAGGAGAGATTGACATGCATATAATTAATATTAGCTCTCTGTGTACATCCAAGGGCCAGGCGTGTGCCCTGTTCTGAGCTTATTCCAATTGCAAAAGTCCTTTTTTGTGGCACCTGACTACACGACTGAACAGCAGTCAAGATGCGACAAAACTATCGCCTGTAGGATCTGCCTTGTTGATAGTGTTGTTAAGAAGGCAGAGCAGTGCTTTATATGGACATACTTCTCCCCGTCTTAGCTACTATTGTATCAAGATGAACAGTGTTTCCTCCGACACATTGGTGCTGCTGGCTTCCGGGTGAAGCCGGGGGGGGGAGGGGGGGGGGTTAAGAAGCGCGGTTTGTCCCGAAATGACTCGATCTTCGCCTCCCGAGCCCGTTGGGGAGTTGCAGCGATGAGACAAGATCGAATTTGGGGGGGAAAAGGCTGTAAAATACCCCAAATATATTTAAAAAATGAATACAGCACTACATCCGGCGCCGACAGAGATGGCCGCCTCGCTTCGCGTTCTTAGGAAACTATGCAGTATTTAGTTTTTTTTTAATGTATTATTTCTTACACTGTTACCCCAGGAAATCTTAAGTCTTATTAGATTCAGTCGGGAAGAACTATTGAATATAATATTACGACCAGGAATATGACTTCCTGAAGCAGATCCTTTGTTGGGTCCACCACCCAGGACAATGGATCGAATCCCAGCAGGCGACCCAAAACAAGGCAGACGGAACGGTCTTCTGGTCAGGCTCCGTAGACAGACACATCGCCCAGCGCTCCCGAGTATACTACTCGCCAATGTCCAGTCTCTTGACAACAAGGTAGACGAAATCCGAACAAGGGTTACCTTCCAGAGAGACATCAGAGATTGTAATATTCTCTGTTTCACGGTAACATGGCTCACTTGGGATACTTTATCAGAGTCGGTTTCTGGTTTCTCCACGCATCGCGCCGACAGAAACAAACATCTCTCTGATAAGAAGAAGGGTGGCGGTGTATGCCTTATGATTAACGAGTCGTGTTGTGATCATATCAACATACAGGAACTTAAATCCTTTTGTTCACCTGACCTAGAATTCCTTACAATCAAATGCCGACCACATTATCTACCAAGATAATCCTCTTAAATTATAATCACAGTTGTGTAGTTGTGCAGTTGTGTATATCTCCCCCAAGCAGACACCTCGACCGCCCTGAAAGAACTTCATATCCTGAAGCTGCATTTATTGTAGCTGGGGATTTTAACAAGGCAAATCTGAAAACAAGTCTCCCTAAATTTTATCAGCATATCGAATGCGCAACCCGAGCTGGCAAAATTCTGGATCATTGTCACTCTAACTTCCACAACGCATACAAAGCCCCCCCTCGACCTCATTTCGGCAAATCTGATCACGACTCCATTTTGTTGCTCCCAGGCTATAGACAGAAACTAAAACAGGAAACGTCCGTGCTCAGGTTAGTTCAACGCTGGTCTGACCAATCTGATTCAACGCTTCAAGATTGCTTCGATCACGTGGACTGGGATATGTTCCAGATAGTGTCGGACAACAACATTGATGTATATGCTGATTCGGTGAGCGAGTTTATTAGCAAGTGCATCGGTGATGTTGTACCCTTGGCAACTATTAAAACCTTCCCCAAACAGAAACTGTGGATTGATGGCTGCATTTGCGCGAAACTGAAAGTGTTTACGGACATATTCAATCAATCCCTATACCAGTCTGCTGTTCCCACATGCTTCAAGAGGGCCACCGTTGTTCCTGTTCCCAAGAAAGCTATGGTAACTGAGCTAAACGACTATCGCCCCATAGCACTCACTACAGTCATCTTGAAGTGCTTTGAGAGGATCATATCACCTCCACCCTACCTGAGACCCTAGACCCACTCCAATTTGCTTACCGCCCCAATAGGTCCACAGACGACGCAATTGCAATCACACTGCCCTAACCCACCCCCACAAGGGTGCGTTCTCAGCCCTCTCCTGTACTCCCTGTTCACCCATGACTGCGTGGCCATGCACGCCTCCAACTCAATCATCAAGTTTGCAGACGACACTACAGTGGTAGGCTTGATTACCAACAACGACGAGTTGGCCTACAAGGAGGAGGTGAGGGCCCTCAGAGTGTGGTGTCAGGAAAATAACCTCTCACCCAATGTCAACAAAACAAAGGAGATGATTGTGGACTGCAGGAAACAGCAGAGGGAGCACCCCCCTATCCACATCGACAGGACAGTAGTGGAGACGGTGGAAAGTTTTAAGTTCCTCGGCGTACCATCACGGACAAACTGACATGGTCCATCCACACAGACAGCCTACGCTGAAGGCACCACAGCACCTCTTCAACCTCAGGAGGCTGAAGAAATTCAGTTTGTCACCAAAAGCACTCAAACTTTTACAGATGCACAATCGAGAGCATCCTGTTGGGCTGTATCACTGCCTGGTACGGCAACTGCCCTGCCCACAACCGTAAGGCTCTCCAGAGGGTAGTGAGGTCTGCACAACGCATCACCGGGGGCAAACTACCTGCCCTCCAGGACACCTACACCACCTTGATGTCACAGGAAGGCCAAAAAGATCATCAAGGACAACAACCACCCGAGCCACTGCCTGTTCACCCCGCTATCATCCAGAAAGCGAGGTCAGTACAGGTGCATCAATGCTGGGACCGAGAGACTGAAAAACAGCTTCTATCTCAAGGCCATCAGACTGTTAAACAGCCATCACTAACATTGAGTGGCTGCTGCCAACATACTGACTCAAATCTCTTGCCACTTTAACAATTAAAAATTGGATGTAATAAATGTATCACTTTAAACAATGCCACTTTATATAATGTTTACATACCCTACATTACTCATCTCATATGTATATACTGTACTCATATGTATATACTTTATATACTATACCATCTACTGCATCTTGCTTATGCCGTTCGGCCATCGCTTATCCATATATTCATCTGTACATATTCTTATTCATTCCTTTACACTTGTGTGTATAAGGTAGTTGTTGTGAAATTGTTAGATGACATAGATGACATTCGCTACACTCACATTAACATCTGCTAACCATGTGTATGTGAAAAATAAAATTGGATTTGATTTGAAGAAGAGAACATTTTAAAAAAACACTGAAAATATTTGGGGAATCATTCAATGTGATACGCTACTACGCCAAGTCTTTCCTGAGTCACCAGTCATAATCTTTGAGATGTCCTACCCTAAATGACAAATTCGTCCACAGCTATCTTCCTGGTGACTCTAAAAAAAACTTGGCAAGACCACAAACCCATGGGCTCGTTTAAATGCAACCAGTGCGACCACTGCAGAAATATTGCACAGAAAAAGTGTTTTGCTGAAACAGCTTCTCAAATGGTCAAGCATTTCAATAACTGCAAAACCACTCATGTCATCTACAGATTGGAATGTCCACAGTGTAAGACGTTCTACGTTGGGTGGATCATGACTGCTTAGCAGAACATAAGTACGCCATACAGACAGGAAATGAAGACTACCCCATGGCAAGGTACTACATGTCCTTACACCATGGCGACCCTGCCTCCCTTCAAGCTGTGGGTATCGATCATGTTCCAGGCCTCAATTAGAAAAGGGGACCATCTTAAAAAAATATATTTAAACAGCTAAACCAAAGAGAACGTTTTTGGATTTACAAACTACAGGCCACTAAATACCCTGGTTTAAATGAAGATATGGATTTCTCACCTTTCCTGTAGGGTCGTGAGAGGTCCCTTTGCTGTCATCTAGTGGACATATTGCTCTATTGCCCTCAGCTATGTTTAGACTGTTGTGGTCCATGTTTGCTGTGTTCTCGTGTACTATAAAATAGATGGCTCTCCTATTCTTATTCACTTTGCCCAGTCATATTCTAGATTAGAACTACCTATCAAGGGGTTCTGATGCTTCTAGTCAAGATTATAATTTTTGATAACATATCTACAGTATTTCACTTTTCAATGTGTATAGTATTGCTTACTTGGTGTTGTCTAATGAATTCTGTAACCAATCCCTCATCAAATCAGGGTTGATTGGAAAAAGCTGATCAAAAGAGGACTTTGTATTATCGTACATTTGTACTTCCTGACGAAGGCCATGCAGCCGAAACACTACACACCTGATTCAAATGATCAAAGCTTGATGGTTAGTTGATTAATTTAATCAGCAGTGTAGTGATAGGGCAAAAACAAAAACGTGCACCCCTTGGGGTCCCGAGGACAGAGTTTAGGGAACCCTGGGTTTAGGGTTAGAATTAGTATCAGGGTTTTGGGGTTAAAGTTCAGAGTTAGGGTTAGGTTTAGGTTCAGGGAAAATAGGATTTTGAATGGAAATCAATTATTTTGTCCCCACAAGAATAGTAAAACAAACGTGTGTGTGTGTGTGTAAGAGAGAGAGATAGAGAGAGACAGTGTGTCAGACTGTTAGAGAGAGCGAGAGAGTGAGAGAGACTGAGTTCTATGTAACTTATCGGTACAGTTCTAAGGCAAAGTCCCTTTGATGTCATTGTTGAAAACATTTATATCCGTTCCCAGGGGAGAGTAGGGGCATTTCTGAGAGGCCAACTCTGAGTACCTGTCAAAACACTTCCTTTCTGTGTCACAACTAGAACAACAATAATGGCCTAACCTACATTCACTAGGTCTCAAAGAGCTTTTCATTGTAAGCACCATTGTGTCGCCACAAAAAGTGTTAAATGCTCTCTCTCTCTCTCATAGTAAAGATACAGCCCCATCTACTGTAGCCTACCTGTCAAATAGTATCCAGAGCCATTCACCGTCTTGTTTAGGAGTGGTATTAGACTGCCAATCTTCGGCCGTAACCATTAACTACACACAGTTCTGAGAGATTGAATTCACTGAGGTCTCAAGACGAAAGAAACAAGGCTCCTAGAGATTGTTTGTTGTATAGCGCTCTTCTTGTGTTTATTGTTACAATTAGTTAATTTTAGTATACTGTAAACAAATGGTATCCTTTCAGTTGAGCATACTCTGTCTACCGGAAGTTGATGCTGTTGCTAGGCAACTTATTGCTAGCTTGTTAGCATAACAAATTACTAGCTAGACTTCGGGTGTGTTTGTAAATTCAATCTGGAGTGCCAGAACGCACACTGGACACACCGGCCGAGGAGTAGGGTTGATCCGAGTGTTCTGACCTCGGCAGTCAAGCACCTTAGCAAACTGGGTAACGTTGGCTAACTGTACTGGCTAGCTCCTTCCAGACACAAATGAGAGAACACCTCACTCTGACCATTTTACTCACCTTAGCAGAGCTGGTTATGGCAGTTTTCATGTTATCCAGAGCAACGGTAACAGTAACTGTCCTGCTGGCAACAACTTAATTAAAAATGCCTGCCGACATCTACTGACACCGGCCACATTCAACTGGTGTTGAGCGTTCATTAATTCATCAGTCATTCTGCGCTCTGGCAGAGTCAGACGAGAGTGCTCTGAAATCGGAGTAGTTTACAAACACACCTGAACCACTATACCACTTAGCTAAACTATGAATGGCGAGAATAATCAAGTTGGGTAGTGAGATAGCATGACGTAAATATACTGGCAAGTTCAATGTATTAGTAGCCGCCTAACGTTACAGTAGGTAGGTAGCTAACATACCCGGTACACACTGTAATTATATGCTGTGCGGTAAGGACAGTGTAACTAATAAATTGTCAACCAACATAACGTGTAACGTAACATATTTGAAAAGTAATGACTTTATTACATTGCTCAACATTTGTTAACATTTGTCATAATTAGTTAAAGCGACGCATTTGTATCTGCTCTCGTCGGACTTCAGCTGCGTATTTTCCACAATTTTATTCAGATCTGAAAACTTTGTGAAGCCACGCCCATTTTCGGAAGAATTGCATTATGGGCCCTGAAAGCACGGAAATAGTGTCCACTGCATGCATACTTCGTATTTTGGCAAATGTAGTACGACATCTGGGAACTTTAAGCACACTAACTATATCAATACTATGACTATGACACTACATACTCAATTTATGTCACAAATAGTACGGTTGTTGCGGTCCGTATGAGTATTCGAACACCAGCTAGAGACTGTGAGATCTGGTTTCGGCAGCCAAGATAACAAGCAACACCAGGCACAAGAGGGAATGCTCAGATCAGGCACCACATTACTCCAGCGGAGTGACCGCTATAACCGTTTTATAACGGGCCTGTCGCCCCATATGACTGCGGCCTGTCTGTGTTACGAGAAAAGTGCTGTTGAAATTTAATTATCTACTTGCATAAGTCATTTCTTCATTAGGCTACAATCGAAATGGTATTTCCACATCTGGAAAAATATATTCAATAAGCGTTCTCTTCAATATGGGAAAGAGGAATATTTCGTCCTCTATGGCATCTTTGAAGAAAATATTAGATGTTATGGTTCCGTCCTGTTATGAATGATCACATTACGCCTGCATGGTGCCACTTATCCTTTCTGGTATCTTATCACAGCAGCAGGCGGAAGCAGCAGCCAATTGGGGCACTAAAGAAAAAAAAGCAAAGACCATTTCCGTGACCCCAATTAGGACGCTGGGAACCACAGCATTGTCTTATTTTATCAGACACACACACACACACACACACACACACGCAGAGCTGTGCATAGATCAGAGACAGGTGTATCTATAGGTGTCTCTATCTTCGTGTGGGTAGCTGTCTATTTACAAGCTGCTGTCTGTGAAGGTGCTCACTGCTCATTTTACAGCTCCCTCATCTAGGGTTGGCCAACCTCCAAGCTCCCAGAGAAAGCTGGGTGTGCAGGATTTGAGGGCATTTTTTTACACGTCAAATTGGCCACGATAATTTTGAATGGTCGTTAGCTGTCGTCATAGCAACCCCCTGTTAATATGATTGTCTTTCGGCGCTGCCAGAGGAGATACAGCAGCTTGAAATGGCTGGGCTTTCGCTCTTCCAACCTCTCCCTTTCTATCCTTTCTTTTTCTCTCGGTCTCTCTTATTCTCTCACTATCCTCCCTCTCAGGTTCTCCTTTTCCCTATACTCTATCCTCCCACTCTCTGTTCCCCATCCCCCCGCCCACCTCCGACTCTCCTCCAGGCCTAGCTCCCCCGCTGCTCTCCTAGGGAGTTGGTCTACTAATTCTAGACGCTTACCTACTGTTCAATACTGTAGACGCGGCACAACACTGCAGCACTCACTCACACTCCTCCACTCTGTCTCAAATAACTCTCTCTCTCTCTCTGTCCCCTCCCTCTCTCTTCTCTTTTTTTCACACAACATTTTCACACAGGTTCTTTTAGCAGGATTACAGGAGGCCCCCTCCTATCTTCTCCTGCTTATCTCTGTGTTGTTTGAATGCAGCCAAGCCATTTAGCTATTTATTATTACCCCTCGGCCACATGATGCAGGCACTAGCTGTTCTGGACGACTGTGTGGTCTCGCTCTCCATAGCCGATGCGAGGAAGACCTTTAAACATCCACCTGGACAAAATTAATACCTATGTCAGAATGCTGTTCATTGACTACAGCTCAGCGTTCAACACCACAGTGCCCTCCAAGCTCATCACTACACTCAGGACCCTTGGACTGAACACCTCCCTCGGCAACTGGATACTGGACTATCTGACGGACCACCCCCCAGGTGATGAGGGTAGGCAACAACACATCCACCACGCTGACTATCAACATAGGGGCCCCTCAAGCCACACAGTTGTGAAGAAGGCACGATGATGCCTCATGCCCCTCAGGAGGCTGAAAGGATTTGGAATGGGCCCTCAAAGTTCTACAGCTGCACCATTGAGAACAGCTTGACTGGCTACATCATTGCTTCGTACGGCACCTGCAAGGCACCCGACCGCAAGGCGCTGCAGAGGGTGGTGAGTTCGGCCCAGTACATCACTGGGGCCAAGCTCCCTGCCATCCAGGCGGTGTCAGAGGAAGGCCCAAAAAATGGTAAACGACCCCAGCCACCCAAGCCATAGACTGTTCTCCCTGCTACCGCATGGCAAGCGGTACCGGTGCACCAAGTCTGGAACCAATAGGACCCTGAACAAAAGCCATAATAGTGTTCAAACAAGACGGCTAAATCAAATGGCAACCCGGACTACCTGCATTGACCCTTTTCTGCACTAACTCTCTATGCGCACACACACACACACACACACACATACATAACATGCGCACACATGTATACTGACGCCACACACGCACGCACGCACGCACGCACACACACACACACACACACACACACACACACTACTTTCCCCCACATGCATAACATGTGCACACATGCATACTGACGCCACACACACACACACACACACACACACCACTTTCCCCCACATGCATAACATGTGCACACATGCATACTGACGCCACACACACACACGCACACACACACACACGCCACATAAGCTGCTGCTACTGTCTATTATCTCTCCTGTTGCCTAGTCACTTTACCCCTATATGCATAGCTACCTCAATTATCTGATACCCCTGCACCTCGACTCAGTGCTGGTACTCCCTGTATATAGCCATGTTATTTGTATTCCTCATTGTTATTAATTATTCACTGTGTATTTATTCCTCGTGTCACCATTTCAATTTTTATTTTATTTTTCATCTATTTGTTTTACTTTGCATTGTTGGAAGAGGATCCGTTAACAAGCATTTCACTATTAGTCTACACCTGTTGTTTCAGAAGCATGTGACAAATAAAATGAGATTTTATTTGATGACGCAGGTCTTTATGCAACTCAGGAGTCAGAAGTACAGATGCTTTCACAGAGATCAATGTATGCTCCGATCTGGGGTCCTATTGTAGCGGAGAGCAGTCACGTACGTATGCACACACACACACACATGCCCACACACAAGCAAGTACACACGCACACCCACATACATGCACGCACACACAAACACAGACACAGCGAGAGCAGGGCATCTAGTCTTCTTTCTGGAAGATTCCACAGTAGAGGAGCTAATGAAGCGGATGGCTGTATCTCCTACAGTCCTGACAGCAGGAATCACTAATTCACTCTTTCAGCTCTCCTCCTCCCCTCCTCCCCCAGCTCAGCCCTCCAGCACAGTGTCAGTGTTAGTAGGGCATACCCAGAATTCCTCTCATGTTTTATTAAATCAGAGCAGTGATGGGAGTGAGGGGAGAGAGACATGCCTTCAGGGGGGGGGGGGGGGGGGGGGGGGGGGGTTGACCTGCTTCTAACTATGTGTGTGTTTCCTCCAGGAGGAAGAGTATTTGGGTTTTGCCACCCTCCCCAACCAGGTCCACAGGAAGTCTGTGAAGAAGGGGTTTGACTTTACCCTCATGGTGTTAGGTAAGAGATGCATAATCACACTTACGCAGTGTATGTGCTGATTGATGCTGCTGACTGATGCTTTTGTGTGTATGTGTGTGTTGTCTGGTTTGGGAAAGTCTACTACAGCCTGTTCCACACAGACCTACACAAGTAAAGGAAACTACTCAACGCTGAGGGTGAGGTGTTACTGTTCCTCTCAGAGCATATCACCAGCCAGGTCACCCGTGATACAAGTCAGTATTCCACGTCCATCCATGTCTGAGCACGTTGGGAGATGATGTGGAAACCGGCCACTAGGGGCAACGGTGAGCACTGTAACCTTCAAGTAGGTTTCGGTTTTGCTAGGGCATGGTGGACAGGGATGGCAGACGGCAATAAGCATCATCCTCTGATTCCAAAAGGTGCAAGTTCAAATCACACAATAGAAAGTTGATTTTGATTTTTAAAATCAAGCCTATTCCAAACCTTCCCCCACATCTCAACCATATGGACTTCATGCCTAAACTTTCATCTTGAACATTAAACACATCTAAATTTGACATTTGGAACAACTTCGAAATGTGACGTTTCAGAAGCATCGATGAACAAACTTCTAATTCTGAAGCGAGCCTGTGAGAGCTGGTAGCGTATCACACAGTGGAGATCACACAGTGGAGATCACACAGTGGAGATTACATAGCGGACGTGTCAAAAAAATGTCAAAACAATTGTCACCATATATACTTCTTACACTCTCCTTCTCATCCCTCACGCTATCTCTCTCGCTATCTCTCTCTATCTATTCTCTGTCTCTGTCTTTCCCTCATTCCAGAGTGTATCAGTCATTCCAGAGTGTATGAATTGTTAATTACAGTTAATTAATGACATTCAAATGATAATTAAATGTATGTGCTAATTATATAATACCAGGGTTGGGGAGTAACTGATTACATGTAATCTGATTGAAAACAAAAATGAACTGTACGTTCAGCTAATCAGATTGTAATCAGAATACAGATACTTTTGAAAAAGTAGATGATTACTTCTGGGATTACTTTAAAATTCTGAAAGGATGTTGTGAAAAAATAAATTTACATTCAATTCAGCATTAAAAAACAGGTGAAGCCAAGTTTGTTCCACCTATCATTTGCCCCTGAGAAACATGCTTGATTGGCCCTCTGTCTTTTTGGAGTATATTTTAAAGGAAAAGTAATCTAAAAGTAACTGAAAGTAATCAGGTTATGTTACTGAGTTTGGGTAATCCACAAACTTACGTTATGGATGACAATTTTGTACAGGTAACAAGTAACTGTAATAGATTACATTTAGAAAGTAACCTAACCAACCATGTATGATAGTGGTTTGCATTGATATAATGCTATAGATTGATGCATACTGGAAACATACATTGTGTTGGAAGAGTTTTTTCTTTCCTATTTCACTCTCAATCCCTCTCTCTCTTTCTTCCTTCCCTCTTTCTCTCTCTGTAGTTGTAGAGGATGCAGGAGATGCTTCAGAAGATGCAACATGAGCAGGTCCTGTGAGCGCTGATCCTTTACCTTTCACCCCAGAGCTTCCACCTCGCTCCTCTCACCTAATGAGGAGTATCACAGGGTCAATCACATGCTGGCCAATCACACACTGCCACCTGACCACTGTCTCTTAATCGTAAACATTCATTGGAGTTCTATACAGTACAGTTCTGTTTGAACTTTCTGTAATTGTTACTCCCTCTTCTGAATATGTTCATGTCTCCAATCACTAACAGAGGAACTGGACACGTGGTAAAACCAACACTAAACACTCTCCAAACCGTGGACATTATAGGTCGGCCACACCCTACATTGGAGTCTGACTTTTAAACAGGGTCAAGCATTTTGTCAATGTTTTGTTGGTGTTGTGAAAAACCAAGAAACAACGCTCTGTTGGATACCGTTAGAAGCCAAGACTGTAGCCAAGCTTTGTAGCGCTGTAGTAGATTTGCACCTTAGATTGCAGTTGATGTCCGAGCCCCTTTTTGTGTATTCAAGGAAAGTTATTTAGTACTTAATAAGACTGTTTATGATTATGGTTGAATATGTATTTTGCACTCTACCTGATCACACAGTTAGAATGTTGGCCAGATTAATTTATTCTGTTTCTAACATTGTGTTCCATGTTATTTATTTTAATCGATGGCATCTTTGAATGAGTAAAAGTGAGCATGTGAAATTGTGAGTGTACGTGTGTGTGTGTTTATAGTTGTGGTGTGTGTGAGAGAAATAGAGAGAACGTGTCTCTATGTCAGAAACGTAGACCACAGTGCCATTTCCTGTCTGACAGAAGTTATGAAACGAACCAAAGTTTTAAGCGAGACTAAATATGCAATTTTCTTTTAGTCCATTGACAGACGGAGGCTTTCTAAAGCACCACTTCTGTCTACGAAGGCTCTCTTACGGAACCGGGGCAAAGTGTTACAGCACAATCAATACTCTGACAGTCTACTTTAGATTACATTAGATAAAGAATCATTAGATCAAACTCAAATGAAAAACTTTATAGGACCAGAACCCATCCACTTGACAAGATTGCATTACACCCTTTAAGTGTGTGTGTGTGTGTGTGTGTGTGTGTGTGTGTGTGTGTGTGTGTGTGTGTGTGTGTGTGTGTGTGTGTGTGTGTGTGTGTGTGTGTGTGTGTGTGTGTGTGTGTGTGTGTGTGTGTGTGTGTGTGTATGCCTGTGTGTGTGTATGCCTGTGTGTGTGTATGCCTGTGTGTGTGTATGCCTGTGTGTGTATGCGCACCTGAGTGTCAGTGGTGGTGAGGTTTAGCCTATATGTTGGTCCATCCCATTGTTGTACGCTACATAGATGAGTACATATGTCAGCATGATCAAGGTTGTGTCCACACAGACACAGTGATGTCTCACACTGGTGCTCGTCACAAAATAAAAGCCCACCGTTGTACCTTTGATGCTCACTAATATTACTGTGTGTTATTGGGTGTGTGGCTCAGCATCGGACAGTGTTTTACCCCTGATACATGGCTGTGCCGTGTGAAACCTCGACAAATAGTCTCATCGTAGGTTACTGTACACTGTGAAAATGCAGTCCAGTCTGTTTTGTTCAGTGCTGGTTAATCTACTACGTCATCATAACACATCGTTTGGGACCTGCCACAGCTATTCGTACGCAGTCACATCCCCTCTGGATGAACTTTCTCATAGACACTCATCTAAGGTCAGCTTTATGTTTTCCCCCTCTAATGGGGTTAGGATTTGGTGAAGGTAAACTGACCCTAGATCTGTGCCTAAGGACAACTGCTTTGCCTGTCTGTGAGGATGAGACAAGGCCTGTCGTCCCCTATCACAGGTAAAAACGTGATTCACGTATGGTTGATTATGAGCCAAAACAGTAGGGAGAAATGCAACCAGTCTAGTTATTCTAGGGTTGGTATTCAGGGAGAAAATGTCCTTGTTCACTCTTATGTTATAGGTCCTGTGTATGGAATATATTTTTTCCACTGTTCTTTCAGGCTAACACAGACCAAGACACTGGGACCTACACAGATTTACTGAAACCAAATCTTTTGGATTTTTATAACAAAACTCTGAGAAAAATGGAGGAAAAGTCTGAATCCAACTATGAAAGAGGTGAGTCCCTCACTTACTTTCTCATTTAGCATACATGTACAACCAATTTAGTACACCAGTACAGCACCCTTTCCCATTGAGATGTACATACAATAAGTTCTGCAATACATACATTTTGTATAAGTCCTGTTGCTACTGTAAGGTTCTGTATTTATTTTCTTAGTCAACCTTGTGTTCTGTTTCGTTGTGTTCTTGAACGTAGCCCTACCTTTCATTTTTGTTCATTGATTTCACCTGTGTTCGTTTCTCACCTGGTCTCACCAGCTCCTTATTTAGTTCAGTTCATTCTGTTTGTGCCTTTGTGAGGTATTGTTCGTTTTGACTCTACTAAGCTTCCTAGCTCGTTTGTGAGAACCAGTTATAGCTTTCAGTCCTAGTTTTAATTCACCTCCCTGTTTGCCTACCTTTGTTTGACCACTGCCTTTGACCACAATTCCTGCCTTCTGCGAAGGCGAAATAAACACCGGCCGCGCTCTGCGTGTGAATCCAGACTATTTCTCTCTGAGTATTCATTACAGCTACAGGGCAGTTACTGTTTCACAGTGTGTTAATCAGATTGAACTCCATGGAAGGCATTGGTTTTAAAGTGTGTTAATCAGATTGAACTCCATGGAAGGCATTGGTTTTAAAGTGTGTTAATCAGATTGAACTCCATGGAAGGCATTGGTTTTAAAGTGTGTTAATCAGATTGAACTCCATGGAAGGCATTGGTTTTAAAGTGTGTTAATCAGATTGAACTCCATGGAAGGCATTGGTTTTAAAGTGTGTTAATCAGATTGAACTCCATGGAAGGCATTGGTTTTAAAGTGTGTTAATCAGATTGAACTCCATGGAAGGCATTGGTTTTAAAGTGTGTTAATCAGATTGAACTCCATGGAAGGCATTGGTTTTAAAGTGTGTTAATCAGATTGAACTCCATGGAAGGCATTGGTTTTACAGTGTGTTAATCAGATTGAACTCCATGGAAGGCATTGGTTTTAAAGTGTGTTAATCAGATTGAACTCCATGGAAGGCATTGGTTTTACAGTGTGTTAATCAGATTGAACTCCATGGAAGGCTGGTTTTAAAGGAGAATACAATGTTTTGTCACGTTCTGACCTTAATTCTTTCGTTATGTCTTTGTTTTAGTTTGGTCAGGGCGTGAGTTGGGTGGGTAGTCTATGTTCCTTTTTCTATGTTGTGTTTTGAGTTTGGCCTGGTATGGTTCTCAATCAGAGGCAGGTGTTGTTAGTTGTCTCTGATTGAGAATCATACTTAGGTAGCCCTTTTCCACCTCTGTTTCGTGGGTGTTGATTTTCTGTTCTGTGTTTGTATTTCACCATTCAGGACTGTTTTTGTTTCGTTCTCGTGTTTTGTTGTTTTTGTTTGAGTATTCATTTTCATGAAAAGAGAATATGAATACTTACCAAGCTGCACCTTGGGCCTCCTCTCTTTCTCCCAATGACGAACGTTACATGTTTTGAAGTTTAGTTGGTTGCCATGTTTACTAATGACATTAGAAAGTAATTGAAAACAACAAAAAATGTTCATCCCTTGCATACACTTCTCCTCTCTCATTCCCTCATAATTTTTTCTCTTGCCCTCATCCTCCTTCACCTTCTTTCTCCCCCTCCATCACCCTCCCTCTCTTGTCTTTCTCTACCCTTTTCCTCCTCCACTCACTTTCTATCTCTCAGAGCTGAGAGTGCTGATTGTGGGGCCACAAATGTCTGTGAGGCACTCTGTTGGAAACACAATCCTGGGTAGAGAGGCCTTTCAAGCTGGGGGAATCACTGCCCAGTGTGAGAAGAGACGTGGAGGAGTGAGAGGGAAGAAGCTCACTCTGGTCAAAGCTCCTGGCTGGTGGAGGAAATATTGTTTAGGTGACACACCAGAGTTGGTTAAGAGAGAACTTATAAGCAGTACATCTCTTTGCCATCCTGGACCCCATGCTTTCATACTTGTGGTTGAGGCTGAGTGTCGATTCACAGAAGCAAGCAGGAAATCAGTAGAGGAACACCTGGAGCTTCTCAGTGAGAGAGTCTGGGGTTACACTATTGTGCTGTTCGCCTATGGGGAAGGTCTGGGAGACACAACACCCATTGAGCAGCACATTAAGAATGAAGGGAAGGCACTCCAGTGGCTCATTGAGAGATGTGGGAGCAGGTACTACGTCTTTGACAGTAAAGGTAAAGCCACTGACACTGAGGTCACAGAGCTGCTGGAGAAGATAGAGGAGATGGTGGCAGGGAACAATGGGAGCCACTTTTGGAGTTGAGGGTGCAGTGTTGCTGAACATTGAGGAGAAGGGAAGGGGAGTGGTGGAGAGATCGGAAGAAAGATGTCTGAAAACGCAGAAGGAAAGGAAGAAACTAAATGTGCTTCTGAATGGTTGGTAATAAATAAATGGTCAGAAGAGACAACATGAACCACTTAAATATGATAAATATGCTCTAAGCAACAATTCCACCTACATATACCCATTTATTATTCCTCCACAAAACTGCCCTGATCTCCACTATAATACCCTAAAAATCATAATTCTACAGCTCCAATGATCTTGTTACATCTCTATTAGGATGTCCGCGAGTAACCGTTTTGTGAAGGCTAAATGGTTGTATGTTCTATGTTTTAATGAATTTCAATTGATATCTTATGAATTTCTTTCTTACAGAGGAGACCCACATCCTAACCAAACTGAGAATCCTAATGCTGGGGTGGGTCTTTGTTGGGAGAAGAGCTGCTGGAAATGCCATCTTGAACACTTCTAAGTTTGAGGCTGGAAGGAGAAGTGTAAAATCTACACAACAGTCGGCTAAGTTTGGGGGGAGGCAAGTCACTGTCGTGGACACACCCGGATGGTGGACGTTCTTTCTGGCCGAGTTCACTTCTCCCTTGGTGAAGTCAGAAATCCTGAAGGGTGTTTCTCTTGGTTGTCCGTTTCCCAATGCTGCCCTCCTGATGATTCCTGTAGACACAGCGTTTACTGAGGAACACAGGAAGGTGACACAGGACAACATGAAGCTGCTAGGAGAGGGAGTCTGGAGACACACTATAGTGGTCTTTACCTGGGGGGCATGTCTGGGAGACACAACTATTGAGCAGCACATTGAGAGTGAAGGGAAGGCCCTGCATTGGCTTATAGAGAAATGTGGGAACAGGTACCATGTCTTTGACAGTAAGGGTAAAGACACAGACGCTCAGGTCAAAGAGCTGCTGGAGAAGATAGAGGAGATGGTGGCAGGGAAACATTTATTTTGCCTGAGCACTGAGATCCATAAACCAGTGGAGACAGGGATCATTCCACGGGCAGATGATGAAGCCACTGAGAAGATTTCACAACTTCTCAATCAGGAATGGGATCGGAGAAACTGGGAGATTTTGGAAATAGCAAAGACATCAACTCCACCAATTCTAAAGGGAAATAGGAGTATGCCTGAACCTTATAGACCTGACTGTGAGTAATCACTTTTCTCTCTCTCTTTACCCCAGCATGCTTTGTTCGAAGTTCTTCATTGTTATTGTTTTTCCTGAACAGTCAGTGGAGACAAGCCACCCCTGGAGAGCTCTAGACTGGGAGAGGGAGAAATCCCAATGGAAGATCTGAGGTAGGATCAAGGTGTTAGCAGTAAGCAAACAGTCTTCTTATACCAGAATATACATCCTTTCCTCAATTCCACCCTCCTCGCACTGTCTCCATTCAATGTAACCTTGTGCATCTGTACCATAGAGATAGATAGAGGACTCATCTTTGTATCTGTGCCATTATAATGTCTGTGACAGCATGGGCAGCTTCATTGAGGCTATATCCATTTTAAATTAGTCAATTTTCTTCTTCACGATTGGCTGATACCTACTGATGACCTGGTTGGGCTCGCTCCAATCGAGTCATCAGGAGGGATCAGCCAATGAAGTAAGGAAGTCCCACCCAGTTGACTACCTTAAAATGGTGGAAGCCCTCAATGGTGCTTGGCATGCTGCCCATGTTAATACAGACTTTTGGCCACTAGAGGCCTCTATCTTTCTCTATGATCTGTTCTTATGTCTTTTTTTGCTTTGCATAGCAGGCGGTCAACAATTAGAAAGATTGCAGTCGATAGATCTGGAGGTGAGAGAACAGTGGAAGGAACTGCTGGAGGAGGAGTGGAGTCGGAGAGAGATAGCCAGTCAGCTGAATCTGCCATCTCATGGTGAGTGGCTGGTAACTTTGGATAATCTGCATCAGTTTTAAATTCACCGAAATGTTTCTGTCACAGAAATCTGATCTCTAGCTACAGCCTTTCTATGGCTCTCTTATGCCTAAATAATAGCTTATTTATGCCGATACAGAGTAGAAGTATTCAATCAACGATTCACTGACATTTTGATATAAATGCATTTTTTATTGGGCAAAACAAATCTCAGACGCAATATTCGGACATGATCAGCAATGATTTCCCTGTTGTTGAAGTTATATTGTGCCACAGATAACATCTCCGAGCCAGACGCTGACGAGCTGAAGAGATCCCGTCACAAAGTCTTAGCGTGGCTGAAGAGCTCTGGATATCGCACTGCCACTACCACAAGTATGGACAGTATACACAGCAGTAAGACAGAGGACTTTGTGACAGATGTGGGCAACTAGTTCAGACGAGAAGAGAGAAACATCAGGTTGTAATCTATAATCTAGTTTAGGAGTAAATCTAACTGGTATCTGCAGTCAGATTTGCAGACATAAACCAGGTAACAGAGGTGATGTTTCCGGTCATCTTGCCCTGGTAAAAACGCAGTGGTTCGCGCTTTCAGTTTCACGGGAATGCTGCCCTCAATCCACGGTTTCAGGTTTGGGAATGTTTTAATCGTTGCTATGGGAACGACATCTTCAATGCACTTTCTAATGAACTCGCTCACCGAATCAGCGTATTCGTCAATGTTGTTGTTTGATGCAATGCGGAACATATCCCAGTCCTGGTGATCGAAGCAGTCTTGGAGCGTGGAATCAGATTGGTCGGACCAGCGTTGAACAGACCTGAGCACAGGAGCTTCTTGTTTTAGCTTCTGTCTGTAGGCAGGGAGCAACAAAATGGAGTCGTGGTCAGCTTTTTCCGAAAGGAGGGCGGGGGAGGGCCTTATATTCGTCGCGGAAGTTAGAATAGCAATGATCCAAGGTTTTACCAGCCCTGGTTGCGCAATCGATATGCTGATACAATTTAGGGAGTCTTGCTTTCAGATTAGCCTTGTTAAAATCCCCAGCTACAATGAATGCAGCCTCAGGATATGTGGTTTCCAGTTTACATAGAGTCAAATAAAGTTTGTTCAGAGCCATCGATGTGTCTGCTTGGGGGGGAATATATACGGCTGTGATTATAATAAAAGAGAATTCCCTTGGTAGATAATGCGGTCGACATTTGATTGTGAGGAATTCTAAATCAGGTGAACAGAAGGACATGAGTTCCTGTATGCTGTTGTGACCACACCACGTCTCGTTAACCATAAGGCATACGCCCCCGCCCCTCTTATTACCAGAAAGATGTTTGTTTCTGTCTGCGCGATGCGTGAAGAAACCAGCTGGCTGCACCAATTCCGTTAGCGTCTCTCGAGTGAGCCATGTTTCCGTGAAGTAAAGAACGTTACAGTCTCTGATGTCCCTCTGGAATGCTACCCTTGCTCGGAATTCATCAACCTTGTTGTCAAGAGACTGGACATTGGCGAGTAGTATGCTAGGGAGTGGTGCGCGATGTGCCCGTCTCTGGAGCCTGACCAGAAGACCGCTTCGTTTCCCTCTTTTACGACGTCTTTGTTTTGGGTCGCAGGCTGGGATCCATTCCGTTGTCCTGGGTGAAAGGCAGAACACAGGATCTGCTTCGGGAAAGTCATATTCCTGGTCGTTCTGATGGTGAGTTGACGTTGCTCTTATATTCAGTAGTTCTTCCCGACTGTATGTAATGAAACCTAAGATGACCTGGGGTACCAATGTAAGAAATAACACGTAAAGAAACAAAAAACTGCATGGTTTTCTAGGAACGTGAAGCGAGGCGGACATCTCTGTCGGCGCCGGAAGTTTATTTACAAACCGAGTACATATATTACCCATATTGCTGCCTTAAAACAATCTTTGATTATTGTCCTATGCATTACGTATTTTAACATGCACTACCGTAACAGTTTATTGTAAAAAAATAAATAATTTTTAAACGCCTTTTAAGTTAAAAATATTTCTATATAATTGGTCAAAAAATGAATTTAGCTACTAAATAAGGATTTTGATTTAAACAATGGAGTCACTCAATATGTGAATGGTGTAGGCTACTGTAAGTCACTCTGGATAGTGTCTACTAGCAAACCACTAAATGTAGGTCTAAATATGAAATGTACAACCTCTGCAGTCCCGGAGCACCGCCGTCCCGGAGCAGTCCCGGAGCAGTCCCGGAGCAGTCCCGGAGCAGTCCCGTCCCAGAGAAGTCCCGGAGCACCGCCGTCCCAGAGCAGTCCCGGAGCACCGCCGTCCCAGAGCAGTCCCGGAGCACCGCCGTCCCAGAGTAGTCCCGGAGCACCGCCGTCCCAGAGTAGTCCCGGAGCACCGCCGTCCCAGAGTAGTCCCGGAGCACCGCCGTCCCAGAGTAGTCCCGGAGCAGTCCCGGAGCACCGCCGCAACTATTTATATTTTACAGCAAAGGCTGCAGCAGAAGCTAACTCCTAATGTTGGCGCACACGCCTGTGTGCGATTGGCTGGGGAAGATTGTGTGTGGGAGATTGTCTGGGAATCCTGCAGTCCTGGCTCACACACAACCCTTCTGCCCATAGAGAACCACAGATCTGCAGGACAGCCTATATAGAGAAACATCAGAGACCTGTAAAAGGTTGTCAGGGGCAACGATTGGATATTAACTGGGACCATTTAATCAGCTTGGTGTAAAATTGGCGAACACCAGTTGAGTTTGGTGGTAGGCTGCGCGTCTCACATTATGCAGTATTTATTTGATCATTTATTATGGATAGGCCTATGGGTTCATAGCCTAGCCTACCTGATGGTGGACAGTAATGTACTGGCCTCCTGCTGGCTGTTGAATGGGCTGAGTATCATTCACTACACTGGAGCCTAGGTTCCTTTCAAGTAAAGCAATAGGCTATACTATAACTCACTCCAATGGTCTACAGAGAGTATCTAACCAAAGTTATGGAGTCAGACTTGAAAGGAGAAACCGCTAAGGCATTACACTGTTTCCAATGAAAAATAGAATGTGTGTGTGCCTGTTTGCAGACATGTGGAGATGTGTGTGTGCACGCTGCACCTGTTTGTCAATGGTGGTGATGTTTAGCCTGTATGTTGGTCCATCCCATTGTTGTACGCTACATAGATGAGTACATATGTCAGCATGATCAAGGTTGTGTCCACACAGACACAGTGATGTCTCACACTGGTGCTCGTCACAAAATAAAAGCCCACCGTTGTACCTTTGATGCTCACTAATATTACTGTGTGTTATTGGGTGTGTGGCTCAGCATCGGACAGTGTTTTACCCCTGATACATGGCTGTGCCGTGTGAAACCTCGACAAATAGTCTCATCGTAGGTTACTGTACACTGTGAAAATGCAGTCCAGTCTGTTTTGTTCAGTGCTGGTTAATCTACTACGTCATCATAACACATAGTTTGGGACCTGCCACAGCTATTCGTACGCAGTCACATCCCCTATGGAGGAACTTTCTCATAGACACTCATCTAAGGTCAGCTTTATGTTTTCCCCCTCTAATGGGGCTAGGATTTGGTGAAGGTAAACTGACCTTAGATCTGTGCCTAAGGACAACTGCTTTGCCTGTCTGTGAGGATGACACAAGGCCTATGACAGGAAAAAACATGATTCACATATGGTTGATTATGAGCCAAAACACTAGGGAAATGCAACCAGTCTAGTTGTTCTAGGGTTTACTCCTGATACATGGCTGTGCCATGTGCAACCACAACAAATAGTCTATTCATAGGTTACTGTACACTGTGTGCTCTTAGAGTAAAAATGCAGTCCCAGACATGCTTTCTTACCTTATCAGGACTACAATGTTCTGACATGTCACCAGAATGTCCTGACAAGGTAGGAAAACAAGAACAATTTGGACTTTTTTCTTGTCCTGAATTTGTTAAAACGTAATTTTAGACTTAGGTTTAGGGGATAAGGTTTAAAGGGAGACTTCAACGCTAGACCTTATTTAAGGTGTTTTTTCCAGTCTCCCTACATAATTATGAGTGACGAGGTGTTTCAGACATAACTATGCACATGTTTGCGCCGGGAGCGTTCGACCAATGACGTCATTCATAAATATACCATTTTTTGCAATTATTGTGGCCTTTGTGTTTCGTCGATTGAGCAATCACGCTACCAGCGAGTAGATATGGCGGTCCTTGTTCAATAGAGCCATTAGACTTGTCTCGACGATGTTCTCATCTTATCAGACCAGCCGGACCAGGAGGGCACAGTGACAAACGAGTAAGTTGTTTTGCTGTTGCTAACTAGCAATATAAGCTCTCGTATAACTTTATGATCGTTTCGGCCGTAACTGGGGCTTGCTAGTACCACTACAAGCAAAGCTAACCAAGTTGGGCCATCTGTCTTTGTTCGCTATACACAAAATGTAATGCAGTCTGATGCTATAGCTAGCTAGCCTAGCTAGCCTCAGTGCATCTTATTAGGAGCAAAACTGGAGAAGTGTTTTGATGATGATGATGAAGAGTAAAGGAATGACTTTGGCTTTATGACTTATATTAGTCTTTGAGTTACTCTACCTGTGTGTTGTAGCTAGCTAGCTAACGTCTGTGAGATGTGTACTTTTCTGTATTGTGCTGCTACAGAAGGAATCCAAACAGCACACAACAATTGCCCGTGAAAGTTGAATATCATTTTTGTCATTCTCTTCAAGACAATATCGCTCAGTGGCTTACAGACTCTTTTGGGGTTTGTTTTTTACGTGGGGAGAAGCTAGGCACAGGACATCGAATCCCCTTGCTTGCGTGTGTTGTTGGGGCCCTTCATGCAATTCATCCCTCACACGATGGACAGTATGTTGGATACAAATAAGCTGATGACTCAAGAGGAGATGTGAAAGGTCCATAACAACAATCTCCACTTGTATCAAAGTGACTCCGAACACCTCGCTGCACCCGCCCAAAACATATGAAAATATTCCCTTTGTCGAACTGTAGTATTTATTATTACTGTATATACTATATGTCATGAATTGCCATAACTGTTCCTGCATACTGCTGTGTAAACTCACCTCGGTCTCCAGACCAAATAAACGTTGTCTTGAAAACAAGCCAAGTCTACTTATATGCTATATTTGACAGACTAATCTACTGTCAATCTACTTACTATTGACAGACTAATCTACTGTTTTATTGAAACATGTTTACCTGCCAACAAATGAAAGTTGAAATGATACATCAACTCCCTGCATCATTTAATTTTAGCAGTAAGTTTGTAGCTAGTTACATTTAATGTACTCAGCCTTAAATGGGATTTGAACTAATAACCCCTTGTTCGTTACAACCTGTAGTGTCTTGTTACAGTGCAGCTACAGCACCAGATCTGTAAGCATAAAAGAGATATGGCCACAGATTTATTGGCAAGAATGCATTTCTGCACTTTGCTAAAACCTACCCAGAATCAAGTAAATAATTTAACAATTATCACCACCAATGTTCAAGGACACTTGATGTAGAGCAAACGATAAGTATTTGGGGATTTGAAACGGCAACTTCTCGGTTGGGAGTGGATCAATGTTTCTGCAGTGCCACCAGGTTCATACCTTTTGTTTGGAACATATATTAACACACTCTCAAAAAAGAAAAGTATGGTTAGGGTACAGTTTTGATCCCCGGTGTACAAAAAGGTCAAAGGTACACTTCACAGGTGCACATATAAACTCACATGGTACAGTTCGGTACCTTGTAGGTATGAGAGATTTTTCTACCAGGTACGATCATCACTCCATTTTAAAATATAGGTGTGAACAATGTACTGGTTAGAGCTCATTAGCATGTTTGGGGGAATGGTTAAATATATGTTTATTTGTGCCAAATATATGTTTGGGGGAATAGTTAAATACACTGCTCAAAAAAATAAAGGGAACACTTAAACAACACAATGTAACTCCAAGTCAATCACACTTCTGTGAAATCAAACCGTCCACTTAGGAAGTGCCAGAGCCCTTCAAAAAGACCTCCAGCAGGCCACAAATGTGCATGTGTCTGCTCAAACGGTCAGAAACAGACTCCATCAGGGTGGTATGAGGGCCCGACGTCCACAGGTGGGGGTTGTGCTTACAGCTCAACACCGTGCAGGACGTTTGGCATTTGCCAGAGAACACCAAGATTGGCAAATTCGCCACTGGCGCCCTGTGCTCTTCACAGATGAAAGCAGGTTCACACTGAGCACATGAGACAGACGTGACAGAGTCTGGAGATGCCGTGGAGAACGTTCTGCTGCCTGCAATATCCTCCAACATGACCGGTTTGGCGGTGGGTCAGTCATGGTGTGGGGTGGCATTTCTTTGGGGGGCCGCACAGCCCTCCATGTGCTCGCCAGAAGTAGCCTGACTGCCATTAGGTACCGAGATGAGATCCTCAGACCCCTTGTGAGACCATATGCTGGTGCGGTTGGCCCTGGGTTCCTCCTAATGCAAGACAATGCTAGACCTCATGTGGCTGGAGTGTGTCAGCAGTTCCTGCAAGAGGAAGGGATTGATGCTATGGACTGGCTCGCCCGCTACCCAGACCTAAATCCAATTGAGCACATCTGGGACATCAGGGACATCATGCCTCGCTCCATCCACCAAAGACTGTCCAGGAGTTCGCGGATGCTTTAGTCCAGGTCTGGGAGGAGATCCCTCAGGAGACCATCCGCCACCTCATCAGGAGCATGCCCAGGCGTTGTAGGGAGGTCATACAGGCACGTGGAGGCCACACACACTACTCATTTTGACTTGTTTTAAGGACATTACATCAAAGTTGGATCGGCCTGTAGTGTGGTTTTCCACTTTAATGTTGAGTGTGACTCCAAATCCAGATCTCCATGGGTTGATACATTTGATTTCCATTGATAATTTTTGTGTGATTTTGTTGTCAGCACATTCAACTATGTAAAGAAAAAAGTATTTAATAACAGTATTTCATCTCATTCAGATCTCTGTTATATTAGTGTTCCCTTTATTTTTTTGAGCAGTGTATATATTTATTTGTGCCAACCGTCAGAGGAAGTGTTGGAGCAGTTTAAGTCTTTGATGGTTATACCAATATAAGTTGAGAAATTCCTTTAACACGGCTCTACAAATGTTGTAAGTGATGAGCTGCACTGAAAAGAGGTTATTGTGCAATTTCCAGTAACTTAATGGAAACTTGTTGCCGTGAGTTTGTCCATTTTTAACTCCACACGACTTATCTGTAAGTTATTGTAAAAGTCAAAACTACTTACTGGCAAAACATTGCCAGTAACTTACAAGACACTTGCTGCCACTAGCAATCCTTGCCGGTAGCCCACTTTGCATTCACTGACATTTCTGTTGACAATATGTGACCCGTTTCAGGAAACTAGGCGTATGTCACGACTTCACAGGAGATCCGTTTGAACGTAAAACAAAAACAAAAACATGTTTTTTTTGGCAGAAATACCTTCTCGACATGTGAACTTTCATGTGCCATAATAACAGCTTGTATGCCATCAGCAAATAAGAATAACATTGTTAAATTACGAGCCTTGTTGGTTAAGCCACAGAAAAAGTGAGCAACCTTCTCACTAGCCATGATTGGCTGATATAATGAGTGGGCTGGATATGCCGAGAGAGAAGTTTGGATTGGTCTGCCATATTGAAGGCGTCTGTCTATTTGAGCTCGTCAGTCTGTGTTGGTAATCCTGTCGAACGCAGATTTAAAAAATATATATTGTGTAGTGGCGCTGCATAAGTGTTGCTCTCCATTTTCTGGAGGATCAATTTTTTTAAGCAGTGGAATTAGAGTATGATAGCTAAAGAGATGGAGAAAACACCAGTCTCCGGGTTACATCTTCAAACTAATGGTAACCGTGGTATGGAATTCCTGACAGGAATGCATGTTGATGTGTTCAGGTAAGATAGTCTAGCATTAGCTAGCTACATTTTCAGATATTACACATTTCTAATTTTGACAGAAAGTTGCTTCATTTCAAGCTAAAGTGTACAGTTAGCTAGCTAGTAAAGTTAGCTGGCTTGCTCCCTAGCTGACGTTATTATTTGTTTCCCAGAGCCATTTTTTACTTTTCTAGTTAGAGCCTAATGTTAGCTAGCCACTTTGTTCACTGTTGTTTAACTAGCTAACGTTAGCTGGCTGGCTCATTAGCTAACATTACGTGATATGTGTTATCATAAACACAGTTTACCTAGCTAGGTTCATTGTTTAGCTAGCTAGCTATATGTCTTAACTTCTTAGGGCTGAGATCCTGTTAATGGGATCAATATGACAACAGCCAGTGAAAGTGCAGGGCGCCAAATTCAAAACAACAGAAATCTCATAATTAAAACTCCTCAAACATACAAGTATTTTATACCATTTTAAAGGTAATCTTGTTGTTAATCCCACCACAGTCCGATTTCAAAAAGGCTTTACAGCGAAAGCACCACAAACGATTATGTTAGGTCACCACAAAGTCACAGAAAAACTCACTTTCCCGTTGTTCCTCATGCAGTGTATGATATACCATTTTGTACCTCTGTGTCTCTACTTTTACCCAATGTAAAAAAAAACGCCATTTCACATTTTGCTACATAAGACCGAATCCAGTTGGTGAGTCACATATGCACGTCACTTGCAGCGTACTGTAGCAGCGGCAGCTTATCAGAAGATTGCAGGAGTGACTTATTTGTGGTGCGGCTTTCAGCAAGTTATTTTTAGTAGTGATGGGGAAACAAACTTCCTGAAGCATTGATCATTTCCAGCCAATTAGGTCGAAAATAGGTTCATTGCTCGAGGCTTTGATCAACACGTTGTACGCTAGTGGCACCTGCTGGTCAGAAGAATTTAGAACAAATTATTAGAGACGACACCGCACACGCTGTGTCCTTTTTGTCTTCTACAAAAGCAATACCAAACCAATCAGGTGGTTGTTCGACAAAATGAAGCTTCGGACGCCATTGATCACGTGCTTCTGATGCAAGCATCGGCACACTGCTTCGAAGTGAACTGCTTAGCGA
This sequence comes from Oncorhynchus mykiss, assembly GCF_057628025.1. Taxonomy (NCBI): domain Eukaryota; kingdom Metazoa; phylum Chordata; class Actinopteri; order Salmoniformes; family Salmonidae; genus Oncorhynchus; species Oncorhynchus mykiss. The sequence continues at coordinate 36,507,972 of NC_143050.1, read as the reverse complement.
TTTTGACACATGCCTCGGAGCTCCAGTATCAAACGTAACATCACTACTTTTTGGTCTCCCATGAGCGGGAATGTCATCCCAGTTAATATGCTCTGTTGAATTCTGTTCACAAACATTGACTGTGTATATTGTCAGTTAACAAGGCTGACATACTGTAAGTGCTAAAAAGAATGTGATGACAAAGAGCCATGCAATGTTTAATTCAAATTTAGTCACCATGTTACTGTAATAGTAACTGACCTACGTACCAGACCGTCGGGTCAGTGAGTGTGACAGATTAGCTACAGTAAGTTACTGTGAATTTTATGATAAACTATTTGCAACTAGTTGATAGTAAAGTATTAATTGTATTATATTTCAGTCTTCTGTGATGTATATGAAGGTTAACAGTGGGATGCATACTCAAAATTTAATACATTTCAACTCTATATCCAACATGGTACAGGCCTCTTCTTTTTTTGAGCACATAACTATGTGAGTGAGGTGAAGACTTTTGCTTCAAAGTAGATTTGTTTAAGACTGCCAAGAGTCACTCTGTGTGACCCTGATTTAGCCCACTGCAATAAAAGGTTAACAGTGCCGCTCTTGAGTGTCACAAGTTCTTATAAAATTGCAAAACTGATAGTGTCAAAAGAGACGCTCAACTTTCAACAACATAACGATAAACCAGTTAAACTGGTACAAAATTTCCACTGACGGTTGGCACAAATACAACATATTTTAGACAGTGCCCCCAAATACGCAGCACATTGCCCCCACCTACATTTAAAAGTGCAGTAATGACTGCACCTAATCCTGTGTTCGTAACCAAGTGGGAAGTGGGAATTTACCTCATACGACTGGGAAAAATCAACTTGAACGGCCCTCCAAATGGTAATTACTAGTAGAAAATGTGTCTATCATTCCTGAGCTCTGACTTCTCCCACATGGTGATCACTGACATCCCATACTAAGGAAATGATCTTGATAACAGCATTTTTGGCAGTTACAAAGTATTCACATAGGTTACATTTTTCCACATTTTCTTGTGTTACAGCCTGAATTTAAAATATATTAAATTGAGATTATTGGTCATGTTACACACAATACCCCACCGTCTAAATATGTTTTAGAAATGTTTACAAATTAATACAAAATGAAAAGCTGAAATGTCTTAATTCAGTAAGTATTCAACCCCTTTGTTATTGTAAACCTGAATACATTCATGAGCAAATTTGTTTTTAACAAGTCGCATAATAAGTTGCATGGACCAACTCTGTGTGCAATAACTACCTCATATATAATTATCTGTAAGGTCCCTTACTTAGTCAAGCAGTACATTTCAAACAGATTCAGCCACAAAGACCAGGGAGGTTTTCCAGTGCCTCGCAAAAAAGGGCACCTATTGGTAAATGGGTAAAAACAATTAAAGCAGACAAGTATCCTTTTGAGCATAGTGAAGTTATTAATTACACTTTGGATGGTGTATCAATACACCCAGTCACTACAACGATACATGTGTCCTTTACTCAAAAATAAGTAAGTGGAAAGGAATGGAAACCAGATGTGTATGATCAAGACAAAACAAAAAAGTTGCCATAGAGGAAGGAAACAGCTCAGGGATATCACCATAAGGCCAATGGGGACTGTAAAACAGTTACAGAGTTAAATGACTGTGATAGGAGAAAACTTAGGATGGATCAACAACATTGTAGTTACTGTTAAGATATTTTATAAAGGTTTAAGATAAATGATTAAATAATTCTACCCAGAAACTTAACCATTAGGATTAGAGGTTATATAGCATGGACGAGGGGTAATTGGAAATGATAACCATTGAGGAAGAGAGGAATGCATGTGTGTGTGTCTAAAGTAAGCAAAGAGGGTCCTTAACCTATGTTTGAACCGACTCAGATATAACTCTGTGGCGATAAAATAAGACAGTGAGTGCCCCTCCAGGGTTTCCATATCTGGGGGGGAGGGGGGGGGGGGGTCTGGAACTGTCTGCTAAGTGGTAATAAACTATGGTGAGACTTCAGGAGTTAATCCAGATATAGTGTGTCATATAGTGCGCTAGTGAGTTGGAATGAACTTTTGAAGCTGCTTTGTCCTGGTTGGTGAGGGGGAGGGACATTTTAAAACCTATGACGTCATATGTAATATATAAACTGATGTACATAGTACTATGAGCAGCGCTCTCGAGAATAAATGCTATTGGCTAATTTTGGTAGACTGGTCTCTGTCTATTTTATGCAAATAAGGATCTTACAAATTCTTAGAAATGGACAGAGTGATTTTAATTGAATTGGTTAATGAACACATATAGGAATTGTTATATTCCTTTAACAGTTACTCAACCATACTAACCTAACTGACAGAGTGAAAAGATGGACACCTGTACAGAATAAAAAATATTCCAAATCATGTTTTAATAAAGTATTAAAATAGTAATGTTATAAAAAATGTGTCAAAGCAATTAGCCTTTTGTCCTGAATACAAAGTGTGATGTTTGGGGCAAATCCAATACAAAACATTAATGAGTACCGCTCTCCATGTATTAAAGCATAGTGGTGGCTGCATCATGTTATGGGTATGTTTGTAATCATTAAGGACTGGGGAGTTCTTCAGGATAACAAAAAATGGTGCTAAGCACAGGCAAAAGCCTAGAGGACAACCTGGTTCAGTCTGCTTTCCACCAGACACTGGGAGATCAATTCCCCTTTCAGCTGGACAACAACCTAAAACACAAGGCCAAATCTACACTGAAGTTGCTAGCAAGAAGACAGTGAATTTTCCTGAGTGGCCGAGTTAAAGGTCTGACAAAAATGAGCTTGAAAATCTATTGCAAGACTTGAAAATGGTTGTCTAGCAACGATCACCAACCAATTTGACAGAGCTTGAATTATTTAAAAAAGAATAATGATAACTGCTCTTCTTGAGGATGTAACAATAGAAGTAGTCGATTATCTACGTGGATACTGAAAAGACTATACAAAAGAGGAATTGTAGCATGTATTTCAATAACTGTTCTGTGTGTGTGTGTGTGTGTGTGTGTGTGTGTGTGTGTGTGTGTCAACAATGGTGAATATGAATATGTGTAGGACAGTGGAGGAAAATGAGTGCGTATATGTTGAATGAGAATGGATGAGTAAGTCGATGTATGGATAGGTGTAAATGTGTCTGAGAAAAAGGGATGGTGCATAGGAAAAGACGTGGGACAAACTTCACTTGGGTGAGTAAGGGTTGGCAAGGATGGGAGGTTGTGACAACCTTAGCTTCGGTGGGAAAAGGGTGGTTAAGGATGGCAGGGTGGGACAAGCTTGGCTTGGGGGGTTAAAGGGGGGAGAAAAGCTGGGAGCGGGAGGTGGAGATGGACAAGCTTTTAGCTTGGGAAAGAGGGAAGGAAGTAAGGATTTATCTATACTACAATGTAATTTAATTTATTTTTGTGACTTGCAAACCAGCTGTAAAATAAATAATAGTTCTGGACAAATTAAGAAGTCAAATAATAATTATTCCTGGTTTGTGATTATATTTCAGATCCAATTGTGGTTATTAGCGAGAGTGGAGATGGGCTCTATTAAAGGGATCAGGGCAGGGGAGCTTGGAGGGCATCAGACACACCCTTGAAGTGGGTGTGGTGCCTCCACTCATCTCACGTTGGTCTCTTGGTGAACCCACTCTCCCCAAGTAGAGCCCCATCAACCATTATACTTTATTTTAATTCACAAGGTATTACAAACTGACCACAGTATTTAAGTGGCAGTCTTTCTCCAATGTGTTTACAATGACATCATCCACAGATTTCTGGCATGTTAGGAGAGGAGTTGGCATTTAAAAGCCCTAAAAAGAAACAGCACCTCAAAGTACAAAGAAGTACTTGCTGTACATTTTATGTTCCTACATGTTCACACCTTTTAAATACTCTATGTAATACATTTGTATTCATACTCTGACTCCCATATCCATGAGATGTCCACAGCCTTCATTTGACATGACTGCTCAAATGTTTTATCTGGTTCTTCAATGACAGACGGAACAGACAAGGTTAACTTTGATTCTGTACAAGTAGAGGCCAGCAACTTCAACTTATTACATGGAATGTGCACAGGTTCTTGAACATTTAAATAGATTGTCAGCAGATGGGTTTTTTTCTGCAAGTGTTACAATTTGTTAAAAAGAATGAAAAATGCAATATTTAAAGAGAAGTTGGGTTGGAGAGATCTATGCTGCCATCTAACAGTGGTAACAGCAGAGGTGTAGGCATCCTGATGAATAAGAATACACACTTTTCCCTTGTATCCGAGCATACGGACCAAGAAGGACGTTTTCAAATGTTTTATTGTATGTTACATTGGGAAAAATACACATTGATTTCATTGTGTATCCCCCCAGGGGCAAACCTGGTGTTTTAGATATAATTCAAGCTATTTTAGATCAAACCCAGACAGGAAGCATTATTTCAGCAAGTGACCTGAATCAATAATTCAGCAAGTTAGACAGACATCGTAATAAAAAGGGGAAATTCAAGGAACCTTCAAAGAGGCTGAAAAAATAACTCTTTACAAATATTTTTCAGGACACCTGGAGATTATTATTTTCAACAACAAATGACTACTCAATTTTTTCTCAAAGTAAGAAAAGCTATTTAAGAATTGACTCCATTTTATTTCCATAAATGCACTCAACAATATACTGTACTGGGTTCTAAAATCCATGATGTAGTGATATCGGATCATTCTCCTGTATCATGCTTAACTACACCAACAGGAAATACACTTAGTGACAGAATATGGAGAATGAACAGAGATCATTTTCAACATCCGAAATGTATTAAAATATGAAAATGAAAAAATAAAGACCATTATCATTACAAATGTAGACACAGAGGACAGAGAAAAGCCAACCACCAAACATTATTTGGGATGCTTTAAAGGCATACATTATGGGAAGGATAATCTCGAACTCTGAAAGAGTTAGACATTTTAATTAAATAAAAATACATCACTATTTTAGAAAAAGACCCCCAAAAATATTTAGAAAGTAAAGAATAAAATACAATTTCTGAACATAAGCAGGAATATGATGTTTTTTTCTTTTGAAGAGAACAACTGCAGGTTAAACTCAAATAAAGCATACTATTTAATGGCAAATAAACCTGGTAAACATCTTGCAGCCCTCACAAAACGAATACATGCAAACCAGTTCTAATTTGAAAAGATAAGGATACAAATGCTTTATTAGAAACAACAACACTATTAATAACAATTTTAAAAGCTTCTATGAAAATCTATATAAATCCAAATTAAATAACAGTTGCATTGATCCTACAGCCTTCTTAGACTCACTAACCCTGAAGCAGATAATCACTCAAAAAGAACACGTGACGTGTTCCAAAAACACATGGTATCACATGATTTCACATCTGGAAATGTCACATGTGAAAAAAGGGGAAGCTGGTGAAATCCTTAAACCAAACTGTTTTGCTGTGGAACTAAATATTAAATCAACTCTGCATTTACTGAAATATATGTTTCCTTAATGGAAAATAAAATACATTTTCAGCTTTTTTCCCCCCATGCTCCACCCTTAATAAAATAACTTGTATGATATGGTTGGTATTGTTAGTATTTATCAGCTGGTAAATAAAGGTGGTGTAATTTGTCTACTTAAGTGCTCGATGCTACATTTAAAAAAATAAATATTTATTGAGCAAACTACACTCTATCTCAGAGGCAATATCCTGACATGGTCTGCTTGGAAGACTACCATGTTATGCTGAAAGGGCAACAGACACTTACGTACAGCTCTGGACATTCAGAATATGGCACCAGCTCAGGTATATGGAGCAGGAACTCAAAACACTTTGAGATAGTTATGGAGAACTAGCTCAGATGATGAGGAATGTTTATTTATATCAGAACTTTTTGAAATGTTTAAAATATTTGTAAAAAAAGGTATTTACAGTAGATTATCATCTATTATCAGTTACACATGCTGTATGCTGCTTTACAAACCCCATCTTTGATTCATGACCTATGCATTATGTAAACAATTCTAACATGTACTGTCCATAACAAACTGTTTATTATAAGATCATTAAGATTATACGATTATTTATACAATAATTGAAAAAGGTTCTGACCCAACAGTGGAGTCACTCAGTGTGTCAGTCACTCTGGTTAGTGTCTACTACTACATTTCTACATGTGGGACTATGTAAAAAGTATAGCTTTGTGCAGTCCTGGCTCACAAACATGTCAAATACACAGTCATAAAAAACAAACATATGCATCAGTAATAAGGTCCTCAATCAGCTTTCTGAATTGCCCTAGAGCATGGTTGGGGGACGTCCGGCATCCGGGCCGTATACGGCCTACTAGATCGTTTGATCAGGCCCCAATTCATAAAAAATCTCTAGATGTCGTTTTTCCACAAAAATACAATTTTAAAAAATCTACCAGACAGCTCTTCATCATTGAGCGCCTGTACATCAGAAAAATGGCTACCGTAAAGAAAAGAAAAGTAGATGTGGAGTGTGGCGTTTTCCAAGACAAATGGACAAATTCATATTTTTTTTGTCAAAGTGAAAGACAAACCTGTATGCCTAGTTTGTGGGGATGCACTTGCAGTAATGAAAAAGGCACATTTGGAGAGTCATTACAGCTCGAAACATGCAAAACTGAATGAGTTGTGAGGACAACTTTGTGTGGATAAAGACATTGCTCTTCAGCGGGGTTTGGGTGCCCAACAAGCCGCCTTTACGAAACCTTGTTTGGTTTGGGAAAATGTTATGCAAGCAAGTTTTGTGGTGAGGGAGCTTAATTCAGAGGGAGAATTTGGATAAGAGTTTCTTCTTGCCACTGCAGATTTGCACCAGACAAAGTTAAATTGTTCCAAACTGTCAGTTTGTTTCGAAGAATCGTCACGGAGCGGATAACTGACATACGACATAAGATATCGGAAAAACATTTATGGACTCTAGTCCTTAAACATTTAAGGAAATTTCTAGTTTTTCTCTTTGGCATGCGATGAAACAACTGACATAACAAATACTGCCCAATTTGCCATTTTGAGTTTGACACCAGGGAGGAATTGCTGTCTTTGGAAGCCATGCATGGCACCACCGGAGGTGAGGACTTGTTTGAGAGACTTGTCTCGGCTATGAGCAAATTTGAGCTACGGTTTGAAAAATGTTAGTGGCCTTACTACAGATGGTTGGCTCGAAAAAGGGGTTAACCTCATTAGGGAAAAAATAAATGAGTTGTCTCAGTCTTGATCCAAGTGATTTAATTGTATGCAACTGCATCATACATCAAGAAAGTCTGTGTGCACAGTCCCTGAAGCCAAACAACGTAATGGCAACTGTAGTGTCGACCATCCATTTTATCAAAAGCAAACGTCTGAACAACCGGCAGTTTAAGGAGCTATGGAGTGATCTTGAATCGGAGTATGGTGATCTGGTTTACCACTGTGAGGTGCGATGGTTGGGCCTTACGGACGAAGTATAGTATGAGGATGAAGTTAAACAATTCATGGAGATGAAGGGGAAACCTGTCGTGGAACTGAGTGATGACATGTGGATGTGTGATTTGGCCTTCATGGTGGACATAACCAATTATCTGTCTAATTTGAACGTCAAGCTCCAAGGGCCGAACCAGCTTCTCAGCGATCTGCTGTTAAATGTGAAATCGTTCGAAGCAAAATTAAAGCTGTGGCAAGTCCAACTAGAAAGGGGTTGGGGTCCTACTCTACAAGGACAAGAGCCTGAGATTATGTCGGAATATACGGGTGAGTGTGGAAAGCTCACGAAGGCATTTTGGGAGTGGTTTAAGGATGTGAAAGTAAACAACTGGATTTGAACATATTTGCAACCCCGTTTAACGTGGAACCAGTGGATGTGACGGATGGCCTACAACACAAAGTCATTTAGCTGCAAAGCAATGACGAGCTCAACACCAGGTACAATAATCTACAAAATGTACGTTAGCGCTGAGCATTTTCCTGTTCTGAGGAGACATGCACTTAAATTTGCATCTGAGTTCGGGACGACCTACTGCTGTGAGCAGTTATTTTCCAAACGGACTCTTGCAAAGACTCGATTCGGCTCAACACTGACTGACACGAACCTGGAAAACTCAGAACAGCCTCACAAGGTGTCGAAAGCGTTCCACATGGATGCTGGCCCATGTTGACTCCAATGCTTCCCACAGTGTAAAGTTGGCTGGAAGTCCTTTGGGTGGTGGACCATTTTTGATACACACGGGAAGCTGTTTAGCTTTTTGGGATAGGGGGCAGCATTTTCACTTTTGGATGAATAGCATGCCCAGAGTGAACTGCCTTCTACTCTGTCCCAGATGCTAATATATGCATATTATTATTGGTATTGGATAGAAAACACTCTGAAGTTTCTAAAACTGTTTGAATGATGTCTGTGAGTATAACAGAACTCATATGGCAGGTGAAAACCTGAGACAAATCCAACCAGGAAGTGGTTGGATTTGAGGTTTGTAGTTTTTCAAAGCTTGGCCTACCAAATACACAGTGTCTATGGGGTCAAGTTGCACTTCTTAAGGCTTCCACTAGATGTCAACCGTCTTTAGAAACTTATTTCAGGCTTCTGCTATAAAGGAGGGGGGAATGGGAGCTGAATGAGTCATGGGTCTGGCAGAGTGTCTCAGGCTCGTGACGTGTGGTCCCGACAGAGTTAGCTCTCGTTCCAGTGCTTTTCTACAGACAATGGAATTCTCCGGTTGGAACCTTATTGATGATTTATGTTAAAAACACCCTAAAGATTGATTCCATACAACGTTTGACTTGTTTCTACGACCTGTAACGGAACTTTTCGAGTTTTTGTCTGGACGTAGTGCAGCACGCTAACAACAAGTGGCTATTTGGACATAAATGATGGACTTTATGGAACTTTATGGAACAAATCAGTAATTTATTGTCGAACTGGGATTCCTGGGAGTGCATTCTGATGAAAATCATCAAAGGTAAGTGAATATTTATAATGTTATTTCTAACTTCTGTTGACTCCAACATGGCGGATATTTCTTTGGCTGGATTGGGCTCTGACCGCCGTACTCAGATTATGCTTTTTCCGTAAAGTTTGACACAGCGGTTGCATTAAAACCTCTTAGGGCTCCCCTGAATTATTTCAACATTTTGTTAAAAATCACGCAACATTTCAACGTCCTGCTACTCATGCCAGGAATATAGTATATGCATAGGATTAGTATGTGTGGATAGAAAACACTCTGAAGTTTCTAAAACTGGTTAAATAATGTCTGTGACTATAACAGAACGTGAACAGAAAGTGAAATCCCAAGAAAAACCTGGTCACAAAAACCCCCAAAAAGTATTCATCCGCCAGTCTCTGAGATGTCTATCGCAAGAGAAAATAGATAACGGTGAGGTTACAGTTCCTACAGCTTCCACACGATGTCGCCAGTACTGCCATTTTCATTGGTTTAAATCCTTGGTGGAATGAGAAATAGGTCCTTCCTTTCGTCCAGTAAACAGGAAGAGACTTATGGGAGAGAGACAAAGGACGATGATTTCAAGAGTAGCTGCTATTGAATACAGATCGCCCAGTGATCAATTTGATCGATTATTAACGTTTACAAATACCTAAAGTTAGGTTACAAAAGTAGTTTGAAGTGTTTTGTCAAAGATTATAGGCAACTTATTTAATTTTAAAAAATGACGTTACGTTTTGGAACAGAGCTTTTCCATGGATCAGACGGGCTATACAAATTGACATTTTGGGTATACATGGACGGATTTAATTGGGAAAAAGACCCAATTGTGATGTTTATGGGACATATAGGAGTGCCAACAAAGAAGCTCGTCAAAGGTAATGAATGTTTTATATTTTATTTCTGCGTTTTGTGTAGTGCCGGCTACGCTAATTCTTTTGTTTACGTCCCCTTCAGGTATTTCGGGGTGTTGCATGCTATCAGATAATAGCTTCTCAAGCTTTCGCCGAAAAGCATTTTAAAAATCTGACATGTTGGCTAGATTCACAACGAGTGTAGCTTTAATTCAGTACCCTGCATGTGTGTTTTAATGAAAGTTTTAGTTTTATCGAGTACTATTAGCATTTGGCATTGCGCACATACACAATCCATGTCTTAATTGTCTCAAGGCAAAAAAGTATTCCTTGTCTCATCCCCTTCATCTACACTGATTGAAGTGAATTTAAAAAGTGATATCATTAAGGGATCATAGCTTTCATCTGGATTCACATGGTCAGTCTATGTCATGAAAGAGCAGGTGTTCCTAATGTTTTATACACTCAGTGTACATTATATGGAGGGACTTCAGATAAGGCCTATCTGTTAAAGGTGGTCAGGGGCAATGGTTGCATAAATCAGTGGCATAGCCAAGAATTTGTTCGTGGGTGGGCCTGCAGAAACTTGGGAGGGGGAAAGCGACTAACTTCCAGATATTTTACAGTTTTTGCCGGGGGGCAAAGAGAAAAATGTGCAGTTTTATAGCTAATCTCATGCTATTTTTTCACTTTTTGCCATGATGCTGAGAGAAAGTGTTACGGTTTTAAAGCAAATTTCCTGCAATTCTACATATTTTGCCATGGGTAGAGCGATAAATGTGCAGTTTTAATGCTCATCGCATCCTTGTGCTTGTCTCCAATCCCCTCCAGGTGTCGCTCATCTACCCCAATATCCCCTGGGTACTTATACCTGTGTTCCCTGTTTGTCTGTTGCCAGTTTGTCTTGTTTGTCAAGTCAACCAACGTTTTGTCTCAGATTCTGCTTTCCCCCAGTCTCTCGTTTTCTCACCCTCCTAGTTTTGACCCTTGCCTTGGACCCTTTTGACCCTTTGCCCCTACTCTGGATTACCGACCTCTGCCTGACCTGAGCCTGCCTGCCGTCCTGTACCCTTGACCCACTACTCTGGATTATCGACCTCTGCCTGTCTTGACCTGCCCCTGTAGCTGTGATAAACATTGTTACTTCAACACAGTCTGCATTTTGGTCTTACCTGAAACGTGATAACTGAGAGAAAATTATGCATTTTTAATGTTAATTAAAGGTCAAATATAGGTGTGTTGACTGTGATAAAGGCACTGTACTATGAACTCTCTTATTTTCTAAATGAACAAATGAAATAGGCAGAGGCATGGTGCAAATAGCCGCAGAGGCACAGTGACATATGCCTCAATGCAGTCATATTCATGGTTTATTGGGTGTGTGGCTTTCAGTTAATAATTTTTGGCAAACCATCCAGTGAGAGTGAATGTCATTCCATGTCATCTGTTCTGTTATATTTAGTAAAATCTGACTAACTGAGTGCACTTCTTGCAATGATTTATATCTGAGGGTTTTTGCATGTGTATGTAAAAAGACAAATAATGTCCCATTTGGAACACTGACATTTAATTAAAGAGCATTTTATTTTTGGTGGGTGGGCCTGGGCCCAACCAGCCCCACCCATGCCTACACCCCTGGATTAAATAGATCTATTTAACCAGCTTGGTATACATTAACAGCATGTCTAGTTTGATAGTAGGCTACTCACATTATGTAATTTTAATTTGATCATTTATTATGCACAGGCATATTAGTTTGTAGTCTACCTGGTGTACAGACAGGAATCTTTTGGCACCCTGCGGGCTGTTGAATACGCTTGTTTTGAAACATCTGGGCAAAATGCAAACACCCCCTTTGCAGAGTAGCCTACCATTCACGGCAAATCAGCGTACTTCCGCGTAAAGCAATTAGGCTACTATCACTCACTCCATTGGTCTACCCTACAGAATTCATCGAAGCAACGTTGCGGTGTCTTCAAAGGAGAAACTGCGTAATGCGCAATAGCTGCTGGTCTCCAGTGCGCCTTGTCAGTCCATCATGCTGTGACACTTATCGTTTCGAAAGCAGCAGCGCACCACACAGAGAGAGAACGAGCAGGAGAGAATGGAGAGAAGTGAAGAGAACGACGATGAAGCCTCCTCGTCCTCGTCCCAGCAAAACACAATGTGGAAACAATTTCAAGCGAGAGCCAAACCCATCCTTAGCCCCAAACTCAGCGCCAGAAACCCAGATGAGAAAAAGGAGAAGGGATCATTGTGGATGTTTCGGAAGAAGAAAAAACACCCTGTTTTGGATCGTGTGATCTCCTCCTCACAGCCCGACCTATTCTCTGAACCGGTGGGTTTGGACTTGCAGGAGTCGCCCCTCTGCGGCAAAGTGGACCCGAGCACCAGCCACAGCTCCAGACAGGCGGGCGAAGAGCCGATGCAGCCCGACACACAGAGAGTCGTTGGCGGCTCGGGAATCCCGAAGCCCACGCTAGTACAGCTGGTGCAATCCCACCACAAGAGCTCCTCGCTGGGGTCCTCGTGCCTGGAGAGGCTGGTTGCGGACCCTTCAGCGAGTGGTAGTGACAGCGATGTTGGAGAGAAGGAGGCACAGCTGGATAAAGCTGACCTGCAGGTAAGGATCAATGAAACAAAGATACCGCTATAGCCTATCTCTATTAGCCCGACATGAGTAATATCTTTGCAGCATGTACATGGAGCCTATAGATATAATGTGGGCTATAGTAGCAATATTGGAGCTACAGGCTATACGTGTACTGTACCACCCCGTTACAATATATTGTAGCTCTTTTGTAGCCTTTATTTAGGGTTCTAGGCTAACCATAATTTCAATTGAAGCTGCTAAACTAAACTACTATGCTGGTGTAAAACAGCACCCGCATCATCAAAGGAAGTTACCTTTAGCTAACAACCAAAGACAACAGTACCTTGGGATGCTCGACCAAACAAATGTGAACAGTTTAATTTGTTTAACAGGTCATTTGGGTAAGTAAACAACCATTGCATAACAATACCTGCAGGACAGGTTGATCTGATGGTCATATGGTTCACCTTTTAGTTGTGTGTGTGTGTGTGTGTGTGTGTGTGTGTGTGTGTGTGTGTGTGTGTGTGTGTGTGTGTGTGTGTGTGTGTGTGTGTGAGCGTGTGAGAGTGCATGCATGATGTGTGTTTTCCAGCTAAGACAACAGCTGCAGCCTGACCAGACCTGTTGACTACAGGTTACAGTTGTGTGTCTTTACACAATGACAAGACAGATGATATTTCATCAAATAAGAAAAACACAATCCCAGGGTTTTGGGAAGGGAGGGGGTAATATAAGTGTAAATATAGTTAGTTAAAGATCTCCTTTCCTCTGAGAGACAACAAATTGGTGCCCAAATGGGTCTGAGATAAGACAATGTAATACCATAGTGTTTCTGAAAAGGATAATGTGTGTGTGTTTGCTGTGTGGGGAGGGGAGGGGAGTAAGAGAAATGCATGATCTAAGAGTATGGAGCCAGATAGCTGCCAAAAGGTTGAACGTGCTTATCGTTAGGATCGCAAGAACAGCCATGTGTGAAACATGAAACGTAAACGTGACATTTCATCTGTGAACATACAAACACCATGTTACGATTATGGTCCAAAAAAATGTAGGCTTGAACTAATCTTGTGTTGCAATTCTGACGTACAATAATACCTTTCAGGGTTTTGTCCGTTTCATCTTACCAACAAAAACAACCTATACCAAACAGCCTGTGCGGAGTGCTACTCGAACAAGCATAGCACAGTATAAAAAAACCGAAGTCAGGGAAACCGGAAAGAGGTATCCTGCGCATCTTCAAGTTAAAAATCTCCATTCTCTAATACTCAGTTGAGTTGACTTCACATTTAGGTAGCTAATGGAATGGATACAGCTGTACCACTAGCTGTATTATGCCTACAACAGTGATGTTTCAGTCCAATAGGTATATCTCTACAGCATGGGCATATCTCTGGGTGACGTGGACATCCCCATGCGTGCACCTTATCAAAATATGACTAATTCAATATTGCACCATCCCATTCTCTTGGCTCTGTCTGCAATCATAACCAGTAGTATCTACCAGGAATAATGAATCATAACTAGTAGTATCTACCAGGAATAATGAATCATAACCAGTAGTATCTACCAGGAATAATGAATCATAAGCAGTAGTATCTACCAGGAATAATGAATCATAACCAGTAGTATCTACCAGGAATAATGAATCATAACCAGTAGTATCTACCAGGAATAATGAATCATAACCAGTAGTATCTACCAGGAATAATGAATCATAACCAGTAGTATCTACCAGGAATAATTAATCATAACCAGTAGTATCTACCAGGAATAATGAATCATAACCAGTAGTATCTACCAGGAATAATGAATCATAAGCAGTAGTATCTACCAGGAATAATGAATCATAACCAGTAGTATCTACCAGGAATAATGAATCATAAGCAGTAGTATCTACCAGGAATAATGAATCATAAGCAGTAGTATCTACCAGGAATAATGAATCATAACCAGTAGTATCTACCAGGAATAATTAATCATAACCAGTAGTATCTACCAGGAATAATGAATCATAACCAGTAGTATCTACCAGGAATAATGAATCATAACCAGTAGTGTCTACCAGGAATAATGGATCATAACCAGTAGTATCTACCAGGAATAATGAATCATAAGCAGTAGTATCTACCAGGAATAATGAATCATAACCAGTAGTATCTAACAGGAATAATGAATCATAACCAGTAGTATCTACCAGGAATAATGAATCATAACCAGTAGTATCTACCAGGAATAATGAATCATAAGCAGTAGTATCTACCAGGACAGGTTATAGCCAAGACTTAAATCAATATTTTGTTTTGTTTCATTCATTGATATGGATATAGCCTCTGCGTGATGGGGTTGTGCAACGCGAATGAAACATAACCAGTAGTATCTACCAGGAATAATGAAACATAGAATAAACTACATGTTTGGGGAATCTGAATTATGTATGAACGCTCTTGGCCACTCAAAATGTTTTAATATAGAATATTTAGATATGTATTTCATCACTCAAAATCTTGCCAAAGCATATTTTGTAGGCGGGGTTAATATGATTTTTAAAATTCAGAACATATTAACTTTGAAACGAACGAGGTAGATGTTAAACGTAGGCTAAGTCTGACATTAGGTAGTCTCCATATAGGCTATTCCCTCCATCACAACACTTTTTATTATAGGCCTCCAATTAAAGAGAGAATCTAGCTCACAGGCCTCTAAGTATAGCCTCTAAATACATCTTAAACTAAATAGTTGAAGAAGCACATGCAGTGGCTGATAGGGAAAAACAGATCTGGCAATAAGAATAGGCTATAGATAGTCTTGACCATTTGGGACCCCTTGGCTATTTCCCTCAGGACAGGTTATAGCCAAGACTTAAATCAATATTTTGTTTTGTTTCATTCATTGATATGGATATAGCCTCTGCGTGATGGGGTTGTGCAACGCGAATGGCTATAACAAGCCTCCATACAGAGTGGAATTAGCAAATACAGCAGTCAAAATGCCTAATATAAGACCTACAGTCCGTGCTCCCAAATCCTGGAAGGAGTGTGATTCATTAGGTTACATGATCACCACAGTAGCCCCACGCGGCTATAAAATATATGGCCATTAAATAACACAACAGCATGGCATACTTAGATAGTGGAATAGGCCTAGCATAAATCACATTTACTTTCTATTTTTTCTGCTCAGGCGGTTATTCTAGACAAGGCTCTTCTGTGTCTTTATAGTATCATTCCCACACAAGTCATTTGCTGAAGGCCCAAGCTTATACTACATAATCTACTGGTATCGAATGCAGTTATTGTTACGTCGAATGTCGTTATCGAATGCAGTTCTTAAACAAGCTCTAGACTTTTATTTTGGAAATGAAACCGGAAGCTTCAAAGCAACTCTAACGTCTGGGCTAGAGTTGCTTGCTTGACTAGCTAACTTCGACTAGCTATGTCCTTCAGCAGATGTCAAAGTTTGTACGTATAAAAAAGCCATCTGTAACTGAGTAAAGGGAGACATAAAGTAATAATTCATAGAATTCATAATCCTAACATAGGGTTTGTTCGTTTACAGATCTAATTCAACTGTTACGTTTCATGTTTCACACATGGCTTTTCTTATCAATCAACTGACATATTGATTTTCTTACGGTCCTAACGATATGTACGTTCAACCTTTTGAAAAACTCTGAAAAACTCTGAAAGAAAGTCTGCCAAGGTGATACAGTGAGAGTCAGACTATTTGACACTACCCACAGGGCACACCACGTCATTTCAACGTGGATCATTTGGTTAATCATTCCTATTTGGTTAAGACGTTGATCAACGAGATTACAACCTATATTCACCCACTCAAAAAGAGAGCCAAAAGTTAGTTGAATTTCCAATGTGTTATCTCTATGCTTGCAACCATGTAAAAGCACTACCACATTTCAATGGAAAAACAAAGATCTGTGGTTTATTTATACAACATATTAATGTGTCGTCACCGCTTCATCTAGTAGCAGAACCAAATGACTTAGATTGCAGTTGAGATTACATGTTACATTACAGTTGATATGATTTTGTGGGACAGTGTAGCCTATATGAATACCCCCCCCCCCCCGCCCCCACGCTAATTAAAGAGCACTTAGAACACTGTTTTGAAACGAGAGACCACATTTGCAGCTGTTTTAGGAAAATCGGGATTGAGTGAAGTATCAGCAAATATGTTGAATAAACAACTGAGCTGACAAGGTATCCCTTTAATGAACATGGAGAGCTTCACAAGCTTGACAAAATGACCTTATATCTTTCAGACTAATACTGCTATTTACTGACTTGTATCGCTTTGTTAGAAGCATGCTTGGGGTCGTTGTGCCTTTGGAAGACCCATTTGCAACCAAGCTTTAACTTGATGTCTTGAGATGTTGTTTCAATATATCCACATAATTTTCCCTCCTCATAATGTCATCTATTTTGTGAAGTGCACCAGTCCCTCCTGCAGCAAAGCACCCTCACAACATGATGCTGCCACCCTCGTGCTTCATGGTTGGGATGGTGTTCTTCGGCTTGCAAGCCGCCCCCTTTTTCCTCCACACATAACGATGGTCATTATGGCCAAACAGTTCCATCTTTGTTTCATCAGACCTGAGGACATTTCTCCAAAAAGTACGATCTTTGTCCCCATGTGCAGTTGCAAACCGTAGTCTGGCTTTTTTATGGCAGTTTTTGAGCAGTGGCTTCTTCCTTGCTGAGCGGCCTTTCAGATTATGTCGATATAGGACTCGTTTTACTGTGGATATAGATACTTTTGTACCTGTTTTCTCCAGCATCTTCACAAGGTCCTTTGCTGTTGTTCTAGGATTGATTTGCACTTTTCGCACCAAAGTACGTTCATCTCTAGGAGACAGAATGCGTCTCGTTCCTGAGCGGTATGATGGCTGCAAGGTCCCATGGTGTTTATACTTGCGTACTGTTGTTTGTACAGATGAACGTGGTACCTTCAGGCATTTGGAAATTGCTCCCAAGGATGAACCAGACTTGTGGAGGTCTACAATTTTTTTTCTGGGGTCTTGGCTGATTTCTTTTGATTTTCCCATGATGTCAAGCAAAGAGGCACTGAGTTTGAAGGTAGGCCTTGAAATACATCTACAGGTACACCTCCAATTGACTCAAATTATGTCAATTAGCCTATCAGAAGCTTCTAAAGCCATGACTTCATTTTCGGGAATTTTCCATGCTGTTTAAAGGCACAGTCAACTTAGTGTATGTAAACTTCTGACCCACTGGAATTGTGATACAGTGAATTATAAGTGAAATAAATTGTCTGTAAACAATTGTTGGAAAAATTACTTGTGTCATGCACAAAGTAGATGTCCTTACCGACTTGCCAAAACTTTGTTAACAAGAAATTTGTGGAGTGGTTGAAAAACGAGTTTTAATGACTCCAACCTAAGTGTATGTAACCTTCGACTTCAACGTGTTCTTGAGTCTTTCCTTTCAGTGATGGGTTCATTCTATTTAGGAGCCTAAACCATTCAAAAGGTAGGGCCACATTTGTAGGAAGATAACAGAAACCGCTCTGTTTATTACAACTGCATCTAGCGGCTATCGTTCTATGAACCAAGTGTACATTTTCTCTTGTGACCCCACTTTCACATGGGGTCGTGATATGATATGATAGCTTCTATATATTTTCACAAGTGCAACGTGACTGTAGAAGAGACAGGTTGGAATGTCGATTCTCATCAAATGAATGGGAAGTTTGACTGAAGTACGGGACACACTTTTTAAATATGTGTTTTAATTTGGTGATAAAATGCGGCAGGTGATTGTTTGTTTGCAGGATTTGGAATTTGCTCTCTGGGCCTGCCGCATAGGCAAGAGTTTTCCCTTCAAACAAATGAAATGGTTGAAAATGGAAACACTTTGCCTTCCCGGCGCGAGGGCTGCTGAAGTGCACCTACTGCCAACAACTCGAAAATATATATATATCTTTTTTTCATGTATCGTTGGGTTTTTTACAGAAATGTTTGGTGATCGACTAGGAATGCCTTGGAGATCAACCAGTCGATCGCAAATGTGGTTGAAATAGTGACCACTGCTGTAGTTGGAAACGTGAATCCAAAACATAATTTGTCACCTTGTCGACAAGTTTATAAGCTATTTATTGTCGTTTCTAAAGTGACATTGAATCGTGTTTGGTTGTCAACTCAAACACATATCAACTTTTAAAGTTGATATATATTCTACTTGGATGGTTCCATCTGTGCCACCGGCTTAGTCTGGTTTTAATTACAGTATTCAGTTTGTCTTCAAATTAGTAATTGTTATGTTGGATTCACGTCTCCATCTCAACCAAAAATCGCATTTAAGAGAATAGGACTAAATCAAATCAAACATAAAATGCACTTTAAATAATGTCCTATTCTTTAACGTAGATTTTAGGTTGAGACAGAGGCGTAACATATAAATGATTCATTTTGTAGACAAACTGGAATTAAAGCCAGACTAAGTCAGTGGCACAGATGGAACTATCCAAGCAGATGATACATCTCCTTCAAATGTTGATATTTGGTTGCGTTGACAACCAAACACAATTCGTAAGCCCTAGGCCTACGTGTTGTCTTATTTGGTTGATTCCTGGGTTGAATTGAAACGATAGCTGTTGATTTGCAAACGCTATGTCGGCCTTAATAGCATCATTGATGATATATGAGCGGAATAACTTTGATAGCAACAGTGAATCTATTTAGTTTTTAAGTGGACATCTCTCAACAATTATTCTCACGATAGCACATTGGTAGTCAGTGACAAATATCATCGCTAAGTAGGGCGTGGTAAATAAAACTCTGGAACTGAAAGGGTAGCTGTAGATAGATCAATTCTCCAGTAGGAGGTGCTGCCCATCCTATATATTTTATTCCAGATAGTGGATATAACATTGAAGATCTGACATTGTTCTATGTGCAAATTCAACATAATTATTTCAAGGTTTGTCTTTGGTAACTATGATGACATAATCCTGTGGTTGGAATTTCACTCTCAAAACAACAGTTTATGTTGATAACTTTTTTTCAAATCCAATGTATTTTCCTCATAGATTTCACATCGCACAACGTTGACAAATGACCTTGAAACAACGTTGATTCAACCAGTTTGTGCCCAGTGGCTTTTTCCAATTTCCTTTGCCTTGTGCAGAACCACCAGCTTGATTTCCCAAGTGTGATTGTGTTTTAGTATCCATTATAGAAATGCACGACGGTTTGCCAGAATGTACTGCGATCGAAGGGAGAGACAGAGAGCAGCAGAAGGAGAGAGTTTATGGATAGAGGAACAGAATGAGAAAGGGAGAGAGAGAGTTAGGATAGAGAGAGAGAGAGAGAGAGAGAGAGAGAGAGAGAGAGAGAGAAAGTTTATGATGAGAGGGACAAAGGGAGTCTAATTTGACCAAATGTGTTTTTGCAGACTGAGCCATATCCATTACATCTGAACACTACAGGCTGTCGGAATTCCTGATCTAGATATATAATCCTACATTTTTATTCTATTCTAGACAAGTTTTGCATCGTACCGGAGAGAGGGAGGGAAGGAGAGAGGGATTATGGAGAGAGAGAGAGAGAGATCATGTAGAGAGAGATCATGGAGAGAGAGAGAGAGATCATGGAGAGAGAGAGAGATCATGTAGAGAGAGACAGAACGAGTAATAGAGAGAGAGATCATGTAGAGAGAGACAGAACGAGTAATAGAGAGAGAGATCATGTAGAGAGAGACAGAACGAGTAATAGAGAGAGAGATCATGTAGAGAGAGACAGAACGAGTAATAGAGAGAGAGATCATGTAGAGAGAGACAGAACGAGTAATAGAGAGAGAGATCATGTAGAGAGAGACAGAACGAGTAATAGAGAGAGAGATCATGTAGAGAGAGACAGAACGAGTAATAGAGAGAGAGATCATGTAGAGAGAGAGAGAGAGAGACAGAACGAGTAATAGAGAGAGACGAGGAGTATTTATGGAGAAAAGGAGTGAGTAAGAGAGGTGTGTGTGTTTCGGAGTGAGGATGACAGAGAGCGTTAAAAATTCCTGTACCACAGGGACATTTCCCGGCAGATTACCTGTCTGAGCCTGCACAGGGGCCAACCTTTCACAATCCTTGGAAAAGGGAAAATAGGTAAATAGGGGTGGATTCTTCAGCAGGTGTCATCACGTTACAACAGGGAGCCTTTGGCTGCCAATAGGGCTCTGGTCAAAAGTATTGCCCTATGTAGGGAATTAGGGTTGCTTTTTACGTGCGTGCGTGCGTGCGTGTGTGCGTGCGTGCGTGCGTGCGTGCGTGCGCGTGTCCCCTAGTGATGCGTGGGTTGACTCATAACCCGCGGTCCCTGCGGTTATAGCCGCGGAGCGGGTGGGTTTAGGGGAAATTAAATATTGTGTGGATGAAGGTGGGTGGCAGGCGGGTTGAATAAAGAAAAAGTGGGAAAAGAGGATGATAGCAGTGCCGGCTGTGTTATATGTGATGATTGTGAGGCGCTACACAAATTCAACAGTCACATGACGGGAACTTCAAATAGGCCTATGGCACATCAAGGGAACTGTAGCCTGATGTTTAGATGGGTTAAATGGAAACTGAAATCTGGACACTGACTGTAGGTCTATGACCTCTCACATTAAGCATTTCTTGCAGTAAAATGACACACCAAATGTACGCTACATTTTTATTTGGGAACAGGAGTGGAGAAATATGATTTATTTCTTTCAGCGTCTTGAGAGAATGGGAACGCGCAGTTGCTGTCTGTAGAGGTGCTATCTTTATCAGAATCATAAACAGGTGGGTGCAGGTGAACAAGCAGCTGACCTGTGCTCCACACATATGTTTGTACATAAACTCAGCAAAAAAATAAACATCCTCTCACTGTCAACCACGTTTATTTGCCAGTTCTTGCTGTGAGATGTTACCCCACTCTTCCACCAAGGCACCTGCAAGTTTCTGGACATTTCTCGGGGGAATGGCCCTAGCCCTCACCCTCCGATCCAACAGGTCCCAGACGTGCTCAATGGGATTGAGATCCGGGCTCTTTGCTGGCCATGGCAGAACACTGACCTTCCTGTCTTGCAGGAAATCACGCACCGAACAAGCAGTATGGCTGGTGGCATTGTCATGCTGGAGGGTCCTGTCAGGATGAGCCTGCAGGAAGGGTACCACATGAGGGAGGAGCATTTCTTCCCTGTAAAGCACAGTGTTGAGTTTGCCTGCAATGACAACAAGCTCAGTCCGATGATGCTGTGACACACCGCCCCAGACCATGACGGACCCTCCACCTACAAAACGATCCCGCTCCAGAATACAGGCCTCTGTGTAACACTCATTCATTCAACAATAAACACGAATGCGACCATCACCTCTGGTGAGACAAAACTGCGACTCGTCAGTGAAGAGCACTTTTTGCCAGTCCTGTCTGAACCAGCGACGGTGGGTTTGTGCCCATAGGCATCGTTGTTGCCGGTGATGTCTGGTGAAGACCTGCCTTACAACAGGCCTACAAGCCCTCAGTCCAGCCTCTCTCAGCCTATTGAGGACAGTCTGAGCACTGATGGAGGGATTGTGCGTTCCTGGTGTAACTCGGGCTGTTGTTGTTGCCATCCTGTACCTGTCCCGCAGGTGTGATGTTCAGATGTACCGATCCTGTGCAGGTGTTGTTACACATGGTCTGCCACTGCACGGATGATGTCCTGTCCATCCTGTCTCCCTGTAGCGCTGTCTTAGGAGTCTCACAGTACGGACATTGCAATGTATTGCCCTGGCCACATCTGCAGTCCTCATGCCTCCTTGCAGCATGCCAAAGGCACATTCACGCAGATGAGCAGGGACCCTGGGCATCTTTCTTGTGGTGTTTTCAGGGTCAGTAGAAAGGCTTCTTTAGTGTCCTAAGTTTTCATAACTGTGACCTTAATTGCCTACCGTCTGTAAGCTGTTAGTTCATTAATAGTTTATGGTTCATTGAACAAGCATGGGAAACAGTATTTAAACCCTTTACAATGAAGATCTGTGAAGTTATTTGGATTATTCAAATTATCTTCGAAAGACAGGGTCCTGAAAAAGGGACGTTTCATTTAATGTGTGTGTTTGCATGCCTCTGCATAGTGTGTGTGTGTGTGTTTGCACGCATGTGTGTAAGAGGCCTGTCATGCCAAATAATGTCCCCCAGCCAAATAGTGTCCACCTCTGCGTCACAATGGGATTCCATAAACTATAAGCGTCCGTAGCTATATCAACGGTGTGATGACCTAATTATTAGAATTTTGGAGATCATTACAGCCTTAATTACGTTCTTTTCATCATCGCTATGTAAACAAGGCTGATTTCCGCCGCAATTTTGCTGTTTAAACAAGTTTTGTTTAGCTAATGGAATTTAAAAAAAAAACCTTTTGGTACCTTGTTAACACTACAACATGGAATCCATGTCTTAAACATGGCTGCGTTTCGTAAATGTAGAAGAAAATGTGTAATCTGCTTGACACGTTAAAGTTACTTACCTTACAGATCAGGAAGTCAGCTAATTTCCACTCCATCCATATGCAAATCGGTTTGATTCATACACTGGCTTGTCTGGCTGTCACGGTTTTATTTTCACCTGCCCTTCCCTTGTCTACACTGAAATAACATAATTTCAGTAGTCCTCCGTTATGATTTTAAAAATAAAATAAAAAAGAAGCTCGTTAGCACACCCTTGTGGTTGAGTATATATGTATCTATTGTAGGTCCTAGGATACAACAATGAATAATGTGGAACAAATAAATACCACCAAAGGACAAGTTACAATAATGAACACCTTGTGAAACAAATGTGAAAACCAACATGGCAATATTTCAGAGTGGAATACATAAACGTTGATCGTTTTTGGAACAGTTGTGTCATTCATTTATTTTCACAGATTTTTTGTGCACTCATAGACTAAAATACTGAATTCTGGTGTGTGGAATATAGAGGAGATGGTTGCTGTGTGGGCGGGAGGTTCTGCCTGTCACTTGTTCTCAATAGCCAGCCTGTCTCAGAACGGGGACTTGAAGAGGGAGACTCCAAAGTCCAGGAACTGCTTGTTCTGTGTTTGCAGTGCTAGTGCTTTTACTTCATCTGTGTATTTCACATATTATGTGCCCAGTATGATAGAGCAAAAAACTTTCTTAGCAGATATTGACAACATGACAACAACAGTAGCTGTAGATGATGTAACATCTGGGTGTTGGGCAGAACCCCTAGGTCCTGCAGAACAGGAGCAGAGTTCAAGGGAACAGGGTAGGAGACAGAGACGTAAACAAGCAAACACACAGGTTACACTTTACTGTGAGAAAAACTGATGGATTAGTGCAGTGTTATAAATGGTAGATATGTACTTTTCAACACTTTTGGAAGGTATAGCCTACCTCAAGCTGGCCCTTCTCTGACTCAGAGCACAGAGAATCAGACTGATCCGAACTCACTTGTTCTGGTGGATGGGATACTTCCTGGGGGGCTCTGACAGTCGATGGTCCTAAAGTCATTTGGAGAGGTAAATTGAAGAGGTACATTTTTATAAGCATAACGACAATTTCTTGCTTTCTCAAATGTCAACCAAAGCTTAACATAGTTTGTCTATTGGGCTTCACTGAAGTGTAGAGTGTCAGGGTTTTCAGTGGTCGACCGTCCAACTGCTCCAACTGTAGAAGATTGTTGGCTTCCACCTAGGTAACCCTAGATAGACAAAGAGAAAAATATCAGTATTCAGGAAACTAAAACTAGCTTCAGGTTATTTTATTGTCTGAGATTTATTTTATATTCACTTTAACAGATGGTGAAATAACGGCGAGGTTTCCCAGGTCTCGCCTTCCTTTCGTTCTTCTTCCAAACCAAGTCATTTGCCCAGATGTCATAGCACTTGGTCCAAGCAACCTTTTTAATGGGTTACAGAAGGGAATTTAGAGTTAAGCACGTACTCCTCCTTTACTGACCTTAATGGGTATTTCCTTGCCCTCCACCCACTTGGTAAAGTGATCGGTCGCCGTCAGACACCAGCTGTTGCCATTCCTGGATTTCGTGAAGAGATCGATGAAGTCCACCGCTAACATTTAAAGTGTTAGAGAGAAGATTTCTTTATACTTACCCGTATCTGTGTCATACAGTATACAGATGTTCATATTTGTAAGGATTCTCACACACACACACACACACACACACACACACACACACACACACACACACACACACACACACACACACACACACACACACACACACACACACACACACACACACACACACACACACACACACACTATAATATTGAACTCTGCTGTGGTCAAATAAAGCAACCATTACAAAACAACTTATCAGTGCAAAATTTGAATTGGGACACTTACCGATCACTTACCAGCATCACTACTCTGGACAGTTCTGACTTAGAATATGTGGACAACTACAAATACGTAGGTGTCTGGTTAGACTGTAAACTCTCCTTCAAGACTCACATCAAACATCTCCAATCCAAAATTAAATCTAGAATCGGCTTCCTATTTTGCAACAAAGCCTCCTTCACTCATGCTGCCAAACACCCTCGTACAATTGACCATCCTGCCGATCCTCGACTTCAGTGATGTCATTTACAAAATAGCCTCCAACACTCTACTCAACAAATTGGATGCAGTCTATCACAGTGCCATCCATTTTGTCACCAAAGCCCCATATACTATCCACCACTGCGACCTGTACGCTCTCGTTGGTTGGCCCTTGCTTCATACTCGACGTCAAACCCACTGGCTCCAGGTCATCTACAAGTCTCTGCTAGATAAAGCCCCGCCTTATCACAGCTCACTGGTCACCATAGCAGCACACACCTGTAGCATGCGCTCCAGCAGATATATCTCACTGGTCACCCCAAAAGCCAATTCTTCCTTTGGCCACCTTTCCTTCCAGTTCTCTGCTGCCAATGACTGAAACGAACCTCATCCCCATACTGTATTTATTTATTTATCTTGCTCCTTTGCACCCCAGTATCTCTACTTGCACATTAATATTCTGCACATTCTACCATTCCAGTGTTTAATTGCTATATTGTAATTACTTTGCCACCATGGCCTATTTACTGCCTTACCTCTTTTATCCTACCTCATTTGCACTCCCTGTATATATACTTTTCTACTGTATTATTGACTGTATGTTTGTTTTACTCCATGTGTAACTCTGTGTTGTTGTATGTGTCGAACTGCTTTGCTTTATCTTGGCCAGGTCGCAGTTGCAAATAAGAACTTGTTCTCAACTAGCATACCTGGTTAAATAAAGGTGAAATATTATTAAATCATGTGCCTTGATGAAACAACTTTGATGGGCTTCAACTCTGGTGCCACAGTCTTTGGCCTCTCAAACTTCTGGCTTGCTAGATAGGGTACTGAGCTGCAAAAAGTGACAAAATGGAAACTTGCGTGCTCTCTGATATGACACTCATTGAAATCATAAACATTTCAGATATAATAGAATATGATTGATAAAAAAAAAGTTATTTCACTTGCCCAGCTGTCCACCTCCTTTACAATTCCCTGTCAGAAGAAGCGTAGGTTGATTTTGGCAATCGTGCTTCACTCCAAAATAGCCAGCATGCATCTCGGTCAGCACGGCCTCCTTCTCCTCCTTAGTAAAAATCACCCTCCTGCCTGGCTGGCCATCCTTCCCCCTTAAGTACACATGATTGTCTGGAATTACCATAATTGCTTACACCTATCAATTTGATTGATCAGGTTTAACTGATACTGTAGCTAGACACCTCAATATGACAGACATATAACTATATCAGTGGAGGCTGCTGAGGGGAGGACGGCTCATAATAATGTCTGGAATGGAGTCAACTGAATGGTAGTTATCAACCACATGGAAACCACCTGTTTGATACCATTCCATTTACTCCATTCCAGACATTATTATGAGCCATCCTCTCCTCAGCAGCCACCACTGAACTATATGTATAGCTAGCAACTAGCTAACGTTAGATGGAAAATGGTTGTATGTAGCTAAATCCGTACAATTATCTAATATAAGTTAACTGCTCAACGTTATTGTGAATTTCTCTGAATGTTGAGCTTCTTTTCGAGATCAGTGGTGTTTTCATAGTACTTCGCCTGGTTGGAAAGATAAAAGAAAATCTCCTTGAGGTATGCCACTGAAGTGCAAGCCACATACAAACAGAAAGCCGCGTTAACAGTTACAGTAGCTTGCTAGCTAGTGTTAGCTAAATAAAACTGTCTGGCAGCTACTGTAGCTGGCTAGCTGACTAGGCAGGCTGAGGTATATAAGTACGATAGCAAGCAACGTCAATCTAAAAACAGCTTCAATTAATTATTCCTATTTAACAATATTTACATATATAAAGACAAGTACAAGGTAAAGAAAGTGTTCTCTTTCCAGTCTCTTTCCGTCAAAAGCATTGACCTTGGAGAGAAATTGTGAGGTCATAATTTTGCAGAGCGAGCATTTATGCGGTGAACTAGAACTGTCCGCATCCTCTTTCCTTCGCGACAGCTACGAGGTAAAATAGAGCCAAGCAACCAGCATAGCAACGAGCGCTTTGGTTCATTACATAATCCGGTCAGAATGTTGCAAATTAGCAACAAATACTAGCCCTAGCAACAGCCCTAGGAACAGCCCTAGCAACAGCCCTAGGAACAGCCCTAGCGACAGAAGCTAGAACTCATCGAATCCCATTGTGACGCAGAGGGGGACACTATTTGGCATGACAGGCCCTCGAACCAAACTACTCCCTATTGACGTGCGGAGTAAGCAAGTGAGGCAGGTACACGGACCAAAACAACCCACATGGCTGTTCTGTGTTCTGCTTTTAATTATGAAAACCTGCTAACTTGTAGAAGAAATCATGGCACGCGATTTGTGACCAAAATCAAACATTGTGTATCTGTATTGTTGTTCTACTACACCACACATTAAATAAATTATATCTCCTCTGCCAAAGTACAATGCATTTGAAAATAATCAGACCCCTTTACTTTTCCCATGTTGATACGTTACATGTTTACTCTAAAATAGATTCAATTGCACATTTTCCTCATCAATCTACACACAATAGCCCATAATGACAAAGCGAAAACAAGTTTTATGTAATTTTAGCAAATGTATAAAAAAAATAAAAAAAACAGAAATGCCTAATTTACATAAATATTCAGACCCTTTGCTATGAGAGTCGGGATTGTGTCGAAGCACATATTTGGGGAAGGGTAACACAAAATGTCTGCAGCATTGAACGTCCCCCAAAAACACAGTGGCCTCCATCATTTTTATATGGAAGCAGTTTGGCCCGGCGGCCAGTCTTGGTGGTTCAGGAAGGTGACCAAGAATCCGATGGTCACTCTGACAGAGCTCCAGAGTTCCTCTATGGAGATGGGAGAACCTTACAGAAGGACAACCATCTCTGCAGCACTCCATCAATCAGGCCTTTATGTTAGAGTGGCCAGACAGAAGCCACTCCTCAGTAGAAGGCACATGGGAGCCCGCTTGGAGTTTGCCAAAAGGCACCAAAAGACTCTCACATCATGAAAAACAAGTTTCTCTGATCTGATAAAATCAATATTTAACTCTTTGGCCTGAATGCCTGGCGTCACGTCTGGAGGAAACCTGGCACCATCCCTACTGTGAAGCATGGTGGAGGCAGCATCAGGGTGTGGGGATGTTTTTCAGTGGCAGGGACTGGAAGACTAGTCAGGTTTGAGGGAAAGATGAATGGAGTAAAGTATAGAGAGATCCTGGATGAAAAACTGCTCCAGAGCACTCAGGACCTCAGACTGGGGTGAAGGTTCATTGGGACATTGACCCCAAGCAGACAGCCAAGATGACGCAGGAGTGGCTTCGGGACAAGTTTCTGAATGTCCTTGAATGGCCCAACCAGAGCCCGGACATGGACCCGATCGAACATCTCTGGAGAGACCTGAAAATAGCTGTGCAGTGACCCTCCCCATTCAACATGACAGACCTTGACAGGATCTGCAGAGATGGAGCAATACAGTACCAATAAAAAGTTTGGACACATCTACTCAGGGTTTTTCTTTATTTTTACTATTTTCTACATTGTAGAGTAATAGTGAAGACGTCAAAACTATGAAATGGCACATATGGAATCATATAGTAACCAACAAATTGTTAAACAATTCTTCAAAGTAGCCACCCTTCGCCTTGATGACAGCTTTGCACACTCTTGGTATTGAACGCTGAGCTGTAGTCAATGAACAACATTCTCACATAGATGTTCCTTTTGTCCAGGTGGGAAAGGGCAGTGTGGAGTGCAATAGAGATTGCATCATCTGTGGATATGGTGGGACGGAATGCAAATTAGTGTGGATCTAGGGTTTCTGGGATAATGGTGTTGATGTGAGCCATGACCAGCCTTTCAAAGCCCTTCATGGCTACAGACGTGAGTGCTACGGGTCGTAGTCGTTTAGGCAGGTTACCTTGGTGTTCTTGGGCACAGGGACTATGGTGCTTGAAACATGTTGGTATGTTGGCTCACATTTAGCCAGCTAAATTTCTATAGCAACGAATTCTTCAGAACTAAACTGTTCCAGGCTGGCAAACTCACGACTAATTCCACTTAACTCCAGTTTCCCTGAATTATATGACTGAGGTTTGACTATTTTATTAATGAAATGTTTTTGTGTGTAAAATAAATACCAATGTTAAAATACACTGAGTGTACAAAACATTAGGAACACCTTCCTAATATTGAGTTGCACACCTTTTTGCCCTCAGAACAGCCTCAGTTTGCCGAGGCATGGATACTACAAGGTGTCGAAAGTGTTCCACAGGGAGGCTGTCCCATGTTGACACCTAAACTTCCCACAATTGTGTCAAGTTGGCTTGATGTCCTTGGGTGGTGGACCATTCTTGATACACACGGGAACTGTTGAGCATGAAAAACCCAACATCGTTGCAGTTCTTGACACACTCAAACTGGTGCACCTGGCACCTACTACCATACCCCGTTCAAAGGCACTTAAATCTTTTGTCTTGCTCTTTCACCCTCTGAATGGCACACATATAAAATCCATGTGTATAAAAATCCTTCACTTCATCTACATTGATTGAAGTGGATTTAACAAGTGACATCAGTAAGGGACCATAGCTTTCACCTGGATTCACCTGGTCAGTCTATTTCATGAAAAAAAGCAGGTGTTCCTATTGTGTATATAACATTACACGTTTAGGAATGACGGAATGCATTTGAAACATCCCACAATACAAACACTTTTGTATGACTTAATGAACATATATCGATATGAGTGGGTAAAACGCTGCTTGTGCATTGACAAGCAAAGCACACCAAAGACTGCATTACCGATAAGCATTCAAACAAAGACAAGACTTCTAAAAGCATATATCACATCGTAGCGTGATGAATTTGCAAGATAACTTTTCTTTCATTTTTTATTTCGTGCTCAAATTAAAATGTGCCACTGACTTGCCCATGGATTGACGGTCCAGCATTGTCTCAATGAAGAGGTCGACGTTCGACTAGCCTCTGGCATCACTTTGAAAGGGAACAATCTGAGCCTCTGCTTCATTCTGTTACCGTGGAATTGCCCTAATGTCTTAATGTCACCTAACACAGTATAAAATCACTGAAGAAAACACTGCTGTCTAATCATTTAAAGCCTGTTTGTTGAAGCGTAAATCCATCTTAGAGCTGTAGTTTACTTTATTGTAAATAATGTGAAGTAAATAATACTGTTGGGTATTCTGTAGAACCCTATTACCATCTTATTGATCTGTGTGAGACTTTAATAAATGTGTGTGTGTGTGTGCGCGAGCATGCACGTGCGCGTGTATGTGTTTTAAGCCCACAGTCTAATCAATGCTTATCTTGGAATTCAGATCGACATGCACAGTAAACAAGAGTGCACTTAAGAATGTCCACCAAAAGTGCAGTAGTTGGAGGCAGCCTTTTCAAAGATGAAAACGGTTAGTATGTTGACACAAGTGTGTGTGCTGGACAACACATTGGGTGTAAACGCTGACACAGTTACAGTCAGCACTTCCTGCTGATGCTGTATGAGCTCAATCCGTGTGTGTGTGTGTGTGTGTGTGTGTGTGTGTGTGTGTGTGTGTGTGTGTGTGTGTGTGTGTGTGTGTGTGTGTGTGTGTGTGTGTGTGTTAGTACTATTTGCATAATGAGTGTAGGCTACATGGTTTTCTGTGCCTGTGTAGGCAGTGGGTTGGTAGACAAATAGCATGGTTGTCTGTTTGTAGTTAGAATTAGGGTTGGTAGACAAATAGCATAGTTTTCTGTTTGTAGGTAGTTGGTGGATAAAAATAAAAATGTGCATAGTTTAGTGGAATTCAATTGGTGCGTGTGTACAGTATATTTGTTATGTATCTTATGTATCACACGCATACAGATACAGATACAGAGCCTTTGAGCGCAAAATCGGTCAGACATCGTGGGAGCTGCGGCTACAGCATCTCAAACAGCAAATGCATATTTCGTGTTCGCGTGTCGGAACTAGGAAACTCTGACACTTTCGACTTGCTAACACCTACATAAGAGTGTCAAAACCCACAAAACCTACCTCGGTAGTTATTATATTTAATGACACCTACATAAGAGTGTCAAAACCTACCACGGTAGTTATTATATTTAATGACACCTACATAAGAGTGTCAAAACCTACCACGGTAGTTATTATATTTAATGACACCAACATAAGAGTGTCAAAACCTACCACGGTAGTTATTATATTTAATGACACCTACATAAGAGTGTCAAAACCTACCACGGTAGTTATTATATTTAATGACACCAACATAAGAGTGTCAAAACCTACCACGGTAGTTATTATATTTAATGACACCTACATAAGAGTGTCAAAACCTACCACGGTAGTTATTATATTTAATGACACCTACATAAGAGTGTCAAAACCTACCACGGTAGTTATTATATTTAATGACACCTACATAAGAGTGTCAAAACCTACCAGGGTAGTTATTATATATAATGACACCTACATAAGAGTGTCAAAACCTACCACGGTAGTTATTATATATAATGACACCTACATAAGAGTGTCAAAACCTACCACGGTAGTTATTTTATATAATGACACCTACATAAGAGTGTCAAAACCTACCACGGTAGTTATTATATTTAATGACACCTACATAAGAGTGTCAAAACCTACCACGGTAGTTATTATATTTAATGACACCTACATAAGAGTGTCAAAACCTACCACGGTAGTTATTATATTTAATGACACCTACATAAGAGTGTCAAAACCTACCACGGTAGTTATTATATTTAATGACACCTACATAAGAGTGTCAAAACCTACCACGGTAGTTATTATATTTAATGACACCTACATAAGAGTGTCAAAACCTACCACACAAGGCAAAACATTCCATAACACCATAGCCTACCTGTCAAGAGTGCGTTTATGTTCTAGAACATTTTTATATAACATGGACCATGTTAAATTATCATTGTAATTGTGCACACATTGATCTCAGACATGCACCTACCCCAATGCTATGTTGCTGATGACTGGGATGAATGCAGGAGCAGATTTCAGGAGCAGGACAAGACACCCTCTTTTTGACTGATGACTGACATAAGGGCATGTAGGTGATAGGCCTGTCTGGCTGATATGATTATGATGGTCGTAATGCTTCATGACAGTGTCATAAAGTGTATTTGATCACGCTCTCCGCAGCCGATGTGAGTAAGACCTTTCAACAGGTCAACATTCACAAGGCCGCAGGGCCAGACGGATTATGTCTTCTGTTGTTGCTTTATTGGTTCCTGGCTTGACTCCTGTCACTGGTTGGTTCCAACTGCAGCGTACACAGACACATGACTGAACAACCGAGAGCTGTCGGACCGCCTCAGCGGTTACATAACTGGCTTAGCACCTGTCAATCAAGAGGTATCCGCTCCAGGGATTATAGCCAGAAGCTAAGACTTCACTTCTCCTCTCCCTCCCACTCTTCCTCCTCCTTCTACTCCTACCTCTTTGTCATCCCTTCATTCAGCTTAGTATCTTTTCCCCTAGTCCTCTGAGCTCTCCCGTCTTTACTGTCATTAAATGCCTTTCTATCACTTTCTCCCTCTTGTTCTGTTTCTGCCTCTAACGCCCTCCATCTATCTTGGCTCTCTCTCAGAGGACACAGGCTATGCTGGTGCAGAGAGTGAGTCTGGCCCTGTCTGTCTGAGGGGGCAGTATGTGTGTGTGTCTCAGATGAGGTCAGGGACTGAGCGGATGTGAGGATGAATTTAGGAGAGGCGGTGGCTGTTTTCTGGATGAGTGGAGCTTGTCGTCCCTAAGTGGTGCCTTTTGGCAGGCCCCTCTTTTTCTCTCTCTTTCCCTCTTTCCTCCTGTGCCAGTTTCTCCCACTCTCCCCTCCGTTCTCCTTTTATCTCCCATTCCCTCCCAGTCTCCACAACCATCTCTCTCTCCTCCTCTCTCTCTCACTTCATGAATGAGGGTTGGCGTTTCAAGGGTTACGGGACGAGTCACATCATCTGACCTCAATATGCGGATGACTGCTATCGGTGAGCTTTAGCTGCTGCCTCCCTGCCTCCTACCCCCTGTTTCCCCATGCCACCTAACCCTTGCTTCCCCATGCTATGGTTTTCAAGGGTTTCGTTGTTTGAATGTGTTACTGTTGGTGGCTCTTCTAAATTGTGGCTTACAGTATTGCTCTATCTTGCACCCAGTCCTTCTGCTGGCTGGATAGGTTCTCTAGTGGATACCTGTCTGGTCATCATGAGACCTGTGTGAAATGTTTTCTGTGTGTGTGTGTGTGTGTGTGTGTGTGTGTGTGTGTGTGTGTGTGTGTGTGTGTGTGTGTGTGTGTCTCTGACAGGTTATCCCCGACACGTTTGAAAACATGTGGGAAATCCAGATGCAGAGTTTGTGTGTGTGTGACTCAGTGGGTGACTCACACTCTCAGGAGATGACTTGATCTGTCAGCTGTCTAGGTCAGGGAGAAATCACAGTAACATCAAAGTGAATGAATCATGTTGGTACACGTGTCCCTCGGTTCCCTAACTGGTTTCATCACACATGTCTGTGCTGGGATGAAGGAGATATGTAATTCTTCTCATGTTTGAGGATTATCGCTATGCAAGCATGGTTTCTGTGTCACTCGACACTCTAACATATGTTTAATTGAAAGGTATACTGCACTTCAAAGTGATTATATTATTCTGTGACTGTGCTCTGTAACATATGCTGAATATGGTCATTTACATAATCAGCATATGCTTTTAATCAATGTACAGTAATATGTGGCCCGTACAGAAACCAAACCCTTAATTCTGGAGGGGGAAATTGCCAGCAACATGCTCCAACCAACCCGTCTGAACCAAATGTGTTTTACTGTAGTTTGTTTGAAGTGCAACACAACAACGCTAATCAAGAGGAACTCGCTAGAATTCATTCTTCCTTCAAGGCTGTGTTCTGTTGTTCCAAAAACAGGTTGCTATATGACCTAGTTATTGCTCAGAACTGCTATCTTGCTGTTTCCCGTTTTAAATATTTGGGAGGCAATATATTTGCTTCCTTAGATAAAACCATTGCCAGAAACGTTAACACTTTAACGCTCAGATTGTAAGATGGCGCCGGAGGGGAGGGCCGCCGTCTTATCGCCTCTCAACCAACCTTGCTATTTTGTTTGTTATTTCGCGTTATTCGTAACTTGTTTTGTACATAATGTTGCTGCTACCATCTCCTATGACTGAATAGAACTGCGAGCGCTCACCTCAGATTAGACAAAGAGTCGGACGGTAGGGAGGTACTGCAGAAATCCAACCAGACCACCATAGTCCCTGTGTCCAAGAACACTAAGGTAACCTGCCTAAATGAGCCGTAGCACTCACGTCTGTAGCCATGAAATGCTTTGAAAGGTTGGTCATGGCTCACCACAACACAGAAACCCTAGACCCACTCCAATTTGCATACCACACCAACAAATCCACAGATGATGCAATCTCTGTTGCTCTCCGCACTGCCCTTTCACACCTGTACAGAAGGAACACCTATGTGAGAATGCTATTCATTGACTACAGCTCAGCGTTCAACACCATAGTGCCCTCGAAGCTCATCACTAAGCTAAGGAACCTGGGACTAAAAACTTCCCTCTGTAACTGGATTCTGGACTTCCTGACGGGCCGCCCCCATGTGGTAAGGGTAGGTAACAACACATCCGCCACTCTGATCCTCAAAACGGGTGCCCCTCAGGGGTGCGTGCTCAGTCCCCTCTTGTACTCCCTGTTCACCCATGAAAGCATGGTCAGGCACGACTCCAACACCATTAAGTTTGCCGATGACACAACAGTGGTAGGCCTGATAACCGACAACGATGAAGACAGCCTATAGGGAGGATGTCAGAGACCTGACCGTGTGGTGGAAGGACAACAACCTTTCCCTCATTGTGATGAAGACAAAGGAGATGATTGTGGACAACAGGAAAAGGAGGACAGAGCGCGCCCTTATTCTCATCGAGAGGGCTGTAGTCGAGGAGGTTGAGAGCTTCAAGTTCCTTGGTGTCCACATCACCAACAAACTAACATGGTCCAAGGACACCAAGACACAAGAGGGCACGACAAAACCTATTCCCCCCCAGGAGACTGAAAAGATTTGGCATGGGTCCTGAGATCCTCAAAAGGTTTTACAGCTGCACCATCGTGAGCATCCTGACTGGTTGCATCACTGCCTGGTATGGCAACTGCTCGGCCTCCGACCGCAAGGCACTACAGACGGTAGTGCGTACGGCCCAGTACATCACCAAGGCCAAGCTTCCTGCCGTCCAGGACCTCTATATCAAGGAACGCCTTAAAAATGGTCAGACTCCAGCCACCCTAGTCATAGACTGTTCTCTCTGCTACCGCACGGCAAGCGGTACCGGAGTGCCAAGTCTAGGTCCAAGAGGCTTCGAAACAGATTCTACCCCAAGACATAAGACTCCTGAACATCTAATCAAATGGCTACCTAGGCTATTTGCATACAAGGTAATATGTACATGCGTACCTACATGTACATACTACCTCAATTACCTAGACACCGGTGCCCCCACACATTGACTCTGTACCAGTACCCCCTGTATATAGCCCTGCTATTGTTATTTACCCTTTGCTTATTTGTTGTTATCTCTTACTTACTGCATTGTTGGTTAATTAAGGGCTTGTAAGTAAGCATTTCCCTGTAATTTCACCTGTTGTATTCCGCGCATGTGACAAATAAAATTTGATTAGATTTGAAATCCATTCAATCTGACCTCAGTATATACAATAATATCCCAGTTGCTTTAATGCTTTAACAGGCAGAATATCAATTGTCAAAATGACTATATTGCCGCGGCTGAATTTCTGTAGTTCAATGCTTCCCTTTTGTCTCCCCCTTCTGGTTATTGGGATACGTTTCATAGTGTGGTTTCAAAATGTATATGGCAAGGTATATGATCACGGATAAATGTAAAACGAGGGAAAGATGTTGGACTATCCGTACCAAACTTTTAAAATTGTATTTCCAGGCACTAGCATTCTTTTGTCCCCTAGCTGAGTATAGAGAGAAATATGGTGTCTCATATTGTCCTGGAAGAGGTGGTCTTCACTGATATGTCCCTTAAACAATGTCAACTACACTTTGGTAGTATTACTGCTCACACTATTTCTATTTGGTACAAAAAAATGTTTTACTATATAACTGGGAATGAAAATGGCATGCCCATGCTGCAGAATTTCACAATAATACCTTGCTATCTGGTGGGGGGCCTTTTGCATCCCACCAATGGGCCAAATGTGGAATCCGTACCCTTGCCGATAATCATGGACAGTAATGGTTTGAGAACATTCCAAGATTCAAAAAATACATACACGTTATCAGGAAACTCCTTTTTTCCCCCTATAATTTACAATTTAGGTCAGCTACTCTGGCCTGTGAGGTCCCTTGAGAAACACAACTACCGAACCATCCAATGATGAAATTTAAAAAATAAATGATGTGGGCTCCTGAAGGGATTGATCTCTATAATACTGTATATTAAATTCATATCCTGAGCTAGCCATTAAAACGTATGGTTCACAGATCTAATTGAATCTGAACAACCTTTTAACTGGAACAGAATTTGGCAAAAACATTACCTTGGCATCCTGTATTCTGAACCATCAATTCGTTTGAAGTTTGTTCACAGACTGTATTTAACACCAAGGAAGCGTTTTACGATGCACCAAGGATGCGTTTTACTGTGCACTATGTCGCCTAAATCAGATAGGCACATTCCTTCAAATTATGTGGGAGTACCCTGCTGTTAAATTCAGGTGCAAAGTAAAACATTTTTTGGGGGGGGTGCATGATTTTAAATATTCAATGCTTTGCATCTATTATGTTACTTAAAATGATGATAGTGCCCTTGAAACTCTCAATCAGTCAGAGAAGATTACTGCTGTGAAAACCTTTTTTAGAGAGAGAGAGAGAAAATTACTATGGTAATCACAGTCTAATTCTTTGATTGCTTTTGTACATTTAAACCTCCTCTGAATTGTTTTTCTCTCCATTTGGTCACAAAGTTGAGCTCACAGTACATTTAGCCAGTTGAAACATGTCTGTTGTCATGTCACAGAGCTCACGGAGATCGCCTATACTGGCTGCTTGTCTCACTAAATAACCAACACACAGACACAGTCTCTCTTCTGAAATACCCTGTACTGCATGTATATCAGTGCCTGCTGATAGGATTGTACCTGATCAGTGTGTATTATAAGCCCAGCAGCGCTCATCTCCTGATTTAGTACCAAAGGCCTGTGGAGATCAGCTGCAGGCAGCTTGTTGTTCACACACGCACAGCCAGGTTGTTTAGACATATGGCTTAGTCCAGAATCAAACCTTATCCATTCACTGTACATAATGCACTACTCAGGGCCACAGCCTGGTTGGTTAGACATACGGCTTAGTCCAGAATCAAACCTTATCCATTCACTGTACATAATGCACTACTCAGGGCCACAGCCTGGTTGGTTAGACATATGGCTTAGTCCAGAATCAAACCTTATCCATTCACTGTACATAATGCACTACTCAGGGCCACAGCCTGGTTGGTTAGACATACGGCTTAGTCCAGAATCAAACCTTATCCATTCACTGTACATAATGCACTACTCAGGGCCACAGCCTGGTTGGTTAGACATACGGCTTAGTCCAGAATCAAACCTTATCCATTCACTGTACATAATGGGCAGGCATACAGACAGGCATACAGACACACAATACAATTGGTTTTGACGTTTGACATTTTTCCATTGGCTCAATTGTACCAGGCCAGTCAAGTGTCTTGTCGTTGTTTGGCCAATACCTCTCTCCTGTTTCGTAGTCTATCGACTACCCCCCCCACCCCCCCCCTCCTAGCCATAGCGAGACTAATCACATCACTCTGATTGATTGTTAGTACAGATCACTATTATTGATCACCTATTGATTGTGTGCACAGAGAGGTTGTGTCTGAGTGATGGTCTATTGTTGATATCATGAGATGGGAGATGTCTGATGGAAAGACTCAAAACACCATGATTGTGTAATGAAACCATGAAAAGTAATGCACCCTAACCGGAGATCTGGTGTTTGGATGTAAACACCAATATCAGTGTTATGAGACAAAGACCGTTTTAGAACAGAATAGAGGTACTCTGGAACGCCCAAAGTGGTTATTCAATCTGAACATTGATTTTTTTGGGGGGTGGGGGGGTCAATGCATGTAAAAGGCAGCATAAAAATACGTTTTTTTTTTTGGGGGGGGGGGGGGGGGGGGCAGACTGTCTCTCATACAATCAAATGGTTAGTAATAAATGCAAATGAGTTATAGCCTAAATGTTGATTAATGATAGCACCCGGTGGAGAATATTTTTGTGGAGTTCCACCTTTTTCAATGCTTTATTTAGACAGAATAGAAACAGGAGACAGAGAAGGAGTGAAAGTGGGACAGGCGGAAAGCGGAAATGGAACCCCTGGGGCAGTAAGATGGTGCATTTCTTTGGAATTGATTAGAATTTTCACACCCTCAACCACACAGCCACACTGTAAAACATTATTCTGGGGTGAATTTAAATTGACAACAACAACAAACAAAAGTACAAATACTTCATAGAAAATGAATGCAAGTTGTTTCAATGATTTTACCCCAAAATGTAAGAATCAATCCAACTTAAATATGTTGCTCAAAATGTAAGTCACTTTTATGAGGGCAACCAACCAAAGAGAGAACATTTAGTGATTGAACTGATTTGGTTTGAATCGAACATCTTGTCACGTGGCTCTTTTTTTTTGTTGTTGAGGATTATGGGTAATTCAAATGTTTTAGACTTTATGATTATTTCACAGAATGTTGTATGCACGTTTGAAGGATGAAAAGTTAACTTATATATGAGTATTAAGCAGCTTGATGTGCCAGGAGGATGAATGGATATCAAAACCATAAATCAAAAATGACGTTCAATGGTGAGACTACCCATTCCCACATTTCGACCTTTTGACGGAAGAGGCAAAGATAGTGCTTGTTGTAAAACCTTCAGTTACTGTTGGTGGGTTGAGCACTGTGCTCAACAAGCCTACCAAAACGGGCAAACGATCAGATGCTGAACATCAATACATTTTTAACATACTGCAGAAGAGCTGTTCTAACGCTGAAACACAATGATAGTGTTTAGAAGATTTAGAGAGGGGAAACAACACCAAAAGAGAAGGTATCTACTTCTGCACTGAACCAAACTCGAAATGCCAAAATAGTGTTTTCAACCTCTTCCGGTAGGGCTCCCAGGCCCTGGGAAGGTGTCACTCAACACTTGATTAAGTGGTGTTACAACACATCATGACATCTTTCGAAAACATCTCGGAAGGATGTGTTTCAGTACTCCAGCAAAGTTCAGTTTTGCCTCCTTTGCGTTGGTGCCAGCTCAGTTGCCACTCGTTTAGGTGTTACAGAGCACTTCATTTTAAGTTGCTGGGTTGCTGACCGCCATTGATTTATGTGTGTCTGTGTGTTTGAGTGCGCCTGGAGGGAGAAAGAGAGAGCGGGAGAGAATTACTATGGTAACCACAGTGTAATTATGTGGTACAGCAATGTATAATCCACGGAACCAAACTCGGGAGACAAAGCCGGCACTGGCAGTGTGTGTACACTGTGATCACTATGTGATCAGGGATGCAATACCGTAGGGTTGGTGTTTATCCCTGGGCTTGGTCTATGTCCTGATCACCAGATTTGTTTTTTTGGTGTAAGTGGGGACAATATATCAGCTGACCCTCTCTTCACCAGAAGTATAATTCCTATAGAACCTGTAGCAGGAAATGGTTGAGTACAGTAGATGCACACACTGACCGGCCTCGGTTAATGCATCGTGA
Organism: Oncorhynchus mykiss; assembly: GCF_057628025.1. Lineage (NCBI taxonomy): Eukaryota > Metazoa > Chordata > Actinopteri > Salmoniformes > Salmonidae > Oncorhynchus > Oncorhynchus mykiss. The sequence goes on along the minus strand of NC_143050.1, from coordinate 36,468,181 downwards.
TGACAGTGGACCTGGGCATGGAAATGGAGCAACACCGGAATGGATATGAATCGTAGATAAGAAGCTCACACTCAGCTCAGGAAGTCTTTCTCATGCAACATCCTGTTAGTGGTGTCCCTGTAGATGTGCTGTTTCATTGGTTTTCTCTTGGTACATGAGACCCACACTGATAGCTCACTGGTCTGCTCACTGGAAACGCGTGTGCCCTGCCTACACACACGTCCACAGCAGAGGAACGGGACTAAGCTTTACGGTCGCTTTTATGGTGAATATTATGCTCTCGACTGTGTTTGCTAGTGAAAGCATCGCTGCTGTAGGAGCTGTAAGGCTGAAAGCATCACTGCTGTAGGAGCTGTAAGGCTGAAAGCATCGCTGCTGTAGGAGCTGTAAGGCTGAAAGCATCGCTGCTGTAGGAGCTGTAAGGCTGAAAGCATCGCTGCTGTAGGAGCTGTAAGGCTGAAAGCATCACTGCTGTAGGAGCTGTAAGGCTGAAAGCATCTCTGCTGTAGGAGCTGTAAGGCTGAAAGCATCGCTGCTGTAGGAGCTGTAAGGCTGAAAGCATCGCTGCTGTAGGAGCTGTAAGGCTGAAAGCATCGCTGCTGTAGGAGCTGTAAGGCTGAAAGCATCGCTGCTGTAGGAGCTGTAAGGCTGAAAGCATCGCTGCTGTAGGAGCTGTAAGGCTGAAAGCCTCTCTGGTGCAGGAGGTTCCAGGAAGTTGGATTCCTCGTTCCAATGCTGTGTTTTGGCCAACATGTTTTTCAGGATGTCAGGTTTATTATGCTTTGTGTGTGTGCTTTGTGTTTCTCTCTCTCTCTCTCTCTCTCTCTCTCTCTCTCTCTCTCTCTGTGTTTGTTTGTCTGTGTGTGTACGCCTGTGAAACTGTGTGTGTGTGCATGCATGTTTGTGTGTCTGTGTGTGTTAGGTTGTGTGTTTAACGCTGTATTTTTAAACATCTGTCTTCCCAGGTTATGGGTGCCACTGGTGCCTCGGGGGTTAACTCGGACAAAGCTCTGCCCAGCTCAGAGATGTACCAGCTGGACATAGTGCTGAAGAGAGGACACAACCTGGCCATACGGGACAGAGGAGGTACCGAGTCATATACAGTATATCTGTCCATCTATCTTTAGGGGGTTGGGAGGTACAGGGTTGGACTGGAATAATGTGTTTGTAAAAAAAAAACTAAATCATGAAATATCTGTCTCACTTTTTTCTCTCTCTCTCTCTCTCTCTCTCTCTCTCTCTCTCTCTCTCTGTCTCTCTCTCTCTCTCTCTCTCTGTGTCTCTCTCTCTCTCTCTCTCTCTCTCTCTCTCTCTCTCTCTCTCTCTCTCTCTCTCTCTCTCAGGTACCAGTGATCCATATGTGAAGTTTAAGCTGTGTGGGAAGGAGGTGTTTCGCAGTAAGACCATCCACAAGAACCTTAACCCTGTCTGGGACGAGGGGACTAAACTACTGGTTGACAGTCTGCAGGAACCTCTCTATGTCAAGGTAACGAACATGCGCGCGCGTACACACACACACACTCTTAAACACACACTCTAACACAGATGGTGTGTGTTTTCCCTGCAGGTGTTTGACTATGACTTCGGCCTTCAGGATGACTTCATGGGTTCAGCTTACCTCTACCTGGAGTCCCTGGAGCAACAGCGGTACAGTAGGCCTATGGCATCTGTATATCACCTGTTTGTGAACTGTTTTGGCATATACTGTGCATACAGTATGCAGATCACCTGTCTGACAGAAGCTTTTCTCCAAAGCGACTTACAGTACAGCGAGTGCATGCATTTTCAGTCTGTGTATATGACGATCCCTGCACAAATTCAACTCACAACCTTAAGCCACACGAAACCACATGACCGCATTACGTCATTAGCTATTGTGGCTCCCGCGCTGCGCTTTGGTCCAATCCTTCTTCATGCAACGATGAGCGTTACAGAACTACCCACCACAAACGGACCAAGCAGCGTGGTATGGAGGAGCAGAGGGTTCAGGATTCGTGGACTTGGGAGGTAATCCTGGACGGGAGAGGACCCTGGGGGCAGGCTGGGGAATATCGCCGTCCGAAAGAGGAACTGGGGGCAGCTAAAGCTGAGAGGCGGCGATATGAGGCAAGTCAGTGAAGCAGGCACGAGAGGCAAAAGCACCCAAAAGCACACAGGGAGATTGGCGGAGTCAGGCTAAAGACCTGAGGGAAGGAACGTGATACTGGTCAGGCACCGTGTCATGCAGTAAAGTGCACGGTGTCTCCAGTGCGTGCTCATAGCCCGGTGCGCTATGACTGCTCAGTGCATCCTATGCCTGCACTCCGCCCGTGCCGGGCTAAAGTGGGCATTCAGCCAAGTGGAGAGGTGCAAGTGTCAAGCACTAGATCTCCATTGCTCCCCCACAGCCTGGTTCGACCTGTGCCTGCACTCTGGAGGTGCCGGGCTAAAGTGGGCATTCACTGGAGTGGGCACCCTCGTTGCGGGGCCCGCAAAGTGAGTCTAGTCCAGGCCCGCAACGAGGGTGCCCAGTCCGGAGCCAGCAACGAGGGTGTCCAGTCCGGGGCCCGCAGCGAGGGGGCCCAGTCCGGGGCCCGCAGCGAGGTCCTCGCACAAGAGGCGCCACCAAAGTGGGCCAAGCCAGAGGTGGAGCGGGGTCTACTTCCCGCACCAGAGCTGCCACCGCGGATAGATGCCCACCCAGACCCTCCCCTATAGGTTCAGGTTTTGCTGCCGGAGTCCGCACTTTTTTTTGGGGGGGGGGGGGGGTGGGTACTGTCACGCCCTGACCTTAGAGAGCTTTTTATGTCTCTATTTTGGTTTGGTCAGGGTATGACCAAAAAATCATGAACACTTACCCCGCTGTGCTTTGGTCCGATCCTTCTTCATGCTACGACAACGATTGAATGTGATCTATTCCTGTGCAGGGCAATACCAGTTAATCTAACACTGCAGGACCCTCACTACCCTGATGTAGACCTGGGAACACTGGAGCTGACCGTCACCTTAAGGCCTAAAGACGGCTCCATAGAGGAGCCGCACAGGGATGCCACTGTAAGTGTTACACCACCACTTACCCACTGACAACAATTATCACTATAGGAGAGGGTTTTGCTCCAGCCTGGCACTAACACGTTTCATTTTTTGACGAGATGCACGGTAAGGGAACCAGATCACTGCAGTCCCGGAAAAACTACAGGGCGGTGCAGGTTTCTGTTCCAGCCCAGCACTGAACACGTTTAGCTCTGAGGAAATGTAAGGCAGCCAGTAGCTATAGTGTATTGAGGGTCTAGTGGTGCTGAGTCTGTAAACTGTTTGCGTCCAACAGACAAAGGAGGTGGTAAAGGAGCATTGTTGGAAGCCTTATGTGAACAAAGTGAGTATATCGGTAGTTAGCCCATTAGTCTCCTGTAGCATATTCCATACCTGCCAACTCCAATTAGTCTCTTTTAGCCTGATGTAGCCTGGCTTAATATTCCTGCATGCCCTCTCTCCATCTCCCTGACACTCTTTCACACAGATGTAATATCCATCATGGGAATTTATTGGGTTCTTACCCCTTGATTAGTTTTAATTAAAGCCTTAATTACAGCAGCATCTTAGACCGTATTATTTTTTTTTGCATCTGTATCTGGAGCAGTGTGGAACTGGAAGCAGGAATTTGGAACACTCTGTCCTGTTCTGTTATTTTGTGTTCCACATCGGAGGGGGACGAGGGGGGGGGAGGGGGACAATGTATTATGCATGATCTGCTGGGTTAATTAGACATGGACCCGACGGCTACACTAACAACAAAGAAGAAGAAAAAAAGTTGCTTCAACGAACAAGGCAACCAGCTGCAATAGGATTGTGATTTTTCTCAACAAAATGTTTGCGTGTGAAATTCCTGTTGAACAAATTCACAATCTTATCGCAACTGGTTGCCTCACAACTGTATGTGGAAACAACATTTCTCTTCTTTTTTTTTACAGTGTACACAGCCTGGCCTTTCAAGTATGACCCTCTTCCACTCTGGGAGACATTGTGGGGCAGGGAAAGAGAAAAAGGGGTGGAGATAGAGAGAGGGGGTGGGGCTACTGATCAGAACCAGTGTGAAGTGTCTCTTATCAATACTTTGATACTCTACACACCCCTTGCAGTCTTCACATTTTGCTACCTTGAAATAAAATATACAAATTTATAAAAATTCATATAAACATTTTCCCCCACCAATCTACACCATCTACTGAAAGAAATCATAGAAGATTTTCCAAATGAATAAAAAATGTAGATGTCTTGATTGCGCCATTACGGCTGTGAATCATTTTGAATAAGATTCTACCAAACTTGCACAACTTTTAGGGCAACACATATCCATTCATTTGGACAAAATTGCTCCAAATAGTTTGGGAATCATTTTGGAAATCATTGATGGACAGCAATATTCAAACCTTGTCTCTGATTTTCAAGCAGATTTAAGTCAGGACTGAGACACCACCTCTTGGAAAGCCATTCTGGTGGGTCTTTGGCTATACAATTTCCCAGGGTTAGGTTTTCAGAAGACTACGGCAGGTTTTCCACAAACGTTTTACCTGGGCTTTGGCTCCTTTCATATTTATTTTGATGCTGACAAACTCCCCATTCCCTGCCAGTGACAAGCATACCCATAACATGATGCTGCCACAACAATACTTGAAAATACAGAGAATCAACAACATCACATTCACTCCTCATAACTGGTCTGTTTGCCACAAGGCCATTAAGTAATACTGTAATACAAAATGGCAAATACATCTTATTTGACCAGTTTCTCACAGCAGAAAAATAATCCTGCAGCAACAGGAACTGTGAATAATTATGTGGATTATAATTATTGGACAATTTTTATGAGTTGATACGTTTTTAGTTAGGGTAAAATCAAGTCTGACATTTTAAAGTGGAAATTACCAACTTTAGAAGCCCTTCGAATACACTGCAATTTGCAATCAGGACATCTTTGTTTATCACAGGTTTTTAGACATTTGGAAGATATTTTTTCAAAAAATTTCACTTTGAAAATGTGGAATAAGTTGCATAGATTTGTTGGTTTTAGATGTAACATTAAGGCAGCAAAATGTGAAAACAGTGCAAGAGGTCTGTAGACTTTTTGGCCCTGTAGTTGATGGTTTGGCCCTGTAGTTGATGGTTTGGCCCTGTAGTTGATTGTTAGGCCCTGTAGTTGATGGTTTGGCCCTGTAGTTGATGGTTTGGCCCTGTAGTTGATTGTTAGGCCCTGTAGTTGATGGTTTGGCCCTGTAGTTGATGGCTTGGCCCTGTAGTTGATGGTTTGGCCCTGTAGTTGATTGTTAGGCCCTGTAGTTGATGGTTTGGCCCTGTAGTTGATTGTTAGGCCCTGTAGTTGATGGTTTGGCCCTGTAGTTGATGGTTTGGCCCTGTAGTTGATTGTTAGGCCCTGTAGTTGATGGCTTGGCCCTGTAGTTGATGGTTTGGCCCTGTAGTTGATTGTTAGGCCCTTTAGTTGATGGTTTGGCCCTGTAGTTGATGGATTGGCCCTGTAGTTGATGGATTGTCCTTGTAATTGATGGTTTGGCCCTTTAGTTGATGGAATGGCCCCGTAGTTGATGGGTTGGCCCTGGAGTTGATGGTTTGGCCCTGTAGTTGATGGTTTGTCCTTGTAATTGATGGTTTGGCCCTTTAGTTGATGGAATGGCCCCGTAGTTGATGGTTTGGCCCTGTAGTTGATGGTTTGGCCCTGTAGTTGATGGGTTGGCCCTGTAGTGAATGGTTTGCGTATAAAGTATATCCACTTATTCCAACTACTCTACATACAGTGCCCTCAAAGTGTTTTTGCCCCTTGACTTTTTCCACATTTTGTTACATTACATTACAGCCTTAACTCTTTGGCATTCAGGCCAAATAGTTCAATCTTGGTTTCATCAGACCAGATAATCTTGTTTCTCATGGTCTGAGTCCTATAGATGCCTTTTGGTAAACTCTAAGCTGGATGTTATGTGCCTTTTACTGAGGAGTGGCTTCTGTCTGGCCACTCTACCATAAAGGCCTGATTGGTGGAGTGCTGCGGAGATGGGAGTCTATGTTGAATGGAGTGCTGCGGAGATGGGAGTCTATGTTGAATGCTCTTTGAAATAATGTGTCTTATTTCTAGACCATGCTGCTCAAACGGACCTGGAGGCGATCCAGTAAGGTAAAACTATGACGAATAGCATCAGCTCCTATCCCTAGCCATACCCAGTGTGTGTGTGTGTGTGTGTTTGTGTAGCAGCCGCGTCCATCCCAGTGCTGTGTTGTGTTGGTGTTGCTGTGCTCTATCCCCTCATCCCCCTCCACTGAACGGCATCATGAGGGGCCGCAGTGACTGGCAGGTCTGCATACTCACATCCATACCCACATAATACTGTCAGATCTGGCCCTTAGCCGTATGGAATTTGTTGGCCCTCTACTCATTTAGCAATGCGGCAGAGTGAAAAATGTGCAGTTTACAGCTAAGTCCCTGTAATTCTACACATTTTTTGCCATAGGTTGAAGAGAAAAGTTTTCAGTTTTGAATATGATATCTGAGTGAGAGTGACTAACAAAATCAATGGGGGCCCCCTGGTCGGTAATCCGACCATGATTACTACAAGTTTGATAGCTGGCTAGACTAATTTATGAATCAAAAAATGGTAGCTGACATGAGCTAATTGACTGTCAGTGACTGACTGTAAGATAAAAGAAAACTGCCGACGCTCGACCAAATTTCGAAATTGCCCCTTGTGTATTTTACGATTATATCTCTTGACGGTAATTTGAGACGCCGACTGAGCTCCAAAAAAAGACAAATATTTGCCCATCCCTGGTCTACAGTAGCTGGTCAAACAGGTCTGAACGGCATGGTCTATCTAATTGGTTATGCTGGTTTACCAGCATGGTCACCAGCATACTGCCCCTGAACAAGGCAGTTAACCCATTGTTCCTAGGCCGTCATTGAAAATAAGAATTTGTTCTCAACTAACTTGCCTAGTTAAATAAAGGTCAAATTAAAATCAATAAAAAATAGCAGCATAAGATGGACACTAGCACACCAGCTAGTGTCCAAAAAGTGTCCAAAACACAACAAAGGCTGGCCACCAGCAAAACCAGCTCTAGTCACCAGCATATGCTGGTCTATGCATTTTTTTTTTTCTCCAGCAGGGTCAGTCTCACTGCCACACCAGAAAGAACACTGTCCCATTTTAAACACAGAGATAAGCTCTGGATCTTAAAGATTATTAAAACCCTAATTCTAAACACCATAGTTCAGCAAGGAAACACCATGTCGAAATATGTTTCGCCATATATTAAAGAACGAATAATGCAAGTCTTGGCGATATGGGCTCTGCTCCTTCCGGGCAGCTCACTGCCCAAGCAAAGCATCGATATATACAATGAACTGCAAGCAGTGAGCGCGGTCAGCTCCACCAATCCCCCAGCAGGGAAGCAGAACAGGTGGAGACTTGGGGTTGGGAGCAAAATAAGAACAGGCATACTAGAGAATCAGAGGCGCTCACCTTAAATAGACCGCCAAAGAAGTGAAGCGTGATTGTTAATCGCGTCTAATTGGTGCAATCCAAAGCTGATGCGTCAGCGGAGGCGGGCACTCGGGTTCCCCTTTCAGAACTGACTTTGCTTTATCAATGGTGTCACGTTGTGAGTTATAGTACAATCGATAATGTGTCTCTGAGCAGACAGTCTGTCTAACAGCTGGTGCAGGTGATACACTGTGGTGCTGTAGAGCTGTTTGTTGTGGTTGTCATCCTCTCCCATATTTTAGCACCGGGGTCGACATGATGTTGGTGCTCCTGCTTTAAGCACCAGAAGTGATTCAAAATGTAAAATCTATGTAACGGACTTTCTTTCTTCCTTTCCCTCTCTCCATCTCTCTTTCTCTGTCCCTCTGGGTTTTGTCTCTGCAGCAGCAGTCCGTGCGTCTGGCAGAGCTGCACCGTAAGCACCAGCTGTGGAGAGGCATCGTCAGCATCTCTCTGATCGAAGGTCGTGACCTTTGCCCCATGGACCCCAACGGCCTCAGTGACCCCTATGCGAAGTTCAGACTGGGAAACCAGAAGTACAGGAGCAAGGTACAGACGCGACATACACACATGCACGCGCACGCACAGGTCATCAGCGTCTCTCTTTCTCCCCGTAGACCATGCCTAAGACGCTGTGTCCCCAGTGGAGAGAGCAGTTTGATCTGCACCTGTATGAAGAGACAGGAGGAGTGCTGGAAATTGCAGTCTGGGACAAAGATACAGGACGCAGGGATGACTTCATAGGACGGTGAGTCTGTTTGTGTGTGTGTCGGTGTATGTGTTTTCTAGTTACATGTCGTCCCCACTGAGTGTGTGTGTGTGTATTTAACTGTGTGTGTGTGTGTGTTTAACTGTGTGTGTGTGTGTATTTAACTTTCTGTGTGTGTGTATTTAAGGACATTGTTACAAATGCCAAACTCAAGACAGTTGTCGATGACTAGTTGGTTACTCGTTTCCCATTTAACAACTAAAGCCTTGCACAAAGTAAATCACCTCACACACTGGACATCTACAATGGATTCACCAAAGTCTTCAGTCTACCACTGAACAACCAATGCCTTGGAATACTGAGATAATGCTGGAAATCGTATCATAAAGCTTTATCTCCAAGCATATTTTTCGCATAGTGGCCTCAGCTACATTGTTCACCCTAAAAAAAAAAGCAGTCCTTTCTCCCCGTCAGGGAATTGAACCCCGGTCTCCCGCGTGACAGGCGGGGATACTCACCACTATACTAACGAGGAGCTGGTATGGTGAATGTTAAATGTGTGTGTGTGTGTGTATTTAACTCTGTGTGTGTGTGTGTATATAAGTGTGTGTGTGTGTGTATATACAGTGCCTTGCGAAAGTATTTGGCCCCCTTGAACTTTGCGACCTTTTGCCACATTTCAGGCTTCAAACATAAAGATATAAAACTGTATTTTTTTGTGAAGAATCAACAACAAGTGGGACACAATCATGAAGTGGAACGACATTTATTGGATATTTCAAACTTTTTTAACAAATCAAAAACTGAAAAATTGGGTGTGCAAAATTATTCAGCCCCCTTAAGTTAATACTTTGTAGCGCCACCTTTTGCTGCGATTACAGCTGTAAGTCGCTTGGGGTATGTCTCTATCAGTTTTGCACATCGAGAGACTAACATTTTTTCCCATTCCTCCTTGCAAAACAGCTCGAGCTCAGTGAGGTTGGATGGAGAGCATTTGTGAACAGCAGTTTTCAGTTCTTTCCACAGATTCTCGATTGGATTCAGGTCTGGACTTTGACTTGGCCATTCTAACACCTGGATATGTTTATTTTTGAACCATTCCATTGTAGATTTTGCTTTATGTTTTGGATCATTGTCTTGTTGGAAGACAAATCTCCGTCCCAGTCTCAGGTCTTTTGCAGACTCCATCAGGTTTTCTTCCAGAATGGTCCTGTATTTGGCTCCATCCATCTTCCCATCAATTTTAACCATCTTCCCTGTCCCTGCTCAAGAAAAGCAGGCCCAAACCATGATGCTGCCACCACCATGTTTGACAGTGGGGATGGTGTGTTCAGCTGTGTTGCTTTTACGCCAAACATAACGTTTTGCATTGTTGCCAAAAAGTTCAATTTTGGTTCCATCTGACCAGAGCACCTTCTTCCACATGTTTGGTGTGTCTCCCAGGTGGCTTGTGGCAAACTTTAAACGACACTTTTTATGGATATCTTTAAGAAATGGCTTTCTTCTTGCCACTCTTCCATAAAGGCCAGATTTGTGCAATATACGACTGATTGTTGTCTTATGGACAGAGTCTCCCACCTCAGCTGTAGATCTCTGCAGTTCATCCAGAGTGATCATGGGCCTCTTGGCTGCATCTCTGATCAGTCTTCTCCTTGTATGAGCTGAAAGTTTAGAGGGACGGCCAGGTCTTGGTAGATTTGCAGTGGTCTGATACTCCTTCCATTTCAATATTATCGCTTGCACAGTGCTCATTGGGATGTTTAAAGCTTGGGAAATCTTTTTGTATCCAAATCCGGCTTTAAACTTCTTCACAACAGTATCTCGGACCTGCCTGGTGTGTTCCTTGTTCTTCATGATGCTCTCTGCGCTTTTAACGGACCTCTGAGACTATCACAGTGCAGGTGCATTTATACGGAGACTTGATTACACACAGGTGGATTGTATTTATCATCATTAGTCATTTAGGTCAACATTGGATCATTCAGAGATCCTCACTGAACTTCTGGAGAGAGTTTGCTGCACTGAAAGTAAAGGGGCTGAATAATTTTGCACGCCCAATTTTTCAGTTTTTGATTTGTTAAAAAAGTTTGAAATATCCAATAAATGTCGTTCCACTTCATGATTGTGTCCCACTTGTTGTTGATTCTTCACAAAAAAATACAGTTTTATATCTTTGTTTGAAGCCTGAAATGTGGCAAAAGGTCGTAAAGTTCAAGGGGGCCGAATACTTTCGCAAGGCACTGTATAACTATGTGTGTGTATATAACTATGTGTGTGTGTGTGTATTTAACTCTGTGTGTGTGTGTGTATATAACTGTGTGTCTGTGTGTCTGTGTATACAGTATAACTGTGTGTGTGTGTATTTAACTATGTGTGTGTGTGTGTTTATTTAACTCTGTGTGTGTGTGTGTATTTAACTCTATGTGTGTGTGTGTGTGTACAACTGTGTGTGTGTGTGTGTGTATATAACTCTGTGTGTGTGTGTGTGTATATATAACTATGTGTGTGTATATAACTATGTGTGTGTGTATTTAACTATGTGTGTGTGTGTGTGTGTGTGTGTGTGTGTGTGTGTGTGTATATATAACTCTCTGTGTGTGCGTGTGTATATATAACTCTGTGTGTGTGTGTGTGTGTGTATATATAACTCTCTGTGTGTGTGTGTGTGTGTGTGTGTGTGTGTGTGTGTGTGTGTGTGTGTGTGTGTATATATATATACTATATAACTATGTGTGTTTGTGTGTATTTAACTCTGTGTGTGTGTGTGTGTGTGTGTGTGTGTGTTTGTGTGTGTGTGTGTGTGTATTTAACTCTGTTTGTGTGTGTGTGTGTGTGTGTGTGTGTTTTCTAGCTGCATGTCGTCCCCACTGAGTATGTGTGTGTGTATGTAACTCTGTGTGTGTGACTCTTTCAGCTGTACATTAGACTTGTCCACCCTTGCTAAGGAACACACCCATCGGTTAGAGCTGGCGTTGGAGGAGTCCCGGGGCTCTGTGGTGCTGCTGCTCACTCTGACAGCCTCTTCACACGTCTCCATCGCCGACCTGTCACTCACCCCGCTCGACGACCCCATCGAACGCAGGGAGATCATGGGCCGATATGTGAGTAACATTGTAGTAAAAGGGAGTACAACTTAGTCTATTCACCATTATGTTTGCCAACCTGAAAACTCAGGGAAGACATCCGTTCAAAAAAGAGGATTTGGTTAAGTTTACAGGTCGCTAAGGGATATGGTGGTGTAGTGGTTGTAACCTAAAGTCTCTTTCTCTGACCACTGGATCCGTGTAGTACCTCTTTTTGACCAGAGGGTGGAGCAGTAGGACAGATCTCACTCACACCACTCTCTCTCCAAAACGCTGGTAGGAATTAATATTCTGTCTTTCGCTTTCTCTCCCTCTCTCCCAGGGCATGTTCCGGCCCCTGTCTAACCTGAAAGATGTGGGGATAGTTCAGGTCAAGGTGATGAGAGCTGAGGGCCTCATGGCTGCCGATGTCACAGGTAAGGTGTGTGTGTGTGTGTGCGCGCGGAAGTGCGTGTGTGGAAGTGGATGTGTGTGTGTGCATGTGGTTTTAGTATAACTGCCTGCGTCTCTGTGTAGGTAAGAGTGATCCTTTCTGTGTTTTGGAGCTGAATAACGACCGGTTACAAACACACACCATCTACAAGAACCTCAACCCGGAATGGAACAAAGTCTTCACCTTGTAAGTGTCGACTTCTTTCTATCCCTCTATCTCTCCCTTTTCCTTCCATCTATTTACAGTATATCCCTCTATCTCTCCCTTTTTCCTTCCATCTATTTACAGTATATCCCTCTCTCTCCCTTTTTCCTTCCATCTATTTACAGTATATCCCTCTATCTCTCCCTTTTTCCTTCCATCTATTTACAGTATATCCCTCTATCTCTCCCTTTTTCCTTCCATCTATTTACAGTATATCCCTCTATCTCTCCCATTTTCCTTCCATCTATTTACAGTATATCCCTCTATATCTCCCTTTTTCCTTCCATCTATTTACAGTATATCCATCTATCTCTTCCTCTTTCTTTCCATCTTTAAATACCTGCCTCTCCTCTCTTTCATCGATATATCCACCCTCTTTTTATCCCTTTCTCTATTCCTTTCAACTTTGCCCCTCAGTCTCCAACCCAATACAGACCTTTATCAGTAACAGCCTCCTTTCTGTTTCCTTCCCTCCCTGCCTTCCTATCCCTCTCCTTCCCACTACTCTGCTCCCTCCTTCCTTTCCCCCTCCTTCCCCCGTCCTCCTCTCCCTCTAATCCCCTCCTATTACTCCCCCCCCACTCCTCACCTCCTCCCTCTCAGTAATGTGAAGGACATCCACTCTGTGTTGGAGGTGACAGTGTTTGATGAAGACCGAGACAGGAGCGCTGACTTCTTGGGCAAAGTGGCCATCCCACTGTTACATGTGAGTGAGTGAGTGAGTGAGTGAGTGAGTGAGTGAGTGAGTGTGTGTGCGCGTGTGCGTGTGTGCGCGTGTGCGTGTGTGCCGCGCAACTCCAGCACACATCCTTCTTAGGAATGCAAAGAAAGACACATAGCCTGCTCTTACCCTCTTTCACACTCCCTCCCTTCCTCTCTCACACAGATCCAGAATGGAGAACAGAAGGGTTATGTATTGAAGAATAAGGAGATGACCGGACCAACTAAAGGACTCATCTACCTAGAGTCTGACGTCATCTATAGCACTGTGAGTTTACTCTAGTCACCTTCTCTTTCCTGAACCATCCTTTGCTTCCTCTCACCTGACATGTTCCTTCCACTCCTTTTGGGGGTTGTGATTCCTGTCGTCCTCAGGTGAAGGCAGGCTTGAGGACGATAGTTCCACCAGAGCAGAAGTACATTGAGGAAGAACCCAAAGTGTCTAAACATGTAAGTGTGCGAGTGTGTGTTTTACGGCAGGTGATGATGATGACGATGACGAAGACCCTGTGTTTTTCGTTCTAGTTGCTCCAGCAGAACTTTAACCGAGTGAAGAGGTGCATCTTGTTCGTGATAAACATTGGAACCTTCATTAACAGCTGCTTTGAGTGGGAGTCACCTCAGAGGAGCATCAGTGCCTTCCTGGTAGGAAACACACACACACACACACACACACTTTGATATTAAGGTCTACGGGCCTCGTCCAATTAAAGTAATAATCTCTCCCTTTCTCTCTCAGTTCTTTGTGGTAGTAGTGTGGAACTTTGAGCTCTATATGGTGCCTGGAGCTCTGCTGCTGCTGTTGACGTGGAATTACTTCATCACTGCAGGCAGGGAGTCGGGAGACACGGTGAGTGCTGTGGTTCTGTGTAGTGTGTTTCTATAATGTTATCGTTTCTCTCAACAGTGCCTTCAGAAAGTACTCAGACCCCTTGACTTTTTCCACATTTTGTTACGCTACAGCCGTTTTCTTAAATGGATTATATATATATATTTTTTAAATCCTCGTCAATCTACACACAATATTCCACAATGACAAAGCGAAAACAGGTTTTTTAGAAATGTTTGCAAATGTATTAAAAATAAAAAACAGAAATACCTTATTTACATAAGTTTTCAGACTCTTTGCTGTGAGACTCGAAATTGAGCTCAGGTGCATCCTGTTTCCATTGATCATCTTTGAGATGTTTCTACAACTTGATTGGAGTCCACCTGTGGTAAATTCAATTGTTTGGACATTATTTGGAAAGGCACACACCTGTCTATATAAGGTCCCACAGCTGACAGTGCATGTCAGAGCAAAAACCAAGCCATGAGGTCGAAGGAATTTCTGCAGCATTGAAGGTCCCCAAGAACACAGTGGCCTCCATCATTCTTAAATGGAGGAAGTTTAGAACCAGGGAGGTGACCAAGAACCCGATGGTCACTCTAACAGAGCTCCAGAGTTCCTCTGTGGAGATGGGAGAACCTTCCAGAAGGACAACCTTCTCTGCCGCAATCCACCAATTAGGCCTTTATGGTAGAGTGGCCAGATGGAAGCCACTCCTCAGTAAAAGGCAAATGACAGCCCACTTGGAGTTTGCCAAAAGGCACTTAAACACTCACGGACCATGAGAAACAAAATTCTCTGATGAAACCAAGATTGAACTCTTTTGCCTGAATTCCAAGCGTCACGTCTGGAGGAAACCTGGCACCATCCCTACTGTGAAGCATGGTGGGGGCAGCATCAGGCTGTGGGATGTTTTTCAGTGGCAGGGACTGGGAGACTAGTCAGGATTGAGAAAAAGATGAACAGAGCAAAGTACAGAGAGATCCTTGATGAAAACCTGCTCCTGAGCACTCAGGACCTCAGACTAGGGCGAAGGTTCACCTTCCAACAGGACAACAAACCTAAGCACACAGCCAAGACAGCGTAGGTGTGGCTTTGGGACAAGTCTGTAAATGTCATTGAGTGTCGCAGCCAGAGCCCGGACTTAAACCCGAACGAACATCTCTGGAGAGACTTGAAAAAAGGCTGGGCAACAATGCTCCCAATCCAACGTGACAGACCTTGAAAGAAAATGCAGAGAAGAATTTGAGAAACTCCCCAGATACAGGTGTGCCAAGCTTGTAGCGTCATACCCAAGAAGACTCGGATGATGTAATCGCTGACAAAGGTGCTTCAACAAAGTACTGAGTAAAGGGTCTGAATACTGTGATATGTTATTTATTTTTTATAAATTGCAAAAAAATCTAATAATCTGTTTTTGCTTTGTCATTATGGGGTATTGTGTGTAGATTGATGAGAAAAAAAATATATTTAATCAAATTTAGAATTAGGCTGTAACGTAAGAAAATGTGGAAAAAGTTAAGGGGTCTGAATACTTTCCGAAGGCACTGTATGTATAATGTCTCTCTCCTCCCTGTCCTGGCAATGTGGCCTACAACAGGCAGGGGAAGCCACGTTCGAGTGGGAGGAAGAGGAAGAGGAGAAAGATGACAAGGTAACATTTGACCTTCTCTTCATTTGACCTTCCCTTCTCTTTTTGCAACTGATGGAAAAACATTATTGTAAAAAATTAATTACATGATTTTGTATTTTGTTGTTAGGAGCAACCTTTTCTTTCCCTGTAACATTTGCATGCGTGTGCGTATCCTGGCAGGATTCGGAGCGTAAGGGCTTCATGGATAAGCTGTATGCCCTCCAGGATGTGTGTGTCAGTGTACAGAGTGCCTTGGATGACGTGGCCTCCTATGGAGAGAGGATAAAGAAGTGAGTGAGTCTGTGTGTGTGTGTGTGTTTGTGTATCGCCTTTCGACAGCTACAGTGTGTGTCTTCCCTAACATCTCTGTCTCTCTCTCTACAGTACATTTAACTGGACAGTGCCTTTCCTGAGTTGGCTGGCCATATCTGTTCTGTGTGTGGCTACAGTCCTCCTCTACCTCATCCCTCTGCGATACCTTGTGCTCGCCTGGGGTGAGTCTGTGTGTATGTGTGTGTCCCTTGCTCCTTGTGTGTCTCCTGTCTACAGACCCCAAATTGAAGATGCAGGCTAGCCTCAAGGTGGGGTGTAGCTAGTCAGCCCCTGGGGTTCTGACCATTACATCCCTATCATCGTCTCTAACCTGTTCCGACCAGTTTCTTCCCCTCCACTCTTCTCAGGTGTGAATAAGTTTACTAAGAAGCTCAGGAATCCATACCTGATCGAAAACAATGAGGTGCTAGACTTCCTCTCTAGAGTCCCCTCAGACGTACAAGTGGTAGGTGCTGTGTGTGTGTGTGTGTGTGTGTGTGTGTGTTTGTGTGGACATGTTTAACTATACTTGTGGGGACCAGAAGTCCCCCAAAGAATAGTAAACAAACAACAATTTGACTAACTAGGGACATTTTGTTTGTCCCCACAAGGTCATATACTATTTCTAGGGGGGTTAGAGTTAAGGTTATAATTAGTGTTAGGGCAAGAATTAGGGTTAGTTTTAAGGTTAGGGTTAGGAGCTAGGGTTAGAGTTAAGGTTATGTTTTAGGGTTAGGGAAAATACAATTTTGAATTGTGTATCCCCACAAGGTTAGTTGTGTGTGTGTGTGTGTGTGTGCGTGTGTGTGTGTGTGTGTGCGTGTGTGCGTGCGTGCGTGCGTGCGTGTGTGTGTTTAACTCCGACTGTGTATTTGACAGATGCAGTATCGGGAGCTGAAGTTCGATCCAGGACAGAGCCCCAGCAAACGAAAGAAGACCAACCCTGGCTAGACACACACACACACACACACACACACACACACACACACACACACACACACACTGGACTCTGTCTCTGAGGGATTTTCAACTCCCCCATACTTTGTAAATAGGGTACGCAACTGTAAACATTGTAAAACAAATAGTATTGAATTTTTTTATATTATGAATATTTCATCATTACGATTAAGACTAGTGCTAGTTTTATTTGGTATGTTTTAGTTATTGTGGAAGTCACAGCACAAAGAGAACACAGTGTATGTTTTTTTTACTCCTTTTCTTTGTTTGGTCACAATATCATTTTATAAAACGGGTCCAAACACTTCTGAATTTTTAAAATGGAAAGACTCCCTTCTGGAGACGTGTGCTTTCCTCCGACTAGATACCTGGACACCTGTACAAGATCAGCACAGGGACACACTAGCCTCCAGGACTATGTTGCCAGTTATAAAAACATTGTTTTTAATAAAGATTTCTACAGAGATATATACAAATATATGTATGTGTATAACGAAGAGTATGTATTTATATCAAAGAGCATATACGTGTGTACTGTGTATGTTTGTCAAATCAAATCAAAAAAAATATTGATCACATACACATATTTAGCAGATGTTTTTGCGAGTATCGAAATGCTTGTATAACAGAAAGAAATACTTCAAAGTTGCTATTGGCGCCATCTTGGCCCTAGTCTGAATTTCTGCAGGTTTGTTTTTAACGTACAGAGAACAGTGAGTCTTCTTGTAAAACTCTTCTGTTTCTTTGGTCCAGACACATTTTTTATCTGCCATTGAATACCCCGAAGAACATGGCTGACGTTTTACATTCTCCCAACCAATTGTGCTATTTTGTTATTTTTTTGTGCTTTTTTTGTAACTTATTTTTTAAACTTATTGTGTACATGTTACTGCTACCGTCTCTTATGACCGAAAATAACTTCTGGACATCAGAAAAGCGATTACTCACCTCAGTCTGGAAGAA
The DNA here is from genome assembly GCF_057628025.1 of Oncorhynchus mykiss. Lineage (NCBI taxonomy): Eukaryota > Metazoa > Chordata > Actinopteri > Salmoniformes > Salmonidae > Oncorhynchus > Oncorhynchus mykiss. Next base: position 36,450,812 of record NC_143050.1, on the reverse strand, counting down.
ACTTTTTCCTTTAACGAGTCCGACGAGAAGGATATCCTGCTTTCAGTGGAACAGGCCCAGATCAACGCCTTTTGCTTGAAAAAAAGACGCCGGAAAAGGGGCCGCAGATCGGGGATCCTTCTGAGAATCCGGAGGTGAACGAGTAAACTCCCACTGCCTTCCATTCTTCTCGCTAACGTGCAATCAATGGACAATAAAATTGGCGACCTACGATAAAGATTATCCTACCAACGGGACATTAAAAACTGTAACATCTTATGTTTCACAGAGATGTGGCTGAACGAAGATACAGACAATATAGAGCTAGCAGGATTTTCCATGCACCGCAGAACAGAGACGCTACCTACCTCTGGTAAAACGAGGGGTGGGGTGTGTGTCTTTTTGTCAATAACAGCTGGTGCGCGATGTCTAATATTAAAGAAGTCTTGAGGTATTGCTCGCCTGAGGTAGAGTACCTTATGATAAGCAGTAGACCACACTATCTACCAAGAGAGTTCTCATCTGTATTATTCGTTGCCGTCTATTTACCACCACAAAGCGAAGCTGACACTAAGACCGCTCTCAACCAACTCTTTAAGGCCATAAGCAAAGAAGAAAATGCTCGCCCAGAAGCGGCGCTCCTAGTTGCCGGGGACTTTAATGCAGGCAAACTTAAATCAGTTTTACCCAATTTTTATCAGCATGTCACATGTGCAATCCTAGACCGCCTTTACTCCACACACAGAGATGCATACAAAGCTCTCCCCCGCCCTCCATTTGGCAAATCTGACCATAATTATATCCTCCTGATTCCTGCTTACAAACAAAAATTAAAGCAGGAAGTACCAGTGACTTGCTCAATACGGAAGTGGTCAGATGACGCAGATGCTACACTACAGCACTGTTTTGCTAGCACAGACTGGAATATGTTCCAGGATTCATCCAATGCCATTGAGGAATACACCACCTCAGTCATCGGCTTCATCAATAAGTGCATCGATGACTGTACGTACACTTCCCAACCAGTAGCCATGGATTACAGGCAACATCCGCATTGGGGCGGCAGCGTAGCCTAGTGGTTAGAGCGTTGGACTAGTAACCGAAAGGTTGCAAGATCCAATCCCAAGCTGACAAGATACAAATATGTCGTTCTGCCCCAGAACAAGGCAGTTAACCCACTGTTCCTAGGCTGTCATTGAAAATGAGAACTTTGTCTTAACTGACCTGCCTAGCTAAATAAAGGTTAAAAAAAATATGTAAATTTAAAAAATTGAGCTAAAGGCTAGAGCTGCCGCTTTCAAGGAGCGGGAGACTAATCCGGATACTTATAAGAAATCCTGCTATGCCCTCAAGACGAACCATCAAACAAGGAAAGCATCAATACAGGATTAAGATTGAATCCTACTACAACGACTCAGACGCTCGTCAGATGTGGCAGGGCTTGAAAACTATTACGGACGACAAAGGGAAACCCACGCGAGCCTACCAGATGAGCTAAATACCTTTTATGCTTGCCTCGAGGCAAGCAACACTGAAGCATGCACGAGAGCACCAGCTGTTCAGTAGCCGATGTGAACAAAACCTTTAAACAGGTCAACATTCACAAATCCGCTGGGCCAGACGGTTTACCAGGACGTGTACTCAAAGCATGCGCGGACCAACTGTCAAGTGTCTTCACTGACATTTTCAACCTCTCCTTGACCGAGTCTGTAATACCTACATGTTTCAAACAGACCACCATAGTCCCTGTGCCCAAGGAAGCAAAGGTAACCTGCCTAAATGATTATCGCCCCGTGGCACGTCGGTAGCCATGAAGTGCTTTGAAAAGCTGGTCATAGCTCACATCAACAGCATCCTCCCGGACACCATAGACCCATAGTGCCCACGAAGCTCATCACTAAGCTAAGGACTCTAGGACTAAACACCTCTCTCTGCAACTGGATCCTGGACATCCTGACAGGCCGCCCCCAGGTGGTAAGAGTAGGCAACAACACGTCTGCCACACTGATCTTTAACACTGGGGCCCCTCAGGGGTGTGTACTTAGTCCCCTCCTGTTTTCCCTGTTCTCCCACGACTGCGTGGCCAAACACGACTCCAACACTATCATTAAGTTTGCTGACGACACAACAGTGGTAGGTCTGATCACTGACAACGATGAGACAGCATATAGGGAGGAGGTCAGAGAACTGTCAGTGTGGTGCCAGGACAACAACGTCTCCCTCAATGTGAGCAAGACCAAGGAGCTGATCGTGGACTACAGGAAAAGGCGGGCCGAACAGGCCCACATTAACATCCATGGGGCTGTAGTGGAGCGGTTCGAGAGTTTCAAGTTCCTTAGTGTCCACATCACCAGCGAACTATCATGGTCCAACCATACCAAGACAGTTGTGAAGAGGGCACGACAAAACCTTTCCCACCCAGACTCCAGCCACCCAAGTTATAGACTCGTTTTCTCTGCTACTGCACGGCAAGCAGTACTTGAGCACCAAATCTAGGACCAAAAGTCTCAAAAGTCAGCTTCTACCCCCCAAGCCATAAGACTGCTGAACAATTCATAAAATCGGCACTGGAAAATTTACATTGACCACCCCCCTCCCTTTTGTACACTCGCTGTTTGTTTGTTACCCATGCATAGCCACTTCGCCCCCACCTACATGTACAGATGACCTCAACTAGCCCCTGCACACTGACTCAGTACCGGTGCCCCCTGTATATAGTCTCCACACTGACTCAGTACCGGTGCCCCCTGTATATAGTCTCCACACTGACTCAGTACCGGTGCCCCCTGTATATAGTCTCCACACTGACTCAGTACCGGTGCCCCCTGTATATAGTCTCCACACTGACTCAGTACCGGTGCCCCCTGTATATAGTCTCCACACTGACTCAGTACCGGTGCCCCCTGTATATAGTCTCCACACTGACTCAGTACCGGTGCCCCCTGTATATAGTCTCCACACTGACTCAGTACCGGTGCCCCCTGTATATAGTCTCCACACTGACTCAGTACCGGTGCCCCCTGTATATAGTCTCCACACTGACTCAGTACCGGTGCCCCCTGTATATAGTCTCCACACTGACTCAGTACCGGTGCCCCCTGTATATAGTCTCCACACTGACTCAGTACCGGTGCCCCCTGTATATACTCGTTTTTGTTATTATGTTACTTTTATTATTACTTTTTGTTTTAGCCTACTTGGTAAATATTTTCTTCTTGAACTGCACTGTTGGTTAAGGGCTTGTAAGTAAGCATTTCACAGTAAAGTCTACACTTGTATTCGGCGCATGTGACAAATAAAATTTGATTTGATTTGACTGAACTTGGACTGCTAGCAGAATCATCTAGGGAGTCAATGCATTCTAACTTAGAATGCTAAAGGTTATTTTACAATGTCAGTGTCTCGCATGAATCTGAACCTGTGAGAAAGGGCATTTATGTATGTGATATGTGGAGTGCATAGTCATTGTGTGTGTTGCATGAGTGTGTGTCGCATCGCAATGTCAGTACAAAGGCTTGTTGACAGTGTATTTGCATTTATCCCAAGAATAGTATTTTTCTTTAACATCAACTCCATCAAAGGTTTTGTCCTGGTTCTCATGTGATTTTACCTGATCAGGAGTTTAACCTGTGATGTGTGTGTTTATAAACATCCATTGGCTGATCATGGATTGAATGTGAACTGACAGTGTGCTCTTATCGGAGAACACGTCCGTGAAAGGTTTATGACCACAGGTAGATTGAGGTCACTGCACACGTTGGTGGTGTCCACAAAAAGTACCTGATGAAATGAAGAGGACAGAGACTCACACCTGGAAAAGTATATGCTTTGTTTTAATAAAGAATCATTAGAGGAATAGCAGGTTTACAACATGAGCTCGGTCGGCTGAAGCCAAAATCATGAGATCATCATAATGTTGGTGAATGTGAAATACATTTGTAATGTTTCATTTCCTGTCTCTGTCTGCATAGACCATGTTCATAAATTATTGTTGTACCGCTGTGACTGTTAATGCCTGATGCTGAAGGAATTCTGTATGGTCTGCCTGAAACAGTATATAAAGACCATGTAACTGGAGCAAAAATCATTTGTATAGAGAGTCTTACTGTGGGTGTGCCCAGAGGCGGAAGGATCGTGGGAAGATTTCCTGCTAATGGGGTGGCGCTACGTGCACAGAGCCATAATCTAAATATAGATAGCTCTGGGTGTGCTGTTCTCTCTGCTTCATAAACCACGTTTACATCTACAGTTTTTATGTAAAGTCATATCGTATTAAAAAAAAATCACAACAGCTGTGATGGAAACAGGTTTATAAATGCAGAGAGATCATGTGTTCTTTCGACATGGTGGGATCTTTTTGTATTTCGTTTTTTCTTACATTGTTAGCCCAGAAAATGTTAAGTGTTATTACATACAGCCAGAAGGAACTATTGGATATAAGAGTGACGTCAACTTACCAACATTACGACCAGGAATACAACTTTCCCGAAGCGGATCCTTTGTTCTGAACACCACCCAGGACATTGAATCTAATCCCAGAGGCCGACCCAAAAAACGTTGCCGCAGAAGAAGTAGACGGAGCGGCCTCCTGGTCAGGCTTCGAAGGTGTGCACACCGCTTACGAGTATATTAATATTACTCGCCAATGTCCACTCTCTAGACAACAAGGTGGACTAAATTAGGGCAAGGGTTGCCTTCCAGAGAGACATCAGAGATTGTAACATTCTCTGTTTCACAGAAGTATGGCTCTCTCAGGATATGTTGTCAGAGTTGGTACAGCCACCAGGTTTCTTCATGCTTCACGCCGACATAAATAAACCTCTCTGGGAAGAAGAGGGATGGGGGTGTATGCTTCGTGATTAACGAGTCGTGGTGTGATTATAACAACATACAGAACTCAAGTCCTTCTGTTCACCTGACCTAGAATTCCTTACAATCAAATGCAGACCATATTTTCTCCCAAAAGAATTCCCGTCAGTTTTTGTCACAGCTGTGTATATCCCCCCTGAAGCAGATACCACAACAGCCCTCAAGGAACTTCACTGGACTCTATGTAAACTGGAAACAATATATCCTGAGGCTTCATTTTTTGTAGCTGGGGATTTTAACAAAGCAAATTTGAGAACAAGGCTACCTAAATTCTATCAGCATATTGATTGCAGCACTTGCGCAGGCAATACACTGGATCACTGCTACTCTAACTTCCGCGATGCATACAAGGCCCTTTCCTGGCCTCCCTTCGGCAAATCTGATCACGACTCCATTTTGCTCCTACCGTCCTATAGGCAGAAACTCAAACGGGATGTACCCATGACTAGAACCATTCAACGCTGGTCTGACCAATCGTAATCTGCGCTTCAAGATTGTTTTGATCACGTGGACTGGGAAATGTTATGGCAGCCTCAGAGCCTCAATAACATTGATGTATACGCAAACTCGGTGAGTGAGTTTATAAGAAAGTGCATTGGAGATATTGTTCCCACTGTGACTATTAAAACCTACCCTAACCAGAAACTGTGGATAGATGGCGGCATTCGCGCAAAACTGAAAGCGCGAACCCCCGCATTTAACCATGGAAAGATGACTGGGAATATGGACGAATATAAACAGTGTAGTTATTCCCTCCGCAAGGCAATCAAACAAGCAAAATGTCGGTATAGGGACAAAGTGGAGTCGCAATTCAACGGCTCAGACATAAGACCTATGTGGCAGGGTCAACAGGCAATTACGGATTACAAAAGAAAACCAGCCAAGTCACGGACACCGACGTCTTGCTTCCAGACAAACTAAACACCTTATTTGCCCGCTTTGAGGATAATACAGTGTCACTGACGTGGCCCGCTACCAATGACTATGGGCCCCCCTCACCTTTTCCGTGGCCGACGTGAGTAACACATTTAAACATGTTAACCATCGCAAGGCTACTGGCCCAGACAGCATATGGAGCTATGGTGTGTTTACGGATATATTAATTAATTCATTCTCTACCCCAGTCTGCCTATCGCAGTCTGCCGTCCCTACAAGCTTCAAGATGGCCACCATTGTTCCTGTACCCAAGAAGGCAAAGATAACTGAACTACAGTGCCTTGCGAAAGTATTTGGCCCCCTTGAACTTTGCGACCTTTTGCCACATTTCAGGCTTCAAACATAAAGATATAAATGTATTTTTTTGTGAAGAATCAACAACAAGTGGGACACAATCATGAAGTGGAACGACATTTATTGGATATTTCAAACTTTTTTAACAAATCAAAAACGGAAAAATTGGGCGTGCAAAATTATTCAGCCCCTTTACTTTCAGTGCAGCAAACTCTCTCCAGAAGTTCAGTGAGGATCTCTGAATGATCCAATGTTGACCTAAATGACTAATGATGATAAATACAATCCACCTGTGTGTAATCAAGTCTCCGTATAAATGCACCTGCACTGTGATAGTCTCAGAGGTCCGTTAAAAGCGCAGAGAGCATCATGAAGAACAAGGAACACACCAGGCAGGTCCGAGATACTGTTGTGAAGAAGTTTAAAGCCGTATTTGGATACAAAAAGATTTCCCAAGCTTTAAACATCCCAAGGAGCACTGTGCAAGCGATAATATTGAAATGGAAGGAGTATCAGACCACTGCAAATCTACCAAGACCTGGCCGTCCCTCTAAACTTTCAGCTCATACAAGGAGAAGACTGATCAGAGATGCAGCCAAGAGGCCCATGATCACTCTGGATGAACGGCAGAGATCTACAGCTGAGGTGGGAGACTCTGTCCATAGGACAACAATCAGTCGTATATTGCACAAATCTGGCCTTTATGGAAGAGTGGCAAGAAGAAAGCCATTTCTTAAAGATATCCATAAAAAGTGTCGTTTAAAGTTTGCCACAAGCCACCTGGGAGACACACCAAACATGTGGAAGAAGGTGCTCTGGTCAGATGAAACCAAAATTGAACTTTTTGGCAACAATGCAAAACGTTATGTTTGGCGTAAAAGCAACACAGCTCATCACCCTGAACACACCATACCCACTGTCAAACATGGTGGTGGCAGCATCATGGTTTGGGCCTGCTTTTCTTGAGCAGGGACAGGGAAGATGGTTAAAATTGATGGGAAGATGGATGGAGCCAAATACAGGACCATTCTGGATGAAAACCTGATGGAGTCTGCAAAAGACCTGAGACTGGGACTGAGATTTGTCTTTCATCAAGACAATGATCCAAAACATAAAGCAAAATCTACAATGGAATGGTTCAAAAATAAACATATCCAGGTGTTAGAATGGCCAAGTCAAAGTCCAGACCTGAATCCAATCGAGAATCTGTGGAAAGAACTGAAAACTGCTGTTCACAAATGCTCTCCATCCAACCTCACTGAGCTCGAGCTGTTTTGCAAGGAGGAATGGGAAAAAATTTCAGTCTCTCGATGTGCAAAACTGATAGAGACATACTCCAAGCAACTTTATTTATGTTTGAAGCCTGAAATGTGGCAAAAGGTTGCAAAGTTCAAGGGGGCCGAATACTTTCGCAAGGCACTGTAAATGACTATCTCCCCGTATCAATCACTTCTGTCATCATGAAGTGCTTTGAGAGAAGGATCATATCACATCCACCTTACCTGCCACCCTAGACCCACTTCAGTTTGCATACTGCCCCAACAGGTCCACAGACGATGCAATCTCCATATAATATATTACATTACTCATCTCATATGTACACTACCATTCAAAAGTTTGGTGTCACTTAGAAATGTCCTTGTTAATGTTGTAAATGACTATTGTAGCCGGAAATGGCAGATTCTTTATAGAATATCTACATAGCCAGAGGCCCATTATAAGCAACCATCAGTACTGTTTTCTAATGGCACGTTGTGTTCGCTAATCCAAGTTTAGCATTTTCAAAGGATAATTGATCATTAGAAAACATTTTTGCAATTATGTTAGCACAGCTGAAAACTGTTGTTCTTAAAAGCTATAAAACTGGTCACCTTTAGAAGAGTTGTGTATCTGGAGCATCAGCATTTGTGGGTTCGATTACAGGCTCAAAATGGCCAGAAACAAAGAACTTTCTTGAGAAATGAAGGATATTCCATGCGAGAAACTGCCAAGAAACTGAAGATTTCGTGTCTTGTTTTATATTCACATGAAAATATGTTGCCAATTGAATGGAAACCTAGTTATACGCACAACAAAATGTGTTCTAAATCTGTATGTGTATAACGAAGAGTATGTATTTATATCAAAGATCATGTACGTGTGTACTGTGTATGCTTGTCAAATCAAATCCCCAAAATATTGGTCACATACACATATTTAGCAGATGTTATTGCGGGTGTAGCGAAATGCTTGTATAACACACCAAAAAAATACAAACATTATTGCAAAGTTGCTTAGGAGTTAGAAGCAGAGCTGCCATGTCTGTCGGCGCCATCTTGGCCCTAGTCTGCATTTCTGCAGGTTTGTTTTAACGTACAGAGAGCAGTGAGTCGTCTTGTAGAACTTCTGTTTCTTTGGTCCAGACACGTCCTTCAGACAAGGAGGTGTTCAGAAAATGTTGTTGTGTTGTTTGATGCAAGAAACCACTTTACAAAATAAATGGTGTTATTATTCCCATGTCATTATCACAGAGAATCAGACAAATGATGCTACCCTCTGCCTATTGGCTACTTAGCTTATTCAAGCCTGTCTTTAAGACAAAAAAAGCTCTTCATTTAGCTATTTTACTCACTTTTTAAAGATGTAGGAAATAATAGGAAATAATCCCTCCCCCATTGTTGACAACAAATGATCTATAACTGGCTCAATAACTCACTAACTAGCAAAGGATATGAAGACATGAGCACCCGTGGTTACATACAGCTCTCAAAACAAGCGGATCTACTCAGTACCGCAATTGTAAACACAGTCCAGTTCAAAGTGAATGGCACAGGTCTTTTCTTTTGGTGATAATAAATCATTCTGATATTGATACACTTTGTAAAGTATGACTCACTCAAGCCTGCACACCCTGTGGGTCTCTAGGACCAGGGATGGAGAACACTGCCTTCCAGAGTCGGGTGATACTGTAGGAGAAGCCACTGATATGGAACTAGTGGGGTGTACATCATGCCAGTCCTGAACACATGAATCAGGAGTTACTCTGCCACCCAGTGGTTGAGATCAGTAAGATTGTCCTTCCATAGGAAACCATTGTAACTAAGTTTATTAACGTGTCGGTAGACTGGTTTACACCTGTCAAAAACATCTGAATGTAGACAAAATAGGATCATAATACTGTTTTCTTACCAGGTATAGATGAGGTCACGTACATCAACAGTAAACAGAGTCACATGATTTACTATATTGTACTGTAGATGAGGCAGGCATTTTCACAGAGAAGCTAATGTGACCATTGATAATATAATCCTTCACAGGAAAAACAGAAATCAAGGCCTAATATTCTATTATGGATTGTACAGAAAACCATGCAGCCGTTACAATAGGCTATATTGTGTGGGTGTGTGCGTGTGCGTGCGTGCGTGTGTGTGTGTGTGTGTGCTTGTCTGTGTGTGTGTGTGTGTGTGTGCGTGTGCGTGTGCGTGTGTGTGTGTGTGTGTGTGTGTGTGTGTGTGTGTGTGTGTGTGTGTGTGTGTGAAGGGGAACTACACAGTCATGTCTCTAGGAACTGATTCTAGAACACTGCAGAGTAGGAATTGGAGACATTTAAGCTGAGGGTAAGTAAACTCAGCCATGTTTTTGATCGGCTTCCTGTTTTTGGTCAGTTCCTTTCATATCCTTGAGTTCACCGCCCAGTGAAGTATGTGCCGTGTAGTGATGCGTGTGTGGCTCGCTGATCTTTCCGTATGGCTCTCTTCAGGTTGTGCCAGAACCAGCGCTGGGCAGCCGGACAGGCAGTTGCTGGCCACTCCAGAACACTGCGCCTGCAGAGCCGTCTGCGCAGGTGGAGGATGCGTGAGCGTCGCAGAACCTGGGGCTGCAGCAGCAGCAACACCATGGCATCCACACCCTCCTCCACCAGCCGCTGCTGCACCAGCAGGGCGGCCATTTTAACCACACCACGCGACAGGAAGCCCTCTGTCAGCACAAACACCGTTTTCCTGCTCTGTCGCACACTATTGGAAAGGTTATCCATGATAGGCACCCCTGGCATCCAATCACGCTCCTCCAGGCAGAGTGGGCGAACCCTCTCTCCGCGCTCCTCTAGTTCCACCCGAAGGTGGTTCAACACCCAATCAGAGGCCAGCGGGTCTGTGGTGTCATACATGACGAAGGCATCGTAGACACAGGCTGTGTGCTGTAAGAGACATTGGTGCTTCAGCTTGGCCCCACAGTAGTCAAGAATATAGGACAGGTCCCAGTAAAAGAGGTGTGCTGTGAGCGATACCAACAGAACGTGAACGATGAGTAACAACGTGAGGATGCAGAAGGCCATTGCGTTGTCATCCTTCACGCATTCCTCTATGTCGTAACTCAGCACAGACCTGCCCTTCCTCTCCATGGGCATGTCGCACGTCACCCCGCTGGCCAGCAGAGGGATCTCCACCTCATTACTCCTCATCCACAGTTGGAACTCCAGCAAGTCACAGGTGCAGTGGATCGGGTTCCCCTGTAGTGACACCTGCTGGAGGTGGTTCTCAGCTCCAGTTTCAAACGTTGTCTGGTTGATGAGCTCCAGCAGGTTGAAGCTGAGGTTCAGCACATACAGGCTCCTGGCGCCGCTGAGGAAACCAGGCGCTAGCTGGGAAATCCTGTTATGGCTCAGGTCCAGCAGCCTCAGTGAACTGTTAAGAGTGGAGACGGTTAAGGCCACCTGCTCCAGGTGGTTCTTACTCAAGTCCAGCTCCTCCAGATGTGGCAGTTGTGTGAGCATCGTCCAGTTAAAGTCCTCAAGTCCGTTTTTACTCAGAGTCAAGTGTCTCAGGGCCTTGGGGAAGTTGTGGTATACCTCAGATGGGATGTGGCGGAGCTGGTTGTATGACAGATCCAGGGACGTCAGGTTATTAAGTTCTCTGAAAAGATGATTAAAGTCCAGACCCTCGTTCCACATGATGTCCAGGCGGTTGCCCTGGAAGTTCAATTCTTGCAGGGAGCTGCTTGACATGGTTTTATCAGTGAGGGTGCTAATCTCATTCCAGCTCAAGTTCAGAACCTTCAGAGAATCCAGGTGTTCTAGGAACGCTAAACTGTGGTTTAGCCCTGCCACCAGAAAGTAATGTTTATTATAACTCAAGTCCAACACCTCCAGTGCTGTCAGTTCACTGAATGCATGCTCATAGCGCAGGTAGACTTTGTTCTGGGATAGATCCAAGTACTTCAGCTTGGAGAAATGTACAAACTCACTGCCGTTGAACATGTCTCCAATGAAGTTAGATGACAGGTTGAGACAAGCTGTGTTGTTCAGGCCCTGCAGCATATCAGGGTTTATGTGGAAGATGTTGTTTTTGCTGAGGTCGAGCACTGGACCGTACGCAAGACACTCTGGTTTAATGTTAGGCAAATGGCGACGGTAGAATTTATCCTTGTGTATGAAAGGCCCGTACCTGTCTATATCTGGCTCATAGCTCCAGCCATACCCATTCACAGACAAGGCATCTACCCTCTTGGACAGGAAAGTAAGACTGTTCTCTGAGAGGCCAACACTGGATAAATTGTGGAACTTTTCAAAAAGTGAAAGGTCTGTCCAATAAATGAAGTTGGTTCCCAAATTGAGGACAGACAGATTAGCTAAACTGTAAAGTGGTTCCAAGTGATTTTTGTGAAGAGCTGAAAAAACATAGTTTTCTAGGTGTAATGTCTTCAGAGAGGCCAGTTTGGAAAAATTCTTTGAGAGGGTTAAGTTGTGGGAATTTTGTCCAGCATTATTGTAAGACAAGTCCATCACTTCTACGAAAGGTAGCACAGAGAGGAAGTCCCCATTGGCTATCTCCCCAACCAGACGATTAAATGAGAGGTACAGGTAGTGTAAGTTGGTGAGGTTCTCAAACCAGGATGTTTGTAGGTGCTCTAGGGAGTTTCCTGATAGGCTCAGCTCCTGCAGCTGGGAGAGGCTCCTGAAGGCATCTGGGTGGATCTGTAGTGCCCCGTTGGGTGTATTACAGGGAAAGCAGAGGAACGGGGTGTTAGAACACACAGGACAGTTACCCGAAAGGTCTAGAGCGCTCAGATTAGTGAGTGCACTCAGGTCATGCTGTTGAATGTGGGTGATTTGGTTCCGTTCAAGTTTGAGCAGCTGGAGGGATGCGGGGAGAAAATTAGGGATTACTTTCAGTCTGTTAAAAGACAGTGTCAGGTTTGTCAGGTTAGTGAGGCTGGAAAAAGTGTGGTTTTCAATATCCAGGGTCCCACTACAGACACTCCCTTGGCAGTTGTCACTTAAACGGATGACTTTAATTCGTAGAATATCCCTGAAGTCTTCCGGTGTTACAGTCCTGATGTCATTGTACCTCAGAAACAAAATCTGCAACCCAGACGGAAGGCCCCTCGGCACTGTGCAAAGGCCATTACCGTCAAGGAGCAGTGCCTCCAGCTGATCCAGCATGGAGAATGTTTGGTCCTCTATCTTCAATGGATGTTCCTGGGGGTTGAAGTTATAGCTAAGGTCTAGCAGAGTCAGATTCTGGAGGTTCCAGAACGAGGAGCTGGAGAGTGTCTTGATTTGGTTGGAGGACAGGTCGAGCTCTGTGACATTCCAGCTGATATCGTGGGGTACCTGGAGTAGCTTCCTGCACGAGCAGTCATAGGCCAGTGAATGGTTGAGAGAGATGACATCACAGGGTAGTTTCCTCTGAGCCCAGGTCCTCCCAGAGCAGGAGGGGGAGAGACACAGCGACACTAGGAGTAACAGCAGCCTCTGAAAGGAAGTGTAAAGGGGACACCTGTGGGAACAGGATATGAGTATTTCATGGGCTGAAAACAATCTCAGTTCCCTGAAAGAAGGGACCGGCGTAACACAAAGCTACAGACTACTTTAAGATACAGTATTATGCATTTCAAAGACTGTTGAGAATGTGAAAGAATCCAAACCAAAAAAAAGAGTGCTGACAGCCTCGCACTTTTTCTATTTTAAAAACTGAAAATCTGTCTTGACTTAATTTACTGTGCGGGACATTCAATACAATGCTGGGCATTCCTGAGCTACAACAAATCCTACAATCCTGCTTCCCTAACTCTTTTCTAAACACTTTTAAGTTACCAAAAGTGTTATGAAATGTAGTAGGCATACTGTAGTACTTTGATTGCCAAAGAATTCACCAGTTCACATTTTTCCAAGACTGAACTGTTCCTATGCATCACATCCAAAATCACACTGTAGGCAAATAAAACACCATTCAGATTAAGTTTAAGCAGACCACTCATGAACCTGCCATTGACCTGTCAAGGGTTCGTCATGGTGCAGTCAGGGCCCGGAATCCACAAAGCATTGACCAGTGAGTCAATCTAAGTAACATAGTTAAAATATCCCCTTCAAAATCTGTCAGTTTAAACTATATATTTTTAAAAAATTTACATTGGCTGTATCTCAATTCACCACATCCGCCTATGTCGATCTTCCACATCTACAGGGGAAAGAGCTACAGTGCTGTTTGTCAGACCAGGAAACATGCCGAAAATCGGTCCTCTCACTAAACTTCTGCAGCATCTGAATGGTTGAAGTCGATAATGCTGATGTGCCAACTTTTGTCTGTGGCGTCCGAACCGTTTGGGCTACAAACTAATATATGTTCTACTACAGTACCACACAAGCGTCACGGGACTCAGCTAAAGGTAACCTATACAAAATTAATGGAAGTATAGCGGTAGTTTTGTAGCAACAACAAAATAAATAGCGTTAAATATGAGCTTTTATCTCCTAGAGAAAGGACAGACACTTTTATGAGTTGATTTTACTCCTGGCAGTAACATGAGTTTGTCTGGGCAGTATCTTAACATCATCCTAAAATCTACTCTGAGCTGGACGTTTTTTTGTTGTAAATCTTAAAACGGGTTTTAACAGGATTCCATTTTTTTACTGTATTTTTTGCCATTTATGAATGTGTTATTCAATACACCCAATGGCTTACACTTGCAATGAGGCAGCGCAAGCTGTGTCACCTCAGTCAACCATGGTGAATGTGAGTGTACATCAAATGTTGCGATGGTAAAACGTTTGATATAATTTTCACCTGCCCTGATCACTTTGCCAACTCTTAATTATTGCCTAATATGTTGGCATGCAAACGTTCTTTTCTTTTTTTCTACCAATTCTGATTGTTGTTACAAGCAGAATGTTGACAATTACCATTATATCAACACCCTTGTCAATCCCATTTAACAACTCGAAATGTCACTTGCAAATAATGTTGCATATAACATTTGAAAGGTCTATAATATTCATCAAACATAATCAAAGTGAACATAAGCCCTACACTCAAACAATTAGGGGTTCAACAAGGGTTCTTCTAAGATGCTCAGAGTTCTTTGAAGAACCTTAGGGTTCTTGGCGCTGGAGGTGGAGGAACCTCCTCAGTTGGTGGGGGTTCTTGCAGGAACTGCCCAACTGAAACATTTGAATATGAAAGGACAGCAGGTGCAGGCGCTTAAATAAAAAAATGTAAAGATCTCCTCAATTTAAGGTATGTATGATCTAAATCGATGTTGTTTTATGATGATACCTATATTTCAATATTTGTGCAAATCTTTCTAAAACGGAAAATGAACACAATTCAATGGATATCAATCAACAAAGAGGTAAGAACATGTAGGCTATAAGAATATGTTGAAGGCTGGCTGTATTGGGTGCAGATGACTGAACGACTCACTTTTGTGTCTGTGTCTGCAGGTATACAGACGAGGAGGCATGCGAAGGTATGTCTATTGGTATGTTATGCAGATCACATGTACCATCCTGCTCCCTTGACTCTTCACTGAAAATCCAATAGGCCTCTACAATACGGACAAGGTATGTGTATGAAAACCATCATCAACAGTTTTTTTCATTCGCATTTACCACAAAAACCAAAGTATGAATACTGTCATGTGCACATTTTGTTAAACATCTGTATAATTACTATTCTTTGGGATTCCCAGACTTCACCCTCCCTACACCTCTGATGAATATAACAGGAAACCTGTTTGATCACCATGCACTGGAAGATCATTCTGACTATGGATACGGAGAACGTCAACACATTAACGTCAACACGCCAGAGGAAAGGTGAAAGGGGGATACCTAGTCAGTTGTACAATTGAATGCCTTCAGGATATACCCATTGGACTTGGGGCTCTGCTGGGAGTATACCTCATATTTGCATGTTTTTATTCTGCTTTGCCACTAAAAATTATAATAAACACTCAAATATTGTATTATTGATGTTATTGTTATTAATATTAATAATAGGGGGGTAGTTCAAAAATTAACCCCAAAAGGTTCTTCAAAAGGTTCTTCCTTTTAAAGGGTTCTTTGAAAAAAATGTATAGGGGTTCCCCCACAGTTTCAATTTGAAGAACCCTTAAAGGCCACTCCAGGAACCTTTTTTTTTTAGTGTAGATGCCATGAACTGCCCAATTTAGGCTTGGTCAATTTAGACATATATTTTAACTACATAATGTTGCGCTCCAAATGGATAACTTGAGTTAATATAAAGTAGGTAATTAAATAATTCAAAAAACGTGTTTATTAGCCTAGTGGTTATAAGTATTTAGGCATATCATGTAAAATAGACCTCATGTGTTAGTCAGGGCAAAGCCCCACTTTTTTTGTGTGTGGGGGGGGTGCTTTCCTGTTTTGCATGTTATTTCGGCATTAATACATATCACACATCAGTTTGCAAACAATGTGGGAAAAAAGAACGGCCCATGTTCTGAATTCTGTTGCTGTACATTTCAAAAGTGCTGAAAAAATAGTTATAGTGACTATGTCCGTCCGAGCTCGCTCATTAATGTCGAAATGGAAATGCCTCTTATCCGCTTGTCGTCCCCTTACGCCATAGTTTGTACATCTCAATTCTCAGTAGAAACCACATTTGTTTAAGCAAGTCAGCCATATCAGCTATGTTATTTTAAAAGGCAGTAAATGAGGCTGAATGAACTGTTTCGCTGCCAGACGAGGCTCCGCTGAAAGCCAGGTGTAGCAGTGGTAAGGTGTTGGGACTGCTGCTGGCACAGTTTTATGTACAGTAGGCCCTAACAGTTTGGGGGCACCGTTTGTCACCGTTACAGTGCAATTAATGTAATGTTTAATATTGTTGTGTAGTGGCTTTGCTGGCATGCATCCCACATTTTTTTGTTTTTTTTGCCCCACCAAGATTTACAGGCTAAAATCGTCACTGCAAATGATTTCCTTTACCGTGATGTACGATTGCCAGGTAAGCCTACATATACATTTAATTGTGAATGTTTTGCGGAAAGTACTTACGTCAACCCACAAGGCGGTTAGCACATCATTGCGGATATGTTGTGTTAGTGGCTAACCAGGGATGGGATAATGTGAGTGTTGTGTTGATTAAATAGTAGCTGTCTGATAGGCTACTGGGTGAGATTTGTTCATGACAGTTTGCGGTGAGAATTGCGTGTACTTTCAGAATTGTTTGGCGAGCTACTCATTGGTGGGCTGCGAGCGACTGGTAACTCATGATTGACCTGACATCGAACAATAGCCTACTGTGGTCATTGTTCAAGTCAGAGAGCAGAAATTGTCATCGAAATGCCATTGAACTCATGAATCACAGGTAGGCCTATTTTAACACATACAGATTTTAAGTGTAAAGCATAAGGAATACACACATTCAGAGATAACCTATCTAAACATAAGAATGTAGACACCCCTTCAAATGAGTGAATTTGGCTATTTCAGCCACACCCATTGTTGACAGCTGTAAAATCGAGCACACAGCCATGCAATCTAAATAGACAGACATTGGCAGTAGAATGACCCGTACTGAAGAGCTCAGTTTCTTTCAACATGGCACTGTCATAGGATGCCAACATTCCAACAAGTATGTAAGTGCTGTTATTGTGAGGTGGAAACATCTAGGAGCAACAATGGCAAAGTGGTGGGCCACACAAGCTCACAGAATGGAACCGCCTAGTGCTGAAACTAAAAATCAAACTACCTCTGGAAGTAACGTCAGCACAATAACTGTTCGTCGGGAGCTTCATGAAATGGATTTCCATAGGCGAGCAACCGCACACAAGCCTATGATCACAATGTGTAATGCCAAGCATTAGCTGGAGTGGTGTAAAGCTCGCCGCAGTGGAAATGCGTTCTCTGGAGTGATGAATCACGCCTCACCATCTGGCAGTCTGGGGCTGTTTTTCATGGTTCTGGCTAGGCCCCTGAGTTCCAGTGAAGGGAAATCTTAACGTTACAGCCTACAATGACATTCTACAAGATTCTGTGCTTTCAACTTTGTGGGCCTTGGGGAAGGCCTGTTTCAGCGTTTCAGCCTGTTTCCTGTTTCAGCGCGACAATGCCCCAGTGCACAAAGCGAGGTCCATACAGAAATGGTTTGTCGAGATCGGTGTGGAAAAACTAGACTGGCCTGCACAGAGCCCTGACCTCAACTCCATTAAGCACCTTTGGGATGAATTGGAACGTCGCCCAATATCAGTGCCCAACTTCACTAATGCTCTTGTGGCTGAATGGAAGCAAGTCCTCGCAGAAATGTTCCAACATTTAGTGGAAAGCCTTCCCTGAAGAGTAGAGGCTATTAAAGTAGCAAAGGGCGATCAACTCCATATTAATGCCCATGATTTTGTAATGAGATGTTTGATGAGCAGGTGTCCACATACCTCTGGTGTTGTCGTGTATCTATTTTAATGTCTCATTCTTTTATCTAAGTGTCATTGTCAAGTGTTGTTCTTTCATAATGCTGTCAGAGAGTCGTCAGAGAGAAGTAGTGGTCGGAGGGGCCTTTGCTGGGTAATAGGCCTATAGCACAGTAAGAGGAAGTTGTCTAACTTCCTGTGATGAACTTCCACATTCAGACAAAATACTTTCTATCTGTCTTTTTAAAATGCTTTTTAAAAAATGCTACTGTTGTTGTCAGGATTCTTCTTTTCACAACCCGATGGCATATTGTACTGAATCATACAAGTTTGGTTGTTAAAAGCTGTATTTTGGTTACCCTTATCAAAACTCCATCAATCCCATTCAACAACTGTCTAAATCGCTTTTGGCACAGTAGGCCTAGGCATCAAGTCACTTGCCGATAACCTTGCATAAAACGATTGAAAGGTCTATCATTAACCATCGAACACTTAGGCCCCAGAGGCTTTCAATTGCCCAACTTGTACCTTTACTTGTAGGCATGCCCAATTTATGCATACTTTTTAACGACATGATATTGTGCTCCAAAGGGATAACTTGAAAGAACATGATGTAGGTCAGTGGTGAAATCAAAAGAAGCATTAGTGACTATTTATTAGCCCAGTGGTGATAAGTGTTTAGGTAAATTCAGCAACAAAAAAAGAAACGTCCCTTTTTTCAGGACCATAGTCTTCAAAGATCATTTGAAAAGCCCAATATACCTTCACAGAAAAGGGGTTGAACACTGTTTCCCATGCTTGTACAATGAACCATAAACAATTAATGAACATGCACCTGTGGAACAGCCGTTAAGAAGCAAACAGCTTACAGACGGTAGGCAATTAAGGTCACAGTTATGAAAACTTAGGACACTAAAGAGGCCTTTCTACTGACTCTGAAAAACACCAAAATTAAAGATGCCCAGGTCCCTGCTCATCTGCGTGAACGTGCCGTAGGCATGCTGCAAGGAGGCATGAGGACTGCAGATGTGGCCAGGGCAATAAATTGCTATGTCCGAGACTCCTAAGACAGCGCTACATGGAGACAGGACAGACAGCTGATCGTCCTCGCAGTGGCAGACCACGTGTAACAACACCTGCACCGGATCGGTACATCGAACATCACACCTGCGGGACAGGTACAGGATGGCAACAACACCTGCCCGAGTTACACCAGGAACGCACAATCCCTCCATCAGGGCTCAGACTGTCCGCAACATGCTGAGAGAGGCTGGACTGAGGGTTTGTAGGCCTGATGTAAGGCAGGTCCTCACCAGACATCACCAGCAACAACGTCAACTATGGGCACAAACCCGTCGTCGCTGGACCAGACAGGACTGGCAAAAAGTGCTCTTCACTGACAAGTCGGGGTTTTGTCTCACCAGGGGTGATGGTCGGATTTGCGTTTATCGTCGAAGGAATGAGCGTTACACTGAGGCCTGTACTCTGGAGCGGGATCGATTTGGAGGTGGAGGATCCGTCAAGGCCTGGGGCGGTGTTTCACAGCATCATTGGACTGAGCTTGTTGTCATTACAGGCAATCTCAATTCTGTGCGTTACAGGGAAGACATCCTCCTCCCTCATGTGGTACACTTCCTGCAGGCTCATCCTGACATGACCCTCTAGCATGACGATGCCACCAGCCATACTGCTCGTTCTGTGTGTGATTCCCTACAAGACAGGAATGCCAGTGTTCTGCCATGACCAGCGAAGAGCCTGGATCTCAATCCCATTGAGCACGTCTGGGACCTGTTGGATCGGAGGGTGAGGGCTAGGGCCATTCCCCCCAGAAATGTCCGGGAACTTGCAGGTGCCTTGTTGGTGGAAGAGTGGGGTAACATCTCACAGCAAGAACTGGCAAATCTGGTGCAGTCCATGAGGAGGAGATGCACTGCAGTACTTAATGCAGCTGGTGGCCACACCAGATACTGACTGTTACTTTTGATTTTGACCCCCCCTTGTTCATGGACACATTATTCAATTTCTGTTAGTCACATGTCTGTGGAACTTGTTCAGTTTATGTCTCAGCTGTTGAATCTTGTTATGTTCATACAAATACTTACACATGTTAAGTTTGCCGAAAATAAATGAGGTTGACAGTGAGAGGACGTTTCTTGCCCAAAATAAATATTATTTATGGGTTGACTATATAGCAATATCAAAACATTATTTCAACCCCAAATAAATTGCCTATCTATGTCACAGGAACCACTGACTTGCTGCCTTTTTATAATCAAGACACCTGCTGGTAGCTCTTAACTGGTTAGGACAGCTCATGAGGTCTTTTAAATATCTGTCAACTAGGTGATGGCTTTGTCTAGACTGATCCGTGGAGAACGGACACCAAATTAGATTTGATTAATGTTGGTCCATGGTCCATGCGCATGTTGCTCTTTTCTAATTGGTTAATTTATCCGTCCGCCCGTCAAAAATTCAACTCATCTGGGACCTTATAACGGTTGTGTAAATTGCACATTTAATATCTGCGTTCGCCATTTCTGAAAATACTGCATATGTACAAAAATATTGAGATGTATAAACTTGGCGCACGCCATACGCTTCTTTCCCGTTATGAATTAGACCTATCCTGAAACTATCCTGAAAATATCTACATTCTCAGTAATTTTCTAGTCTGAGATGCTTTGTGGATATGGCCCCAGTTCTCAATATACAATAGTCTACCGTGGTCATTGTTCAAGTCAGAGAGCATAAATTGTCATCGAAATGCCATTCAACTCATGAATTAAAAGTATTTTAAGGCATACAGATGTTAAGTGTAAAGCATAAGAAATACACACGTTCAGAAATATCTATTTTCATGTCTGATTCTTTTATCTAAGTGTAATTTTCCTTACCGGTGTTGTTCCTTCATAATGCTGTCAGAGAGATGTCGGAGACTAGCAATGGATAGATGAGCCTCCTCTGTTCAATATAGCACAGTAAGAGGAAGCTGTCTAACTGCGATGAACTTCCACATTGAGAAAATAATTTTTCTGTCTTGGAAATGATTTCTTATGTGGAATGTCAAAAATACTAAACGTTACAAATTGTTCCCCTGTTCGGGTCAACTAAAACCAGGAAAAACTCTTCCCCCTATTAGAAGACCTGACCATGACAAACTCCGGTTTACAGTATAATAGATTATATCAGGGGTCACCAACCTTTCGTAGGATGAGAGCGACTTAAATAAAACAATGAAACCCAGGTCTATAGTGTACAAGATAAAGTAGTGCACTATGTAGTATATTTCCCAAAATTCTGTTCTCAGTTTTATTTTTCACAATTGTTCACAGAGTACTGCTTAAATCACATCAGAATACTTTTTGGGGGGTTCTGGAAGAAAACTAAGAAAAGTAGATGTTGGAGTGTAATTGCACATCTGACACTTTTAATTTGGCATCTAGCTAGTGAGGAATGTGCCTTCTAATGTGTCGGTGTAGCAATGGTTCTGTACTGCTACTCCTCATTTCATGGCAAAGTTTGCAAATAACATATAATAGAAATACTTATATACTTCTGCCACATTGCAGTTAGCATTAAACCGAGAAGGATTTGTGGACTGTATTTCTGTCAACCCACAAGATGGTTATGACATCGCAAAGTAATAAACAAATGCGCGCGCCACACAGACAGACAGGGACAATATTGCTGGAAATGAATTGGCAGATATTTTGTGTTAGGTTTGCCTTTTTAAGCCAACAGTGGCTAACCAGTGGTGGGATAATGTAAATGTTGCGTTGATTAGATAGTAGCTGGGAGCTTGCGGTGTCTGATACATGTGAGATTTGCTTATGAGTTTGCGGTGGAACATATGAAAACATCAGAATTGTTTGGCAAGCTACTCATAGGTGGGCTGTCGCGAACGACCTGTTAGAGACCCCTAGTTTATATCATATCCTTTGACCAGTTCACATATCAACTATTTAGTCTATGATGAAATGTTGTTGGCAGGATGTTCTTCTTTTCACAAGCAGATGGCACTAAGGGACCATGGTGTCGTCATATTCGGTTGGAAGGTTCATATAGCCAGCAGGCCTTTTATCAAAACCAATTTTTTGGACCAAATGTTAATAACTTCTTATGGCTGGGGGGCAGTATTGAGTAGCTTGGATGAATAAGTTGCCCAAACTAAACGGCCTGCTCCTCAGTCTCAGTTGCTAATATATGCATAGTATTATTAGTATTGGATAGAAAACAATCTAAAGTTTCCAAAACTGGAAAAATATTGTCTATGAGTATAACAGAACTGATATTGCAGGCGAAACCCTGAGGAAAATCAAACCAGGAAGTGGCTTCTATTTTGAAAACTCCATGTTCCATAGCCTGCCTTTGCTCCATTTAAAGGGATATCAACCAGATTGATTTTCCTATCGCTTCCTCAAGGTGTCAACAGTCTTTAGACATAGTTTCAGGCTTTTATTTTGAAAAATTAGCAAGAAAGATAACATTGCGTCATTGTATGGTCGGGTGCCAGTAGCGTTTTGAATGCGCAACAGAGTTTGGGCAGCCATTGCCTTTCCATCTCCAACTGAAAAAGACAGTTGCGGTTGATTTATTATCGATTATATATTTTTTAAAAACAACCTGAGGATTGATTATAAAAAAATGTTTGACATGTTTCTGTGGACATTACGGATACTATTTGGAATTTGTCTGCATTGTCGTGACCACTCTTTCCTGTGGATTTCTGAACATAACGCGCCAAACAAACGGAGGTATTTTGGATATAAAAATTATCTTTATGGAACAAAAGGAACATTTGTTGTGTAACTGGGAGTCTTGTGAGTGAAAACATCCGAAGATCATCAAAGGTAAACGATTAATTTGATTGCTTTTCTGATTTTCGTGACCAAGCTACCTGATGCTAGGAGTTCATAATGTTTTGTCGAGCGATCGATAAACTTACACAAACGCTTGGATTGCTTTCGCTGTAAAGCATATTTTCAAAATCTGACACAGCAGTTGGATTAACAAAAGGCTAAGCTGTGTTTTGCTATATTACACTTGTGATTTCATAAATATAAATATTTGTAGTAATATTATTTGAACGTGGCGCTATGCAATTCAGCTGTTGTTGATGAAAATTATCCCGTTAACGGGATGGCAGCCATAAGAAGTTTTAAGGGTAATGTGCAACAGCGGTCATTATGGTATGAACACAGCAGGGGACCAGGGTTAACCTGGAAGGTAGCCTGGTCCCAGATCTGTTTGTAACAAGTGCGCTGAGAGTCAGGAAGCCAGTACAGGGAGTGGGTGTTTTAATAATATATATATTATTACAACCACGAAACACAAACAACACACCGATATGAAACAGTCAATAAAACCTGAGGAAAGAACCAAGGGGAGTGACAGATATAGGGAAGATAATCAAGGAGGTGATGGTGTCCAGGTGAGTGTCATGAGGCGCAGGTGCGCAAGACAATGGTGACAGGTGTGTGGGATAATCAGCAGCCTGATGACCTAGAGGCCGGAGAGGGAGTATACCTGACACTGTTTGTGTTGTTGCCTACTTCATTGTCATTTTCAATGTTTGGCATTCCATAAGGACTATTTGGTTGAGATGTTGATTAATGACATTGCAACCTATATTCACTCACTGAGAAAGCCAAAAGTTTGTTGAATTGAATACTCCCATCAATTTAAAGCATGTTATCACTATGCTTTCAACCATCTAGAAGCACAACCAAATTCCAATGAAAAAACAATGTCTGATTTTGGTTTAGTTGTCACCCAAATGTCTATCACTGTGCTTTCAACCATTTTAAAGCACAGCAAAGTTCAAATGGGAGTACAATTACAGATATTTTGTTTATTTATACAACAGAATGTGTCATCACTGTGCTTCATCTAATAGCAGAACCAAATTACCTGTATTGTCTTTTAGATTACATTAAATAGACAAGTACAAGTGATCAATACCGTTTGAGATGTTGCACAGATTATTACAGCAATTGTGAAGATCTCCACAGACCTGTGACAACCTACACATGCTACCTTGAACATGCACACTTTATATGATTACATAAGAAGACATTTATAGTTACAGTAATCTCAAAATGTGGCCATGGATGTTTTACACATTTTAAGGTTGAATCTTACATTAGTTTGTAAGATAGCCTTTTGTCTATTTACTGTATTACAAAAGCAACATTGAATTGACCTCGGACAGCATTTTACCTGGGAAGCCCAATTCCCCATTCAAACGGTTTCTAAATACACAATTAAATTAAAACACAGACTACCCCTTGCTAATCAGGACACTCTTGGGAATGTTGATTCACGGAAACCTGGCAAAAGTATGTTTGTAGTGTAGCTAGACACTGAATGGCTCTGAATTCAATGTCAGCATGCAGTCAAAGCTATAACCACTTTTTGCAGCTAACTAGTGCTCTCAAATCGTATCCTGATGTCGACAGCAGATAGGAGTTTTATTCATAATATTACTATTGTAATTTAGTTGGCAAACATGTATTTTGAGAAAATAAGTTATATTAATTGGCTAGCTAGCTAGCATTAGGAACGTTTTGTTGTCAAGACTGAGACCAAGCTAACCAGCTGAGCTAGCTAACAATGTAACAAAGTATAATTTCAAAAAATACTCCCATCAATTTAAAAAGAAATACTCCATCAACAAGCTCTGCATTTCAGGAATCACAGTAACAAGTACTCCAGTCGAACTTGTAAATTATTTAGCCATTTAAAAAAATACATTTTAAGTAAACGTGTTTTTGCCATAGCCATCACTGGCTTTCATGCGATTTAAACGTGAGCAGGTTTGAGGTTAAAGACACGACAGTTGCTATCCATTGGAGTGCTGCGATTGGTTGCCCAAAATTTGGGTTCGGGGCTTAGCGAAGGATTAATTGCGTTTGGTTGACAACAAATAAATATCAACATTTGTAGGAGATATATCTGGAAAATTAATTAAATTAATTACTGTGAGATTCGACGTTGGATGATCATAAAAGATTATCTCAGCAACAAAGATGTACCGTAAACGCAACTGAAGGTAATAAGAAACTTGTCTGATAGAAAACGGCCCATGTGGCATCAATATTAGTCAGAAACTTTATTATTCTAGTGTCAAAATTGACAACAAAGAGTAAATAGGATAATTTTGGTCACTAAGTCAGTCTCGTCCAAAACAGAGTTTTGTAAATGAGTTCGTCATGACTTACTAGAGGATTGGGGCTCCCGAGTGGCGCAGCGGTCTAAGGCACTGCATCTCACTGAGGTGTCACCACAGACCCTGGTTCAATTCCAGACTGTGTCACAACAAGCTGTGATTGGGAGTGCCATACAATTGTCCCAGTGTTGTCTGGCTGGGGTAGGCTGTCATTGTAAATAAAAATGTGTTCTTAACTGGCTTGCCTAGTTAAAAATAAATCAATTGGGTTTTGATTGTGACAATGCTCACTTACCCACTAACACAGGATACACAGCCTTTGATGATCAATTCAATCCTACTGCAGAACACACAAACAGTGAGACAAATCTACCCGGCACTGCAGTAGATCGGACTTTGTTTAAGACGCCACACATTTTTTTTTTACTTGGAAAAAAAAAATGCACCAAATGCATTAGCTAGATGTAAAATTGCAGGACTAAAATCTCCTCTGTAAAAGCGTCAACATTGATGGCAGATTTATTGAGTTCTCAGATTCATTCTGATTATTTAGAGGAAGTGACACTTGCATCATGTGATGCAAACTCATCATACTGGCTGCATTTCTGCCTGCTTGAAAGGCGAATAGGTCAGATACACATAAAAACATGAAATGACCCCATTGCTCAGAGATGCACAAAAACGTAATAACATTCAAAATGGGTGAATCTTTCCTTTAACTGCTCTATCCTTTAATACCTTGCTCTCCTGCTTGCAAGCCACTCTTCCCTAGAGGTTCTGCATTCTCCTGTGCCCTGAACCATGCAGCCCTCTCTTTGTTGGATAGAGGCATCTAGGACAGAATTTCCCTTAAAACATCAAAACTGTACTTATAAATCCTTGATCAAATCCTTATGATTTGAGTTGATAACCTAAATAATATTGACCATATTGCTATCTCTTTTGTTAATTAACAACATAAATAAAGACAACACATGTCTTACATTGTCATGAATAAAACATAACAATAAAACATAACAATATCAAGTCCAGGTCCTAAAAACTTATGAATGGTGACAAACAATAAAGATATACATGTGTCATTCGGAGTAACACACTACATTGTGGTATAACAGTTATCCCGAATGACAGCTTTTTAATGTCATATTTCACATCAAATGTGATATCAAATAAAAAAATAAAACAACATTATAAATGCTTTTAAGCGTTCTACTGCATGACACAAGATTTTATATCATAGTGCAACAGTGACCGAATACCCTAACCGAAAAAAACAGGCTTCTGGCAAACAGTTGTGGCAAATCTTTGGCAAATTTGCATCAAGTTTTGTGGCAAATTGCAGAGGTAAAATTGTGGCAACTTGTGAACTTCTGGCAAACTTGTGGCGAACATTCTGTTTGCTGCAAACTCAGTATGAATATGCAAATTAGATCAGGTTTTTGGTTACTGTGTGTTAAACATTGAAATGTATTCACATAAACAAAATCACAACTTTAAATGAACTTACTTCACAGAGAAAAAAAACTAAACATGCTAAATGTATTAAATATACTAAACATGTATTCAACATCTTTAACAGTTAAAAATAAGTCCAATACAACTTCAAATAAATCAGCATGCTAATGAAGAAAAGGGAAGACTGCATATTTCCCAAATAAATGGTTTATTTAATATTTTTATGGATCTACAACATTTATATGAGAGAAATGGGAACAGTATGGGGACCTTAGGATGTTTAAAGGGACAACTACATAATTATTTACATGAGTCAAGTGATAACTGAGCAATAGTTTTCAACCAATGGAAGTTAAAAAGATAATTAAAAGTGTTTTATTAATTAAAACAACAAAAAATAAATCAAACACAGTTCAGAACTATTGCCCTTTTGAGTGAACTTTGGAGGTGATGGCCCTGTGAAAGTCCTTCTTCCAAAGCTTGTTGAATGCATGCACTGAAACAATCAGAAAACAAAACTAAATTAGGACACTGAAAACAATTCATGAACTCATGTGGCATTTAAAAAGGTAGAAATTGAGCTATGCCTAAAATGACAAATCATATTATTTTTTTCCAAATAAATTATTGTTACTCTAAAAATAAAGTAAAAAATAATCAAATTTTGGTAGTTTTGACAAACCAGCGCTTGGTCAATATTGAACAAACACAGCATTGGGTTAATTCAAACCAGCAGGTTTGGGTTGTGCTTATAACCTATTGCCTTGGGTTGAGTGCTTGACCCAACTGCTGGGTAATTTAGACTACAGGACATTCGGAAAGTATTCAGACCCCTTCACTTTATCCACATTTTAGTATTTTACAGCCTTATTCTAAAATGGATTCAATCGTTTTTTCCCCTCATCAATCTACACACAATACCCCATAATGAAAAAGCAAAAACAGGTTTTTGAAATCTTTGCAAATGTATAAAATAAACTGTAATATCCCATTTACATAAGTATTCAGACACTTTACTCAGTACTTTGTTGAAGCACTTTTGGCAGCGATTAGAGCCTAGACTTCTTGGGTATGACACTACAAGCTGTATTTGTGGGGTTTCTCTCATTATTTTCTGCAGATCCTCTCAAGCTCTGTCAGGTTGGATGGGGAGCATCACTGCACAGCTATTTTCAGGTATCTCCAGAGATGCTCATTTAGGTTCAAGTCTGGCCTCTGGCTGGGTCACTCAAGGACATTCAAAGTCTCGAAGCCACTCCTGCGCTGCCTTGGCTGTGTGCTTAGGGTTGTTGCCTTGTTGGAAGGTGAACATTCGCCCAAGTTTGAGGTCCTGAGCATTCTGGAGCAGGTTTACATCAAGGATCTCTCTGTACTTCACTCTGTTAATCTTTCCCTCGATCCTGACTGGGCTTCCAGTCCCTGCCGCTGAAAAACATCCCCACAGCATGATGCTGCCACCACCATGCTTCACCGCAGGGATGGTATTGGCCAGGTGATGAGCGGTGCCTGGTTTCCTCCAGACGTGACTCTTGGCATTCAGGCCAAAGAGTTCAATCTTGATATCATCAGACCAGAGAATCTTGTTTCTCATGGCCAGAGTCCTTTAGGTGCCTTTTAGCAAACTCCAAGCAGGCTATCATGTGTCTTTTACTGAGGAGTGGCTTCCGTCTGGCCACTCTACCATAAAGGTCCTTCTGGAAGGTTCTCCCATCTCCACAGAGGAACTCTGGTAGAGTGACCATTGGTTTCTTGGTCACCTCCCTGACCAAGACCCTTCTCCCCCAATTGCTCAGTTTGGCCGGGCGGCCAGTTCTAGGAAGAGTCTTGGTGGTTCCAAACTTCTATTTAAGATTGATGGAGGACACTGTTCTTTGGGACCTTCTATGCTGCAGACATTTTTTGGTACCCTTCCCCAGATCGGTGCCTCCACACAACCCTGTCTCTCAGCTCTACGTACAATTCCTTTGACCTCATGGCTTGGTTTTTGCTCTGACGGCGCCGGAGAAGATGACTGACGTTTTACATGCGCCTAACCGATTGTGTTTTTCTGTTCGCTTTTTTTGCGTTGTTTGTAACTTATTTTTTAAACATATTTTGTACATAATGTTGCTGTCTCTTATGACCGAAATATCTTCTGGACATCAGAACAGCGATTACTCTGGCAGATGCTTTTTTTTCTTCCTTTAACGAGTCTGACGAGCCTAACGTGAACGACATACTGCTTTCCCGGGAACAGGCCCAAATCACCGTCATCTGTGTGAAGAGACGACGGACAAAAAGAGGACAGAGGTCGGGCTGCCTTCTGAGAATTTGAAGGCGATCGAATAAACCCCCCTTGCCTTACATTCTTTTAGCTAACGTACAATCTTTGGAAAATAAAAAAATCGACCACCTACGAGGAAGATTAAACCATCAACGGGACATTAAAAACAAATATATTATGCTTCACGGAGTCGTGGCTGAACGACGACATTTTCAGATGGCTGGTTATACGCTGTATTGGCAGGATAGAACAGCTGCGTCTGGTAAGACAAGGGGTGGTGGACTTTGCATATATGTAAACAACAGCTGGTGTATGACATCTAAGGAAGTCTCGAGGTTTTGCTCACCTGAGGTAGAGTACCTCATGATAAGCTGTAGACCACACTATCTACCTAGAGAGTTTTCATCTGTATTTTTCGTTGCTGTCCACATACCCCCACAGACCAATGCTGGCACTAAGACTGCAATCAATGAGCTGTATTCCGCCATAAGCAAACAGGAAAACGCTCATCCAGAGGCGGCACTCCTAGTGGCCGGGGACTTTAATGCAGGGAAACTTAAATCTGCTTTACCTCGTTTCTATCAGCAGGTTAAATGTGCAACCAGAGGGGAAAAACACTCTGGAACATCTTTACTCCACACACCGAGACGCCTACAAAGCTCTCCCTCGCCTTCCATTTGGCAAATCTGACCATAGTTCTATCCTCCTGATTCCTGCTTACAAGCAAAAATTAAAGCAGGAAGTACCAGTGACTCGCTCAATACGGAAGTGGTCAGATGACGCAGATGCTACACTACAGGACTGTTTTGCTATCACTTTAGCAGGAAGCACCAGTGACTCGGTCAATTTAAAAAAAGTGGTCAGATGAAGCAGATGCTAAACTACAGGACTGTTTTGCTATCACAGACTGGAACATGTTCCGGGATTTTTCCGATGTCATTGAGGAGTACACCACATCAGTCACTGGCTTTATCAACAAGTGCATCGAGGACGCTGTCCCCACAGTGACTGTACGTACATACCCCAACCAGAAGCCATGGATTACAGGCAACATTCGCACTAAGCCAAAGGGTAGAGCTGTCGCTTTCAAGGTGCGGAACTCTAACCCGGAAGCTTACAAGAAATCCCGCTTTGCCCTGTGACGAACCATCAAACAGGCAAAGCGTCAATACAGGGCTAAGATTGAATCATACTACACCGGCTCCGACGCTCGTCAGATGTGGCAGGGCTTGCAAACCATTACAGACTACAAAGGGAAGCACAGCCGAGAGCTGCCCAGTGACACGAGCCTACCAGACGAACTAAACTACTTCTATGCTCGCTTCGGGGCAAATAACACTTAAACATGCATGAGAGCACCAGCTGTTCCGGATGACTGTGTGATCACGCTTAGGGTTGCAAAGGGTCAGAAACTTTCCGGTAAATTTCTGGAATTTTTCCATGGTAAGTTAAGCCCAGGAATGTTGCTTAAATTAATCAAAAACGTTAGCTTATAACAGTGAATATTTTTTGTGGGATACACATAAGGCAATCCTAGGTCTTGTGGCATATATTGGTTTAACTATCCCGATTCAATGGAATTGCAACCCTCTGCATGCACAGTGTATTCTTACATCACATCTACAGCTGATTCTCAAGATCTTTCACACTAAAGAGATGCTATTGGCCCACAGGACTACATGTTTTCTGGTAAGTTTTGATTACAATACTGGGTGGGGAGAATATATTTTATACGACATACATGATTTTTTGTTAACTAGTAAATAGTAGCCTACAGAAATGTGTGTTTAAATAATTTCTAACTTGTTAATTAACATTTTCTGCTAGTTAATTTTTGCTACCATGTGGGTTTTAGCTTGTTGAGCCTGCTAACTGAGGAGTGCTAAGTCACCTGTTTCCATACATGTTTCGTTTTAAAATATATATCTTACAAAGGAGTTGTTTAATCTAACTGCTTAACTATTTATGTTGTTTTTTACTCATTTTTAAAAATCTTTACAGAAAAATGGCACGGAAACGATCAGATGTGTAGAGACATTTCACTGCAGATAATGTAGATGGAAAAGCTGTGTACATTTGCAAATACAGTGCCAAATCATATGTGAAGAATGCAACAAAGATGCAAATCATAGAGAAAGCAGACTGTATTGCAATCATCTCTGATGGGTGGTCGAATGTTTGTGGGAATAATTAACGATATCATCTCTACCCCTCAAACAGTATTCTACAAGAGCACAGACACAAGGAACAACAGACACACCAGTCTCTACATTGCAGATGAGCTGAAGGCAGTCATCGATGACCTTGGACCACAGAAGGTATTTACACTGGTGACAGACAATGCTGCGAACATGAAGGATGATTGGTCTAGAGTGGAGGAGTCCTACCCTCACATTATTACACCCATTGGTTGAAATACATAAAAAAGCGTGAAGAAGATCAACAAGGCCTATGGTGTCATCACTATCGTGTCTTGCCACCTTGGCCTGGATGAGAGCAAGATTCTTGGCAGTCTGGCGAAGTACACTACCAAGCAAGGGCTTTGGGATGGAGATGCAATATGGCAGTTGTGCCAACATATCTCATCAGTCATCTGGTGGAAGGGACTTTGCGGATCTGAGGCTCTTTCCCCTGTTGCCTCCATCATCCTCCAAATCCCACCAACATCAGCTGCCTCAGAGCGCAACTGGACCTTGTTTGGGAACACACACACCAAAGCACGCAACAGGCTGACCAATGCAAGGGTTGAAAAATTGGTGGCCATCTGGGCAAATTTGAGGCTTTTTGAGCCTGACAACGAGCCATCTTCAACAAGATTGGAAAGTGACAGTGAAGATGAGGCCTCAGAGTCTGAGGTTCAATAGGTGAACATTGAGGAAGTCCAGGGAGAAGACATGGAAGCATGAGAGGAAGACAACCAAAGCTTTAGATTTTAGACTATCATTTTACAGATGTATATTGAAAATGTTTTTGGGAGATGAGATGGATCATTCAATATTCCTTTTCTTTTGTTGTTCAGTGAAATCATCCCTTGTGAAGAGTCAACTCATTTAAAGTTCAATTTGTAACTAAATTGTTTTTTAATTTCTATTGGAAGGATTTGATCATTTGCAATTATGTATACAATTATGTATACGTAAAAGGTTTATGTTTCTGTCTCTATATTATATGGTACAAATATCCAATGCAAAAAACATCTACATTTAAATGGTATTAATATTAATTCCCATATATTCCCAGGGAAAGTTTCCACCTCTGAATCTTCCCCAAAATGTGCAACCCTAATCATGCTCTCCGCAGCCAATGTGAGTAAGACCTTTAAACAGGTCAACATTCACAAGGCCGCAGGGCCAGACGGATTACCAGGACGTGTACTTCGAGCATGGGCTGACCAACTGGCAAAGTGTCTTCACTGACATTTTCAACCACTCCCTGTCAGAGTCTGTAATACCAACATGTTTCAAGCAGACCACCATAGTCCCTGTGCCCAAGAACACTAAGGTAACCTGCCTAAATGACTACCTGGTAGCACTCACATCTGTAGCCATGAAGTGTTTTGAAAGGCTGGTCATGGCTCACATCAACCCCATTATCCCAGAAACCCTAGACCCACTTCAATTTGCATACCGCCCTAACAGATCCACAGATGATGCAATCTCTATTGCGCTCAACACTGCCCTTTCCCACCTGGACAAAAGGAACACCTATGTGAGAATGCTATTCATTGACTACAGCTCAGCGTTCAACATCATAGTGCCCTCAAAGCTCATCAATAAGCTAAGGACCCTGGGACTAAACACCTCCCTCTGCAACTGGATCCTGGACTTCCTAACGGGCCGCCACCAGGTGGTAAGGGTAGGTAAAAACACATCCGCGACGCTGATCCCCAACACAGGGGCCCCTCAGGGGTGCGTGCAAAGTCCCCCCCTGTACTCCTTGTTCACTACACGGCCAGGCACGACTCCAACACCATAATTAAGTTTGCCGATGACACAACAGTGATCTGATCACCGACAACGTCGAGACAGCCTATAAGGAGGTCAGATACCTGGCCATGTGGTGCCAGGACAACAACCTCTCCCTCAACGTGATCAAGACAAAGGAGATGATTGTGGACTACAGGAAAAAGAGGACTGAGTACGCCCCCATTCTCATCGACGGGGCTGTAGTGGAGCAGGTTGAGAGCTGCATGTTCCTTGGTGTCCACATCACCAACAAACTAACATGGTGCAAGCACACCAAGACAGTCGTGAAGAGGGCACAACAAAACCTATTCCCCCTCAGGAGACTGAAAAGAATTGGCATGGGTTCTCAGATCCTCAAGAGGTTCTACAGCTGCACCATCAAGAGCATCACTGCCTGGTATGGCAACTGCTCGGCATCCGACCGCAAGGCACTACAGAGGGCAGTGTGTACTGCCCAGTACATCACAGGGGCCAAGCTTCCTGCCATCCAGGACCTCTATACCAGGCGGTGTCAGAGGAAGGGCCTAAAAATTGTTAAAGACTCAAACCACTCTAGTCATTGACTGTTCTCTCTGCTACCACACGGAAAGCGGTACCGGAGCGCCAAGTCTAGGTCCAAGAGGCTTATAAACAGCTTCTACCCCCAAGCCATAAGTCTCCTGAACATCTAATCATATAGCTTCCCAGACTATTTGCATTGCCCCCCCTCTTTCACACCGCTGCTACTCTGTTATTATCTATGCACAGTCACTTTAATAACTCTACATGTACAAATGACCTCAATTACTTTGACTAACTGGTGTTCCCGCATATTGACTCTGTACTGGTACCCCCTGTGTATAGTCTCGCTATTGTTATTTTGCTGCTGCGCTTTAACTACTTGTTACTTTTATTTCTTATTCTTATTCTTATTTTTTAAACTGCATTGTTGGTTAAACTGCGCCGAACACTGTTGTATTCGGAGCATGTGACTAATCAAATTTGATTTGATCTGTGGGACCTTATATAGACAGATGTGTGCCTTTCCAAATCATGTCCAATAGACTCCAGTCAAGTTGTAAAAACACACGCAAGGATGATCAATAGAATCAGGATGAACCAGACGTCAATTTTGAGTCTCATATAAAAAGTGTCTGAATACTTATGTAAATAAGGTATTTCACCTTTTATTTGTAAATCATTTGCAGAAAATATCTAAAAACCTGTTTTCACTTGGTCATAATGTGGTATTGTGTGTAGATTGATAAGGGGATTTTTTTTAAATGCATTTACGAATAAGGCTGTAACATAACAAAATGTGTAAATAGTGAAGGGGTTCGAATACTTTCCGAAAGGACTGTATATTGCTGGATTAAAACAACCCAGTGTATTGGGTTGTGACATAAATCCAGTATATTGGGTTGAGGGCTTGACCCAACAGCTGGGTAATATATGTAATCCTTGGGTTATTTTCAGTCATCCTAATTTCAATTTTGCTAGCATATTTTTGCCTTCTATACCATCCCTTTCCGACATACACAATCAAGATACAATGATGAATTTCAAATAATTAATTTCTATTGCATGCATTTTAGAACATACTGTACATCACGTCAGAGAATGTACAAGAATATATACACATGTTAAATAGCACATTGAAGCAAAGCCATATTATCTAAATATGTATTTCACAATATTTCATAAAATAGGATTGATTATGAGAATTGATTTATATTATTTAATGAACCAAACAGTCCAAACATCAGACTAAAGCCTTAGCTGAACTTGATGTGTTTATTTTGCTCCTTTGCACCCCATTATTTCTATTTCTACTTTGCACATTCTTCCACTGCAAATCTACCATTCCAGTGTTTTACTTGCTATATTGTATTTACTTTGCCACCATGGCCTTTTTTTTTTGCCTTTACCTCCCTTATCTCACCTCATTTGCTCGAACTGCTTTGCTTAATCTTGGCCAGGTTGCAATTGTAAATGAGAACTTGTTCTCAACTTGCCTTCCTGGTTAAATAAAGGTGAAATAAAATAAATAAGTAAAAATGTGCACACTCAGATTGCAATTGGAGAGAAACAACGCCTGAGTGCGTGTGACACAGTCTGTCTTGAGGGGTTATTAACGCAGATCTGTCTATCAGACAGTGCCAGAGCTATTCAATAGATTTTCACATTCACGGAGACACTTCGGCTATCTTAGGTGACAGCACACACACACACACACACACACACACACACACACACAAAATTCTGTTTTGTCATATAATAATGGTCTCCATTTGGGTCGAGTTAAAGCACTGTTACACAGAACAAGCGTAAAATATTACATTTGAAGGTCTCTTTACTAATGACTTGTTGCTTAATAACTGTATCATTCACCAAGCACTTTTCACAATCCCCAAAAATGTCATATTTGTATTTAAAATAAAATGTGATAAAATGAAAGCGTAACAGAATGCGCTTCAGTAGTTGAACTAAAGGCAAATGAGCCACATACCGTTGTTACTGTAGGCACAAAGCAGCCACGAATGCATAAAAAAACGAACTAAAAGAATAAAAAATAAAAATAGGACTTAGGAAGCTCACATCCAATGCCCCAAGCAGTGTACTTTGCTCCACTAATGACTGTAAACCCCTGTGAGCAGTCCCCAAGAGCCAACACAAATGGGTAGGGTCTGGTCACCTCTGCCTGGTGGAGGTACTCAACCATGTTGGACCCAACCTGTTAAGAGCAATCTTTAGATTTTAGAATATGAGAACTTGTGCAAAGCATGGAGGCACACTAACAATACCATCACACACTTCACTGTATGTTGTATATTTTATAGTCATTTACATCAATCAACACCCAATCCTTACATCTTCCATTAATTTTTTGGCTGGGGGTCATAGGTTAATTTATACAACACTAACCACATTTCCATCCAACCATTTCATGCGGATGAATAACCTGACTCATGGAAAAAGTCACGACCTGGCTGACCGGGCTGATGGGAACATGAAGTGCTGGAACAATTTTATAAATGCCTACAGACAATTTGTTCGTTCGACATGTTGGGATAATTTTGTGTTGTTAAAATGAATTGTGAGAAATGGCGGTGGAAACTCCTTTATGGGAAAATATTTATACAATAACCATCAAATCGAAGTAAACTTGGAGTCACGCGATGATATGGTGTGCGGTCCTCCCACTAAAACACAGGAAAGCATGCAGTTTATTAAACTACAGATTAAATAAATGACGAACTTCACAGGGTGGTGAATGTGCAAGGTGAAGAGCTTGATGCTCCTTTCCAATAAATGTTGAGGGTCTTATTCTGGTAACATGATGATAAATGCTTGGCTCCTGTTTTGTCAAATGAAAAATAATATTGCTGTTATCCATAATAATCTCATAATGTAGGTAGCCTACCCCCACTGTGTGTGCAAGCTGTTGGCTAGAGGGCATGTGCCAAGACCAGAGTGGGCACATTTGGTATATTTATTCATTTATTTTTTATTTCACCTTTATTTAACCAGGTAGGCTAGTTGAGAACAAGTTCTCATTTACAACTGTGACTTGGCCAAGATAAACAAGACAAAGCAGTTCGACACATAATACAGAGTTACACATGGAATAAACAAACATACAGTCAATAATACAGTAGAAAAAGTCTATATAAAGTGTGTGCAAATGAGGTAAGATAAGGCAATAAATAGGCCATGGTGGCGAAGTAATTACAATATAGCAATTAAACACTGGAGTGGTAGATGTGCAGAGGATGAATGTGCAAGTAAAGATACTGGGGTGCAAAGGAGCAAGATAAATAAATACAGTATGGGGATGAGGTAGTTGGATGGGCTATTTACAGATGGCCTATGTACAGGTGCAGTGATCTGTGAGCTGCTCTGACAGCTGGGGCTTAAAGCTAGTGAGGGAGATATGAGTCTCCAGCTTTAGTGATTTTTGCAGTTCGTTCCAGTCATTGGCAGCAGAGAACAGGAAGGAAAGGTGGCCAAATGTGTTAAGGCAGGGTAAGATAGATATAGGTCTGTAGCAATTTGGGTCTAGAGTGTCTCCCCCTTTGAAGAGGGGGATGACCGAGGCAGCTTTACAATCTTTGGGAATCTCAGACGATACGAAAGAGAGGTTGAGTAGGCTAGTAATAGGGGTTGCAACAATTTCAGATGATCATTTTAGAAAGAGGCTCCAGATTGTGTAGCCCGGCTGATTTGTAGGGATCCAGATTTTGCCGCTCTTTCAGAACATCAGCTATCTGGATTTGGGTGAAGGAGAAATGGGGAGGCTTGGGCAAGTTGCTGTGGGGGGTGCAGGGCTGTTGACCGGGGTAGGGGTAGCCACGGGAGAAAGCATGGCCAGCCGTAGAAAAAATGCTTATTGAAATTCTCAATTATAGTGGATTTATTGGTGGTGACAGTGTTTCCCAGCTGGGAGGAGGTGCTTTTATTCTCCATGGACTTTACAGTGTCGCAGAACTTTTGGGAGTTTGTGCTACAGGATGCAAATTTCTGCTTGAAAAAGCTAGCCTTAGCTTTCCCTAACTGCCTGTGTATATTGGTTCCTAACTTCCCTTAAAAGTTGCATTTCACGGAGGCTATTCGATACTAATGCAGAACACCACAGGATGTTTTTGTGCTGGTGAAGGGCAGTCAGGTATGGAGAGAACCAAGGGCTAGATCTTTTCCTGGTTCTACATTTTTTGAATGGGGCATACTTATTTAAGATGGTGAGGAAGGCCCTTTTAAAGAATAACCAGGCATCCTCTACCGACAGGATGAGGTCAATATCCTTCCAGGATACAGTGCCTTGCGAAAGTATTCGGCCCCCTTGAACTTTGCGACCTTTTGCCACATTTCAGGCTTCAAACATAAATATATAAAACTGTATTTTTTTGTGAAGAATCAACAACAAGTGGGACACAATCATGAAGTGGAACGACATTTATTGGATATTTCAAACTTTTTTAACAAATCAAAAACTGAAAAAGTTGGGCGTGCAAAATTATTCAGCCCCTTTACTTTCAGTGCAGCAAACTCTCCAGAAGTTCAGTGAGGATCTCTGAATGATCCAATGTTGACCTAAATGACTAATGATGATAAATACAATCCACCTGTGTGTAATCAAGTCTCCGTATAAATGCACCTGCACTGTGATAGTCTCAGAGGTCCGTTAAAAGCGCAGAGAGCATCATGAAGAACAAGGAACACACCAGGCAGGTCCGAGATACTGCTGTGAAGAAGTTTAAAGCCGGATTTGGATACAAAAAGATTTCCCAAGCTTTAAACATCCCAAGGAGCACTGTGCAAGCAATAATATTGAAATGGAAGGAGTATCAGACCACTGCAAATCTACCAAGACCTGGCCGTCCCTCTAAACTTTCAGCTCATACAAAAGACCTGAGACTGGGACGGAGATTCGTCTTCCAACAAGACAATGATCCAAAACATAAAGCAAAATCTACAATGGAATGGTTCAAAAATAAACATATCCAGGTGATAGAATGGCCAAGTCAAAGTCCAGACCTGAATCCAATCGAGAATCTGTGGAAAGAACTGAAAACTGCTGTTCACAAATGCTCTCCATCCAACCTCACTGAGCTCGAGCTGTTTTGCAAGGAGGAATGGGAAAAAATGTGAGTCTCTCGATGTGCAAAACTGATCGAGACATACCCCAAGCGACTTACAGCTGTAATCGCAGCAAAAGGTGGCGCTACAAAGTATTAACTTAAGGGGGTTGAATAATTTTGCACGCCCAATTTTTCAGTTTTTGATTTGTTAAAAAAGTTTGAAATATCCAATAAATGTCGTTCTACTTCATGATTGTGTCCCACTTGTTGTTGATTCTTCACAAAAAAATACAGTTTTATATCTTTATATTTGAAGCCTGAAATGTGGCAAAAGGTTGCAAAGTTCAAGGGGGCCGAATACTTTCGCAAGGCACTGTAGTTCTAAGTATTGTGAGGTTTCCTCAACTCTTTTCTTTGACTCTCTGGGGGATGTGAAATCAATTGGAGAGGCTGAGAGGGAACAGTGTGATGACCCTATTATAGTTGGAGATTATTTATTCTAGTGAACCCCTTAAATAATATGTCTCCTGGGACGGATGGTTTTACAAAACTTTTTCTCAACATTTAGCCCCCTTTCTGTTGGAGTTATTTTATGAAAGAAAATACTCTTAAAGATAAATTGTGCTCAACATTTCTTATAAAATCCAACTTCAATTTGGAATTTCATCCCTCATATCTTCTCCCATTTTGGTGGCTTCAATTTTATGTTACTTGGCAACTAAACTCAGCAAAAAAAGAAACGTCCCTTTTTCAGGAGAATGTCTTTCAAAGATAATTCGTAAAAATCCAAATAACTTCTCAGATCTTCATTGTAAAGGGTTTAAACACTGTTTGCCATGCTTGTTCAATGAACCATAAAAAATTAATGAACATGCACCTGTGGAACGGTCGTTAAGACACCAACAGCTTACAGACGGTAGGCAATTAAGGTCACAGTTATGAAAACTTAGGATACTAAAGAGGCCATTCCACTGACTCTGAAAAACACCAAAATAATGATACCCAGGGTCCCTGCTCATCTGTGTGAATGTGCCTTACGCATGCTGCAAGGAGGCATGAGGACTGCAGATGTGGCCAGGGCAATAAATTGCAATGTCCGTACTGTGACACGCCTAAGACATCGCTACGGGGAGACAGGACGGACAGCTGATCGTCCTCGCAGTGGCAGACCACGTGTAAAAACACCTGCACAGGATCGGTACATCTGAACATCACACCTGCGGCACAGGTACAGGATGGCAACAACAACTGCCCAAGTTACACCAGGAAAGCACAATCCCTCCATCAGTGCTCAGACTGTCCGCAATAGGCTGAGAGAGGCTGGATTGAGGGCTTGTAGGCCTGTTGTCTGGTGAGGACATTCCTTACATCACCGGCAACAACGTCTCCTGTAGGCACAAACCCACCGTCGCTGGACCAGACAATACTGGCAAAAACTTATTTTCACTGACAAATTGCGGTTTTGTCTCACCAGGGGTGATGGTCGGATTCGCATTTATCGTCAAAGGAATGAGCATTACACCGAGGCCTGTACTCTGGAGCGGGATTGATTTGGAGGTGGAGGGTCGCTGCCGTGGCCAGCGAAGAGCCCGGATCTCATTCCCATTGAGCACGTCTGGGACCTGTTAGATCGGAGGGTGAGCACTTGGGCCATTCCCCCCAGAAATGTCCGGGAGCTTGCAGGTGCCTTGGTGGAAGATTTGTCAATATCTCATCTCACAGCAAGAACTAGCAAATCTGGTGCAGTCCATGAGGAGGAGATGCACTGCAGTACTTAATGCAACTGGTGGCCACACTAGATACTGACTGTTACTTTTGATTGTGACCCCTCATCCCTTGTTCAGGAACACATTATTCCATTTCTGTTAGTCACGTCTGTGGAACTTGTTCAGTTTGTCTCTGTTGTTGAATCTTTTTATGTTCATACAAATATTTACACCTGTTCAGTTTGCTGAAAATAAACGTAG
This sequence comes from Oncorhynchus mykiss, assembly GCF_057628025.1. Taxonomy (NCBI): domain Eukaryota; kingdom Metazoa; phylum Chordata; class Actinopteri; order Salmoniformes; family Salmonidae; genus Oncorhynchus; species Oncorhynchus mykiss. The sequence continues at coordinate 36,410,730 of NC_143050.1, read as the reverse complement.
TTGACAGTGAGAGGACGTTTCTTTTTTTGCTGAGTTTAACATTGATAAAATTCAAAATTATCTGCTCTTCATAGACAAGTAGTCTTAGCGTGGTCGTTCATATATTGAGAGAAAAAAATCCCCGCATAGGTGTTACAGGAATGTAACATGTTTTAATACCCAATTAAAATTCAAATTAAACACTGTCAATTCATAAGAATTTGTAAAACCCTTATTTGTATAAAATGGACAGAGACCAGTCTTTGAAATCAACCAGCTGTGTTTATTCTCGTGAATACTGCCCATGATACATTTTATCACAGGTTATAAACTGAAAATGACGTCAGCGTTTTCTAAACTGTTCCGTCTCTTCTTGACACTGGTCCAAAGGCTGTATAGTTCTCAAGCCTTCCCACATCGTCTAGAGCCAAGGTCAGCCTGTGTAGATAAGCATTCTAGCCAGTCTGGCGATATAGTTCATTCATTTCTACCAAGGAACAGACAGTCATTGTTCTAATTCTTGATTATATTTACACACATTATATTCAGTACTAGGATTAAAAAGAAAATTCATACATATACAGTAACATAATAGTATTCTGATTAGTCAGTCCTGATTGAAATGTATACATAATTAGTCATTATTGATAAAAATTCCCTTAACAATAGGTATTTCATTTGGAACAATAAGGATCTTTTGTATAGAAACAAGCCTTTATTTTTTAAGAACTGGTTCAGTAATCATATCCTGCTGGTGAGTCAACTTTTTAATGCAGAAGGATTGTTACTCAATTATAAGGAATTTTTATCTCGTTACAATATCTCTGTTACACCTAGAGAGTTGGCCATAGTCTTTGATGCCATTCCATCTGGAACTCTCATGTTGTTTAGAGGTGTAGCCAGACCTCACCTTCTTGACTTACCCTTACTTAATCCAGTTGACTCACTAATAGGAAAAACGTGTTTCTCCTTGCTCCCTCAGAACAACAGATATATACGTGCTTTATTTCAAAGGGATATTGTATCCATTCCTTATGTCACAACTTACTGGAATACATTTGTCAATAATGTCTGTTGGAAAAAAAGTCTGGTTATTACCACACAAATACCTGCTTGTTAACAAGGTCAAAGAGGTCTCTTTCAGAATGATCCAGAAGTATTACCCTGTGAATCATTTACCTAAAGAAACTTTTTTTAAAAATACATTAACAATAACTATACTTTTTGTGTTGAGCATACAGAAACAGTTTCACATTGGTTTTGGCATTGTCTTACATGTAAAACAAATTATGGAAAGATATTCACAGTTTTATAATCGTTAATATTCTTGGTGGACTTTTGTTTGTAATGGGAGAATGTTCTGCTCGGTTTCCTTAACTATAATAAGGATAAAGAAAAACTATTTTACATAAAGGTAAATTCACTAATAAAAAACCACTCTCCGTGTTTTCTATAAGGAATTCGAGCAGTACATCAATACCATTCAACATTCTACTAAAAAAAAGCTGTTAAAACAATGTGTTTTTTTAAGATCTTTGTATAATCTGTCATTTGTTGTACCCCCTAGCATATGTTATCATTGTCTGTTTGTATGTATACTGATTTTTCTGCAATATATACAGATTTTTTAATCAAGATGAGCTAGCTACTAGTTTTTAAAACTTCTCATGGTTGGGGGCAGTATTGAGTAGCTTGGATGAATAAGGTGCCCAGAGTAAACTGCCTGCTACTCAGTCCCAGAAGCTAAAATATGCATATGATTAGTATACAGTGCCTTGCGAAAGTATTCGGCCCTCTTGAACTTTGCGACCTTTTGCCACATTTCAGGCTTCAAACATAAAGATATAAAACTGTATTTTTTTGTGAAGAATCAACAACAAGTGGGACACAATCATGAAGTGGAACGACATTTATTGGATATTTCAAACTTTTTTAACAAATCAAAAACTGAAAAATTGGGCGTGCAAAATTATTCAGCCCCCTTAAGTGAATACTTTGTAGCGCCACCTTTTGCTGCGATTACAGCTGTAAGTCGCTTGGGGTATGTCTCTATCAGTTTTGCACATCGAGAGACTGACATTTTTTCCCATTCCTCCTTGCAAAACAGCTCGAGCTCAGTGAGCTTGGATGGAGAGCATTTGTGAACAGCAGTTTTCAGTTCTTTCCACAGATTCTCGATTGGATTCAGGTCTGGACTTTGACTTGGCCATTCTAACACCTGGATATGTTTATTATTGAACCATTCCATTGTAGATTTTGCTTTATGTTTTGGATCATTGTCTTGTTGGAAGACAAATCTCCGTCCCAGTCTCAGGTCTTTTGCAGACTCCATCAGGTTTTCTTCCAGAATGGTCCTGTATTTGGCTCCATCCATCTTCCCATCAATTTTAACCATCTTCCCTGTCCCTGCTGAAGAAAAGCAGGCCCAAACAATGATGCTGCAACCACCATGTTTGACAGTGGGGATGGTGTGTTCAGCTGTGTTGCTTTTACGCCAAACATAACGTTTTGCATTGTTGCCAAAAAGTTCAATTTTGGTTTCATCTGACCAGAGCACCTTCTTCCACATGTTTGGTGTGTCTCCCAGGTAGCTTGTGGCAAACTTTAAACAACACTTTGTATGGATATCTTTAAGAAATGGCTTTCTTCTTGCCACTCTTCCATAAAGGCCAGATATGTGCAATATACGACTGATTGTTGTCCTATGGACAGAGTCTCCCACCTCAGCTGTAGATCTCTGCAGTTCATCCAGAGTGATCATGGGCCTCTTGGCTGCATCTCTGATCAGTCTTCTCCTTGTATGAGCTGAAAGTTTAGAGGGACGGCCAGGTCTTGGTAGATTTGCAGTGGTCTGATACTCCTTCCATTTCAATATTATTGCTTGCATAGTGCTCCTTGGGATGTTTAAAGCTTGGGAAATCTTTTTGTATCCAAATCCGGCTTTAAACTTATTCACAACAGTATCTCGGACCTGCCTGGTGTGTTCCTTGTTCTTCATGATGCTCTCTGCGCTTTTAACGGACCTCTGAGACTATCACAGTGCAGGTGTATTTATACGGAGACTTGATTACACACAGGTGGATTGTATTTATCATCATTAGTCATTTAGGTCAACATTGGATCATTCAGAGATCCTCACTGAACTTCTGGAGAGAGTTTGCTGCACTGAAAGTAAAGGGGCTGAATAATTTTGCACGCCCAATTTTTTAGTTTTTGATTTGTTAAAAAAGTTTGAAATATCCAATAAATGTCGATCCACTTCATGATTGTGTCCCACTTGTTGTTGATTCTTCACAAAAAAATACAGTTTTATATATTTATGTTTGAAACCTGAAATGTGGCAAAAGGTCGCAAAGTTCAAGGGGGCCGAATACTTTCGCAAGGCACTGTATTTGGATAGAAAACCCTCTGAAGTTTCTAAAACTGTTTGAAAAATGTCTGTGAGTATAACAGCACTCATATGGCAGGCAAAGACCTGGAAAAATCCAACCAGGATGTGGGAAATCTGAGGTTTGTAGTTTTTCAACTCATTCCCTATTGAAGATACAGTGGGATATTGGCCATATTGCACTTCCTAAGGCTTCCACTAGATGTCAACAGTCTTTAGAACCTTGTTTGAGGCTTCTACTGTGAAGGAGGGGGAATGAGAAGGGAATGAGTCAGAAGTCTGGCAGAGTGCCATGAGCTGACCATGCGCGGTCACGTGAAAGTTAGCTTGCGTTCTGTTGCATAACTACAGACAAAGGAATTCTCCAGTTGGAACATTATTGAAGATTTATGTTAAAAACATCCTAAAGATTGATTCAATATTTCGTTTGACATGTTTCTACGGACTGCAATGATACTTTTTTACTTTTCGTCTGCTCGTGCGTCATGAATTTGGATTACTGGGCTGAACGCGCTAGCACAAAGGAGGTATTTGGACATAAATTATGAACTTTATCGAACAAATCAAACATTTATTGTGGAACTCGGATTCCTGGGAGTGCATTCTGATGAAGATCTTCAAAAGTAAGTGAATATTAATAATGCTATTTCTGACTTCTTTTGACTACACAACATGGTGGATATCTGTTTGGCTTGTTTTGGTCTCTGAGCGCTGAACTCAGATTATTGCATGGTGTGCTTTTTCGGTAAAGCTTTTTTTAAATCTGACACAGCGGTTACATGAAAGAGAAGTTTATCTAAAGTTCCATGCATAACACAGAATTTATGATGAGGATTTCTGTAAATTGATGTGGCTCTCTGCAAAATCACTGGATGTTTTTGGAACTACTAAACATAACGCGCCAATGTATACTGAGATTTTTTTTATATAAATATGAACTTTATAGAACAAAACATACATGCATTGTGTAACATGAAGTCCTATGAGTGTCATCTGATGAAGATCAAAGGTTAGTGATTAATTTATATCTATTTCTGCTTTTTGTGACTCCTCTCTTTGGCTGGAAAAATGGCTGTTTTTCTGTGAATAGGCACTCACCTAACATAATCCCTTGTGGTGCTTTCGCCATAAAGCCTATTTGAAATCGGACACTGTGGTGGGATTAACAAGAAGTGTATGTTTAAAATGGTGTAAAATACTTGTATGTTTGAGGAATTTTATTATGAGATTTATGTTGTTTTGAATTTGGCGCCCTGCACTTTTACTGGCTGTTGTCATATCAATCCCGTTAGTGGGATCTCAGCCATAAGAACTTATTAAAGCAATGGAAGATTAATTGTTACAAAGAATGAATGTATGGGCTACATTTATGAGAATAATACATGTATTTACTTACCTTATCAATCTTGAAGACAATACAGTAATGTATCCCCCCAAAAAGTGCTATGAGTGAGTGCACAACAAACATATTGCATTACTGACCGAGTCTGTAATACCAACATGTTTAAGCAGACCATCATAGTCCCTGTGCCCAAGAACACTAAGGTAACCTGCCTAAATGAATACCGACCCGTAGCACTCACGTCTGTAGCCATGAGGTGCTTTGAAACGCTAGTCATGGCTCATATCAACACCATTATCCCAGAAACCCTAGACCCACTCCAATTTGCATACCGCCCCAACAGATCCACAGATTATGCAATCTCCATTGCACTCCACACTGCCCTTTCCCACCTGGACAAAAGGAACACCTATGTGAGAATTCTATTCATTGACAACAGCTCAGCTTTCAACACCATAGTGCCCTCAAAGCTCATCAATAAGCTAAGGACCCTGGGACTAAACACCTCCCTCTGCAACTGGATCCTGGACTTCCTGACGGGCCATTCCTAGGTGGTAAGGGTAAGTAACAACACATCCACCACGCTGATCCTCAACACAGGGGCCCCACAGGATTGCGTGCTCAGTCCCCTCCTGAACTCCCTGTTCACTCATGACTGCATGGCCAGGCACGACTCCAACACCATCATTAAGTTTGCCGATGACACAACAGTGGTAGGCCTGATCACCGACAATGACAAGACAACCTATATGGAGGAGGTCAGAGACCTGGTCCTGTGGTGCCAGGACAACAACCTCAGCGTAATCAAGACAAAGGAGATGATAGTGGAGTACAGGAAAAGGAGGACCGAGCACACCCCATTCTCATCGACGGGGCTGTAGTGGAGTAGGTTGAGAGCGTCAAGTTCCTTGGTGTTCACATCACCAACAAACTGACATGGTCCAAACACACCAAGACAGTTGTGAAATGGCTTGAAAAAACCTATTCCCCCTCAGGAGACTGAGAAGAGTTGTGATCCTCAAAAGGTTCTACAGCTGCAACATTGATAGCATCCTGACTGGTTGCATCACTGCCTGGTATGGCAACTGCTCGGCCTCCGACTGCAAGGCACTACAGAGGGTAGTGCGTTCGGCCCAGTACATCACTGGGGCCAAGCTTCCTGCCATAGACTGTTCTCTCTGATACCGCACGACAAGCAGTAGCGGAGCGCCAAGTCTAGGTCCAAGAGGCTTCTGAACAGCTTCTACCCCCAAGCCATAAGACTTCTGAACATCTAATCAAATGGCTACCCAGACTATTTGCATTGTCCCCCCCTCTTTTACGCTGCTGCTAGTCTTTTATTATCTATGCATAGTCACTTTAATAACTCTACCTTCATGTACATGTTATCCCCATTTACCTTGACTAACCGGTGCCCCCGAACATTGACTCTGTACCAGTACCCCCTGTATATATTCTTGCTATTGATATTTTACTGCTGCTCTTTATCTACCTGTTAGTTTTATTTCTTATTCTTATTCATATTTTTTAAACTGCATTGTTGGTTAGGGGCTTGTAAGTAAGCATTTCACTATAAGGTGTTGTATTCGGCACATGTGACTAATAAAACTTCAATTGATTTGATATCTGAAGTAAAATAGAATGGTTAACACAGCTATAAGCCTGTTTCCACCAGGCTAGGTTATGAAGGTGAAACTGTTTTGACCTTTAACCCGGTCAAATGTCACCAACCTGATTCAATTTTTACCCCCTGTTCCATTTATAGGAGTGCTCACAGCGAGGGCATGTCTGCGTGAAGCTGAGCCTCCCCTTGCTGGTCTTCTCTATGTTGCATGTTCGGCATGCTAGCTGGACATCTCTCGAACCACTGCAGCAGGCAATCCTCATAAAGAAAGCACTTCCTCATCTTATGAGGTATTATTAACTGGGAAGGCATGTGACAAGGTGATACAATAGACAGCGGTAAATTGCATTTTGTTATAAAGAAAGGACAAAGCTTTTTGTTAATGCACTTCACAACCAAAATGACTCTCCTATTTGTATCTGCTTGGCTGGGTAATTAATCTACTAGTTGATCAAACTGGGTATTTTTTAATACAAGTTTTCACATAACACACATTACCATTGTTGATGAAGCCATCTGTGTCATCGGGGCAGTAACTCGGGTCAAGCTAATGCTAGCTAGTCACTAGTTACGACAGCAAAAATGTCACAAAGGCTGCCTATTTCTACAATTGATCTTGTTAAAATGTGATTTTAAACCCTAACCCTAACCACACTGCAAACCTTATGCCCAACCCCAACCTTAAATTAAGACCAAAAAGCAAATGTATGTTTTCATTCATTTTTACGATATAGCCAATTTTGACTTTTTGGCTGTGGCAACTAGTGGAAACTCTAATTCTATGCTTTACAGATGTAGACTGACTGTACTGCCAGATTGGGTCAGGGGGAGCAGGCGCTCCGTGTTAAACAAAGGGGGACAAGAGATTTGAATTGTTTTGCTCTCAAGAAAAGGGCTCCATTGAAAGGAGTGATTCCTGGGGTAGTGGTAAATGTGAAAGTTGAATCTAAGATCCTCAAATGAGTACAATATGTTATGTTTGGTATGGTTACATAAGACAGAAGGTTAGTTAAGGCAAAAATGAAAGCACGGTGGTTGGTCAGGGTGGATGGGTAAGCGTATAACGCGAACATCTAGTAACCCAAAAGTTGCATGTTTGAAGCTCATCATAGACAACTTTAGGATTTTGCCTAATTAGCAACTTCTTACTACTTTTTACCGACTTTGCAGCTACTTAGCATTAGCTAACCCTTCCCCTAACCTAACTCCTAACCCTAACCATAAACCTTAGCCTAGCTACGGTTAGCCACCTAGTGAACGTTAGCGTTCGCTACCTAGTTAATGTTGGCCAAAACTAATTGGAATTTGTAATATATATGTTTTTCGATTTTGTAACATATTGTACAAATTGTAATTTGTAACATATCATACGAAATGGATGATGGAGATTGACAAATTAATACATACCATACAAAACATTAGATATTTTACAAATTGGCATGTCCCGGATTTACATTTACTATGTTACATCTATACCTGAGTCCAGGTTGCAGCATGGGAATTCCAAGGTAGCGGTCCAAACACTTGAAAGACACACCCACATCCACTTAAGGGAATCCTGTCGCCATCTTGGAGGGCGGTCCAAATGATTAGCCAAGCAAGGGAAGTTTGCAACGTAAGCTCTGCGATTGTACAATTATGTTCACTCCGGGGCCTGGAACTCCCCATAATTCAATTCGCGACGATTGTACATCCGCTAAGAAAAGTCAGTGAAAACTTAAAAAACAACATCAAGGGAGAAGTCAACATACAAGTGTAAATAAAAATGAATGCAAATAAGTTCGAAAGTGTGCTACTAATGCACATGTTGGCACAAACACCTATCATGAAATGTAAATATGTTTTTGTTTGGTTATCTTTTGGAAATTGTAGAAATAAAACATGTTCCTTCTTCAGAAGTTCCAGCTAGGCAGGCTAACGTTAGTTAGCTAATTAATTTGCTAGCAATCATACAGTAAGTGTATATTAATAATTAAATATTTAATATAAGTAGACATGCACTCATAATTGACTGTAGCGCATATAAAAGCACCCACAAGCTACTGAAAGGCTGAAAACACAATCATCGAGGGATGAAGGAGTGATGAATTTCCGGCCAAGGGTGATCCATTTAAAATTCATTCCTTCCTCCCTCGCCCCTTGCCCTGCAAGTACATACTCGTCAGACGTCATGAAATGTCATCAGAAGTGTCTACTTAATTTGAGGGCTGAGGGGATAGGGTGTGTCTTTTACGTGTTTGGACCGTAACCCATGTCTTTTTTCGATGAACCGGAAATGTTGGCTCCATTCACCTAAAAGAGCCGTTCAGATGGCTCCCAAACAGCTCTTCGTTAAACATGTATGAAAAACCATGAAAAATAGAAGATGTCTAAACTGTGAGTTCAAATACATTTTTAACTGACGAAATTAGCTCGCTGGTGTTTTTTTTTTTACACAATGCAAAAATAAAGTGTGGACCATAATGAGGCTCTCTCGTCACTTGGACCTTTTGTTCCTGCAATGAGGAATTACCATCTTCCGACAATGTTTTTATAACGTATCTATAGATAATCGTTCAAAAAGCAGTAGCCTATAGCCTAGCTCTAGGCCTATGCAAATCAGGGAGCCAAATGAACGGCTCTTTCACACATGCGATTTGGTTCCCGACGTTCACCAAAAATATCTGTTCAAAACGAGTCGTTAATTCGCGAACGACCAATCACTAGCTCATACTAGAAAGCAGAGGACACATTAGAAAGGATCGCACTGGGAGGATGCGAGGAGCTACCGCTGACACACATACGAACCGCCAGCGAGAAGACCACTGACCCAACCCGCAGCATTATCAATAATAGCGTTACATAACCAGCAGTATAGACAATACACTTGTTTGAGCTATAAGACCTAAATTGTAATGCGGTAGTTAGCTAGCTAGCTATGCTAACATTACCTAAAACGTTATCTAGCCTGCCTTGCCTAATCAAAAGTTAGGTACCTAGCTACATAAGCAGCAATAACGATATCTGACGTCGTTAGATAAATTAAACATTCCCAAGTTCTCCAATGTCACCCCACTACTCCGCACATTCCACTGGCTTCCAGTTGAAGCTCGCATCAACTGGGACAGCAGAAGTCATTGCCCATCTTCAAAAGACACTTGAAACCATACCTCTTCAAAGAGTATTTCAAATAATCCCCCTCAAATTGATTTGCGCATGGCTCTTGCCAAAAGGGGGCATGATTTGTTGACATATTTGTAATTAAAACGCAACATTAATTTACTCGTTGTGACTCAACTGAGGTTCCAAACTCCTTTTCAGATGAGACTGACTTCATGTCAAATTATCCTATTTAAACTTTGTAGTCAATTTTGGCACTAGAATAAATGTTTCTGACTCATTTTGATGCCACATAGGCTGTTTTCAAAGGGATGAGTTACTTTTTAGGGGCAGTTTCTCTTTAAGAGTTTTGAGACCTGGAGGCTCATACTAGTGATGCAGCCTGGTCTCATAGAGTAGACGAAACATAGTAAAAGCAAATCCAAGACCCTAAAATTAGTACAGTATGTTATGGTTACAGGAGACAGAAGGTTAGTTAAGGCAAAAATTAAAGTACGGTGGTTGGTCAGGGTGGATGGGTAAGCGTATAACGCAAACATCTAGTAACCCAAAGGTTGCATGTTTGAAGCTCATCATGGACAACTTTAACATTTTGCCAAATTAGCAACTTTGCAACTTCTTACTACTTTTGACCTACTTTGCAACTACAGTACTTAGCATTAGCTAACCCTTCCCCTAACCTAACTCCTAACCTTAACCCTAGCCTAGCTAAGGTTAGCTACCTAGCGCACGTTAGCATTCGCTACCTAGTTAATGTTAGCCACAACAAATTGGAATTCGTAACATATATACCTTTTTACGATTTCTTAACATATTGTACAAATTACAATTCTTCACAGATCATACAAATTGTATTTTGTAACATATCATGTGAAATGGATGATGGAGATTGACAAATTAATACATACCATACAAAACATTAGATATTTTACTAATTGGCATGTCTGGATTTACATTTACTATGTTACATCTATACCTGAGTCCAGGTTGCAGCATGGGAATTCCAAGGCGGTGGTCCAAACACTTAAAAGACACACCCACATCCACTTACCCTCGCTTTATGCCCTTGGGGAAATCCAGTGGCCATCTTGGAGGGCGGTCCAAATGATTAGCCAAGCAAGGGAAGTTTGCAACGTATGCCCCTCAGCCCTCGTTTTTAGTCGGCTCTGCGACTGTACAATTATGTTCACTCTGGGGCCTGAAACTCCCCATAATTCAATTCGCGACGATTGTACATCCGCTAAGAAAAGGTCAGTGAAAACTTAAAAAACAACATCAAGGGAGAAGTCAACATACAAGTGTAAATAAAAATGAATGCAAATAAGTTCGAAAGTGTGCTACTAATGCACATGTTGGCACAAACACCTATCATGAAATGTAAATATGTTTTTTTTTTGTTATCTTTTGGAAATTGTAAATAAAAAATGTTCCTTATGAACATGAAAACGTAAATGAATAATTCTATATTTAATGTAAGTAGACGTGCACTCATAATTGACTGTAGCGCATATAAAGCACCTACAAGCTACTAGTGTCTGAAAACACAATCAAATCAAATCAAAGTTTATTTGTGAAATGGTTACTTACAGGCTCTAACCAATAGTGCAAAAAAAGATATTAGGTGAATAGGTAAGTAAATAAATAAAACAACAGTAAAAAGACAGGTTATATACAGTTAGGAGGCTATAAAAGTAGCGCGGCTACATACAGACACCGGTTAGTCAGGCTGATTGAGGTAGTATGTACATGAATGTATAGTTAAAGTGACTATGCATATATGATAAACAGAGTAGCGGCTGGGTAAAAAGAGGGGTTGGGTTGGGGGGGGGGGGCAATCATCGCGGGATGAAAGAGTGACGAATTTCCGGCCTATGGTGGTCCATTTAAAATGAATTCCTTCCTCCCTCGCCCCTTAAGCGTATTCTCGTCAGACGTCATGAAACGTAATCAGAAGTGTCCACTTAATTTGAGGGCAGAGGGGATAGAGTGTGTCTTTTGGACTGCACTTCATGTATTTTTTCGATGAACCGGAAATGTTGGCTCCATTCACCTAAAAGAGCCGTTCAGATGGCTCCCAAACAGCTCTTCGTTAAACATGTATGAAAAACCATGAAAAATAGAAGATGTCTAAACTGTGAGTTCAAATACATTTTTAACTGACGAAATTAGCTCGCTGGTGTTGTTTTTTTACACAATGCAAAAATAAAGTGTGGACCATAATGAGGCTCTCTCGTCACTTGGACCTTTTGTTCCTGCAATGAGGAATTACCATCTTCCGACAATGTTTTTATAACGTATCTACAGATAATCGTTCAAAAAGCAGTAGCCTATAGCCTAGCTCTAGGCCTATGCAAATCAGGGAGCCAAATGAACGGCTCTTTCACACATGCGATTTGGTTCCCGACGTTCACCAAAAAGATCCGTTCAAAACGAGTCGTTAATTCGCGAACGACCAATCACTAGCTCATACTAGAAAGCGGAGGACACATTACAAAGGCTCGCACTGGGAGGATGCGAGGAGCTACCAGCCACTGTTACCGCTCACACACACATACGAACCGCCAGCGAGAGGACCACTGACCCAGCCCGCAGGGCGCAGCCTCTATGCTGGGCAATAGAGTGGCCGTGGGTGGTGTGTGTGGGGATTTCTAGATGATTTCTTATACGCTCTTTCTCTAACACCATGGTGCTGGGCAAGGTGAAGACATTAGCCGTCTGCTTCGACTATCTCAACGACAACAATGTTCCCGTTTACTCCGGTGGCGATTCGGTATCCGGCAGGGTGATCATCGAAGTCGCAGGCGAGGTTCGCGTCAAAATGCTGAACATAACCGCCAGAGGAGTAGCCAAGGTGCGGTGGACAGAGTCCCGCAACGCTGGGGCCAACACTGCCTACACTCAGAATTACACCGAGGAGGTGGAATACTTAAACCATAGCGACACGTTAATAGGAGAGGAGAGAGGTAAGGGACAACCACATCATAATTACCACTCATTCTCACAGAGATGTGTTGGCAACATTTTGAGAGTAGGCTTTATGGGTAGTGTTGGCCTAGTTCAGGTTGTTCTGAAATAAATGGATAACCTAGAAATAGAACACGGTTATACATCACCGGATTCCTGACATGTTAGGGAGCTCTGCAGTGCCATTGCTGTGGTTATAGGTTACGCCATGTGTAAGTTACGAGTGATGGTGGGTTCAATTTCACATAAACTGCACAACACACACATCACACATTGATTGGAACAAATGTCATGATGTGTGCCCCCGTTGATGAGTTATTTCAGTCAGGTGGGATAGTGGTCCTGATGCGACCAGATAGTCCTGGTGTAACGCATAGGTTTTCCTCGTCCAATTTAGTCTGTTTAATAACGCATGATGGAACATAAATATGACATATATTTATGTTGTATAGTGACACATTACAATTTATGTAGATTCTACAGTATTTGTTTTTTTTAATTCAGATTTAACAGTCATAACAAGTTGTTAACGCCTTTGCGTTTTATGTGGCGAGGGAAGAAACCGTAGAATTTAGTCCGAATGTGACCTTGATTGGGCCAATCTAACCGAAAGCGGTTGAAGTTGGAATATTTTCGACGTTTTATGACTGTTTAAGTTGTACAATTTTATCAGGAACATTCTTTCGCTGATAACATCCTGAAGTTTACTCCCTTTGTTAGAAGCGGTTCAAACCTGTTCACAAACTGGCTGAGGGACTCACGGGGGGAGACAGACCTCTGTCGCCTCTGATTGGTCTGAACTCCCACGTGTATATGGGATGACGTCGTTGCGTCTGAGGAAATGACAATTCGAAAGCATGCAATTTTGTCATCAATTTGCTGTTGTTACATTTCCATAGTGTACTGTAAAACGAATATATATATATATATATATATATATATATATATATATATATATATTGCCTAAAAAATACATAGGCCTTTCCTCATAAAGTAATTGATATGTTACAACAATTACAGTAGTACTGAGGTTGAGGCTGAGGTTCAGTTTCAGTCTATAACAACAGTCCCAGTGATATTTGCATAATAGCTGTTCTAGTGGGACATGTAAACGGATACAGCTAGGATTAATTCAGCATCTTTACAGGGCATAACAACACCAAGAGATTTGAAGGAAAAACTATCCCATGGTTAGTATACACTCGTAATAAAAATACACTCTTGACATAAGACAGCAATACAAACATATATATGGCAGAGTAAGTTCCTATCTCATAATTAGGACAGTAAATGCACCTCTGTGTGGGCGAATCAGGCTGTCGTTGCCAGGGTGATGTCTGAGAGCTGAAGCAATATTTTCTCCAGAGCAATTGTATCCACCACAATATACCATCGCCAAGACCTCCAGCAGAAGATTGGTTGTCTTCTCGGCGACTCACCGAACCTACCGGTACCCTAAATTCAGAATAGCCTTTACGAAAACAACGTTAATCGGTAGGGTTCCTTACAGATGTAGGATCTTCGTTTGATCACCGTCTTGAAGGAGGACCTTCCTGCAATGCAGGACAGTTTTTACTTTTGGTGTATTTGAGGTTTCAAAGGGAATCTGAAGTTTGTAATTTCCACTTTGAAATTTCAGACTTGATTTTCCCTTGTGAACCAAATGTATCAACCCCTACCAAAAAAAATTATATTAATTATAATCCACATAATAATTTGCATTTCCTGTTGCTGCCGGATTGTTTTCAGATGTAGCAACCTGGCTCAAAATAAGATCCTAAATCTGTATGTAGCTGGCTGGTAAATGATGTCATGTATGTGCTGATTATCTGTTTACCTCAGAGGTGTGCAACAGATTTGAACTGGAAAGCTAAATGTTGTGTAGGCTTGTGTTCCAGGCCCACACTAACTCACCCTATTGGACTAATTGTGGTTTAAATAGTACATCTGTGCAATGCAGGACATTTTACATTTGTAGCGTATTTGAAGTAAAAAGGCTTCTGAAGTTTGTAATTTCCACGTTGACATTGCAGACTTTATTTTCCCTTGTACTGATCCCGGCAAAGAAATGTCAATGAATAACGATCCATATAATAATTCACATTTCCTGTTGCTGCAGGATTACTTTCCTGTTGTAGCAATCTGGCTCAAATTAAGACCCTACATCTGTAGACCCAGGTGTGTTAGTGCTGGGCTGTAGCTCTCCTGGACCAAAGCTGCCTGCCGGCTACACTGCTTTTATCTCACTTGGTGTTGAAGTACAGTGCATTCGGAAAGTATTCAGACCCCTTCACTTTTTTCCACATTTTGTTACGTTACAGCTAAAATTGATTGAATAAATGTTTTTCCTCGTCAATCTACCCCATAATGACAAAGCAAAAACGTGTTTTTAGACATTTTTGCAAGTGTTTATTCGTTTTTTAATGTTTTCCTAGTTTTTGTTGCACTGTAATAACCCTCATTGATGCTGTGTGTTGATTGATTGATTGCCTCTGATGAATTTGTCAAATAAAACATGCTGTTGGTTTTTTAATAAAGATGCGTAAATGTACCTGCTCTCGAGTCCCTCTTTATTTACCTCAGATACTACAGTCCATCTCTGCTGGCTCTCTGTTTTGTCTGTGAGAATAACATGGCTGCTTCTACTGCTGCATGGCATGAGGGTTTTTTGGTGAAATCTCTCCCCCTCTGTCTCTCCCTCCCTTTCTCTTTCCCTCCTCCCTGTATATAGCTCCCTGTCTCTGTTCCCTTTTTCTTTCTGTCTCTCCATCCTCCCGTATAACAGAGCACACGGTCATTCATAAAGGGCCTTAGTCGAGGGGCGGGACCAGGTTAGCTTTGTTCCAATGGGAGGCCGAGTAGTAATGTGTCTGTTGGAGTAGCCGGCTGAAAATCCACTGCTCATTCTGGTTCATACCGGTATGCGCCTGCTCTCCTCACTCTGCCGGTGTGACTTGACAACCACACACACCCACACACAATGTTCTCTACACACACACACACACACACACACACACACAATGTTCTCTGCTGACAAGATAACATGCGGGAGTGCCGAGGTGGCAGGAAACAGATCTATACACACATCAACATAAACATTTATCGATGACATGTAGATTGAGGAAGTGAAAGGGGATTCGTGCTTCCTCTGCCTGGGTGTGTCTTCTCCGCTTTGTACTGTCTGAAATGTTCATGGATTAATGGACATTTTGTATTTCACGCATCGATGACATGACTGGGTAATATTGAAATGTAATACAATGACTGGGTTGTATGTGCTATAAAGTACTTTTCTATGTGTCAGTGTTTTTTTTAATGTGTCGTACAACATTTATTACTGGATTTATTATCTTGGTGTTGCCTTGGACTGAGGCACTTGAAAGCACTAGGCAACTTGAAATCGCAACATGATACAATGAAATGAAATGGTGGGTGCGTGTCTATGCGTGTGTACACTGGGTGTGTGTGTGCGTCAGGTATGGTATTTGGAATCTTGTTCTCCTGTGTTTCAGATGAAGACAGTCCAGAGGAAGCCCTGACTGTTCTCAACACAGGATTACACGAGTTCGCGTTCAGCTTCCTGCTACCACAGATGTACGTAACAGATGGACATACACAAACCTATAACAGCCATAACATAAAATCCGAAACCCAAATATGGAATCATATCTAAAGATAGACCTGTAAGAAGTCTAATCCTATGAACCAATTTCCTCTCTCCCCTCGTCCCCCTCTCTCAGGCCCCTGGCCACGTCATTTGAAGGGAAGCATGGCAGTGTGAGGTACTGGGTGAGAGCAGAGCTCTACAGACCATGGCTGCTGCCTGTCAGAGTCAAGAAAGAGTTCACTGTCTTTGAACACATTGACATCAACACACCACTGCTACTGGTGAGGAATACACACAATTCAAATGGGGACCCACAATTCAGTCCCATTCAAAATCTTATTTTCCCTAACCCCTAACCCGTACAATTACCCTAACCCAAAAAACCTAACCCTAGCTCCTAACCCTAAACCTAGCTCCTAACCCTAGCTCCTAACCCTAAACCTAGCTCCTAAACCTAACCCTAGCTCCTAAATGTAACCCTAGCTCCTAACCTTAAACCTAAACCTAGTTCCTGACCCTAAACCTAACCCTAGCTCCTAAACCTAATTCTAACCTTAACCCTAAACCACCTAGAAATAGCATTTGACCTTGTGGGAACAAACAAAATGTCCCACGTGTACACCCCCCCCCCCCCCCTACACACACACACACAAGCTGTCACACAGGGCAATTTGTGACTGCCATTTCTGTGTGTATAGGCCCCTCAAGCTGGCACTAAGGACAAGACCCTGTGTTGCTGGTTCTGTGCCTCAGGACCCATCTCACTCAGCGCCAAGATAGAGAGGAAAGGATACACACCAGGTGAGAAATACCTGATTGGCTAATGATGATTTCCGCTCAATCTAACCACACACTGCTCAGAATGTTTCACAACACAACATGCTCAAACCCCAGAGGGAACATACAGCACTGCAGATATAAATACTGCGCTGAGAGATATTCTCAGGACACCACACACACACACAGTCCCATACTCACCCCCCCCCCCCACATCTCAGCCTTTTTCTCCTCTCCTCCTCTCTTAGGTGAGTCCCTCCAGATCTTTGCGGAGGTGGAGAACTGTTCGTCCAGGGTGGTGGTGCCCAAGGCAGCGCTGTGCCAGACCCAGACCTACTTCGCTAAGGGCAAGGCTAGACAGCTCCAGCAGCAGGTGGCGGCCCTGCGTGGGGACACCCTGTCCCAGGGGAAGAGCCAGAGCTGGGAAGGAAAACTGCTCCACATACCCCCGGTCTCCCCATCCATCCTGGACTGTCCACTCATTAGAGTGGAGTACTCACTGATGGTGAAGAATGATAATAAACATAGTATAGTTGATATGGTAATACATGTGTTAATATGGGAGAATATGAAATAAACAAATACCTCCTAAAATCTAACCGGTTTAGCAGGTACTTTCCTGTCATGTATTGTATTGTAAAAGTTAGTGCATCAAAATGTGGGCCGTAAATAAGATAATATCCATCTCTCCCCCTCTCAGGTGTATGTGGACATCCCTGGGGGGTTGAACCTGTCTCTGTCGTTGCCGTTGGTGATAGGGACCATCCCCCTCCACGCATTCACCAGTCGAACCAGCAGCATCAGCAGCTACTGTTGTACCGTCAGCTGGCCAGAGAGACCTGAGGGTACGACATATACCTGTGTGTGTGTACTGTGTGTGGAGTGTGTGTACTGTGTGTGTGTGTTCTCCCATGTTAATTGCATGTCGTGTGTGTTTTCACAGCTCCCCCCAGCTACAGTGACCTGGCGGTGACAGAGGAGCAGAGGCGAGGCTGTCTGGAGCGCTGTGAGGGTTCAGAGGTCAACCAAGAGGGCCAGGGAACGCTGCAAGCTTACATCACAGAGTTCAGATTCCAGCCCCCACCTCTCTACTCCGAGGTACACTCACCCACACGCAGATGCACACACACACACACCACGCATGCACGTACATACATACACAGTATTGTAGGTCAAACTGGCCTAATCTCTCTCTGTGTTCCTCAGGTTGACCCTAACCCAGAGCCGAGCTGTGGAGGTCAGGAGACCCGACCCCTGACCCTCTCGCTGAGGACAACACTGACCTGCTCAGAGCAAACAGGCAACTACACATACAGATGAATCCAACATGGCCACCATTATAGCCCCCTACTGGAGCCAGTCACCTACAGATGGATCCAACATGGCCACTGCTACAGACCCCTGAAGTGGGACCAACATGGCCGACTCATCCTTAGTTTCCTCAGGATGGGGTCCATTGATGTTAACAGACACAGGGATGTCAGCTGCGAGAGACACTGTGTGGAGAGGCCAGGAGATGCCTCAGTCTGACCAACATGGCGGTTTTCTGCTGGTCAGGATGAACAGATAGTGCCTAGACCCAGCTTCTGATACATATGACCATTACATGGCACATCTAAGACTAGCAAGGAGAAGAGAGGAAGAAGAAAAGGGAGAGAATCCACTGTTGGACTGTTGGAAACAGTGGTCAGGAATCTCCTCCAGCCTCAGAGTGAATTTTGCACATGCCTTTCTCGTTGTTTGTCTACTTAACTTCCACAGCTTTTCTTCCTCAACGCTCATATATGCTGCAACGTGGCCGTCGTTTTCTTACCACGTAACCCGAAACCGAACACAGACTCTTTTAGAACAAACTAGGAAACAAATGAAAATATATGTGTTTTTTTTTTAGATGTGTTCATGTGTCTTGGGTTTCTTGACTGGGGTGAAATGCATGGTGAAATGACCAGTGTGTGACAGACACAGGTGAAGCACTCACTCCCACTCTGTCTTTCTGGTGTCTTTCCTCACTACACCCTCCACAGATACAGTGCCCTACAAATCACCTGTTTGATTGTAGTATATGGACATATGACACAGAGAGAAGCTCTGTGTCACATAAGATGGAGAGCAACAGACGGATGTAAAAAAAAATATATTAAAAAAATTGTTGAAAAGGTCAATTGTGGTTTTGAAAACAAAATGAGTCCAACCGAGATTGTAATTCAAAGATTAGCTCTACTTCCAAACTGATACACAGTGCAAAATATTTTTGTATTTGTTGTTTTTCTATGTTTGTGTACGTGACACTATTATTGCCATTACGGAAATTACTGCAATCACGATCTTCCTTTGTATGAAATAAAGAAGTCCTTTTGTAGAGAGCGTTTCAGCTGTGTATGCCTTAGTTCCGTGGAGGGTTATTGGGCCCCACTATCACTGTGTCTACACAACATTACGGTTTGGAGAGAGAGCTGTCTGTTCGATCTGCCTCTCATGGGCTCTTGTCTCCCGCCCTCTCTTCCCCTCTATCCGCTCTCTTTCTCCTCCCTCTCTGTCTCCCTCTTTCCATTCCAATGTCTGAGAGACAGACGGGACAAGGGAGCATTGTCTCCTCCAACACGCTCTTTCGCTCCCTTTCTCACGCACACATACATGTACACACACACACAGCTCTACAGGCAGACAATCCGAAACAGACATGCGTCATGGGTCCCAGGAATGTTCACATTTGTAAGCACTCAAATCAGCAGTAAGTATCTTACCGCACACAAAGAGAACAGATGTTGGCTAAGGCTAATTTTAAAGACTAACCTAGTTCCATTCTGGGGTCTGGACAGATTCTGTAGTTTAATCTCTGACACTACATCTAATCTGATCTCTATCCATCCATGTTCGCTCTTTACCTCTCTAGCCCCATTTTCTAACATGCATCCTTTGGCTTTGTCCTGATTTTATCCACATTCTGTTTGTGACCACATTTTCTGACAGGTGTAAACGATTAAAAGACCGTGTCTGGAAATCTTAAGTGTAGACAGATCTGGACAGTGGAACCGTTTAAATCATGATCCCACCTTCTAAAATCATTGACAAGTGGCACCATTGAGTTATGGCATCAATATGTGTCTTAAAATAAATAAATACATATTATTAAAAAAAAACAGCTGTCAAAAAGTTAGCATAAAGGGGAGGTACCAGAAAATCTGCTCACAAAACGGACACAATGGATGGATGCGAGACACATTTTATTACCATGTGTAGACATATTTTGGAAAATGTCGGCACAATCAGAATGTGGACAAGATTTCAAGAATTCACAACAAAATATATATATATATAGTTTTTAATAAGGGTACTAAGCTAACATATGGAATTGTTTTAAAATGGTTATACCACGGATTATTTAGCTGTTTGATTTGGAATTTAAGGAGCCATTTTGGTTTCCCACATTTTATTTTATGATCAAATATCGAATTTGGCCTTTACTACTGTAGCCCATAGAAATGCATTGTATAACACATTCATAAATGGCAAAAAAGACAGTCAAAAAATGTGTCACAGGGGACATCATGAGTGGCGCAGCGGTTTAAGGCACTGCAGTGCTTAAGCCGTCACTACAGATCCGAGTTCGATCCCGGGCTATAACGCAGGTGGCCATGACCCTGGAGACCCATGAGGCAACGCACAGTTGGCCCAGCGTTGTCTGGGTTAGGGGAGCGTTTGGCTGGCAGGGATGTCCTTGTCCCATCACGCTCTAGTGGCGGGCCGGGCGCATGTACGCTGACACAGTCGCCAGTAGTACAGTGTTTCCTCGGACACATTGGTGGGGCTGGCTTTCTGGTTAAGTGAGCAGTGTGTCAAGAAGCAGTGCCGCTTGGCAAGGTTGTATTTCGGAGAACGCATGACCTTCGCCTCTCCTGAGTCTGTACGGTTGCAGCGATGGGACTAACTACCAATTGGGGAGAAAAGGGGGTAAAACATTTAGTTTTTTTATCATAAGGAATAAGGTTCTGAGGTGTCTGTCCTATATCCAGGAGATATAAGAAAGCTCAGAAAATATAAAGAAAAATTTGGGACACATATTTAACGCCTTAATTTTGTTGGCACAAAACTACTTCCATTCGTTTCTATGGGTTTCCTTCAGATGAGTTTGTTGCTCAAACGGTTCGGACGCTACAGACAGAGGTGGGCACATCAGCATTACCGTCTTCAGAGGAGTCCGACACGCACAGTTGTAGCTCGGCCACAGATGTGGAAGGCCAACATAGGCCTTAAATTAGAGACTGATATCTCCAGCTTAAATTGACATATTTTGATGGGGATTTTTTATTATATAGTATATATTTTTTATATTATACATTTTTTTAAACCTTTATTTATTTTTTGTCATTGAGATAACATCTCTTTTCCAAGAGAGACCTGGTCCAATAGCAGCAGGGGGAACAACATTTCAGACAAAACAAATTACATACACTAACACAACATTAAACGTGCATAAACGCGAAAGTTTTGACTAAAAACAGCTGGCCATATTAGATCAGGACAGTGTCATACTTAATTATACCAACAGAAAATAAAGTTAGCGGCGGAATATGGAGAATGAACAGAGAGAATCTTCAAAATATAAAATAAAAAATGTAGACATAAACAGCAGAGAAAAGCCGTCCCAATATAATCTGGGACGCTTTTAAGGCATCCATTAGGGGAATAATAATCTCCTACTCTGCAAAATTTTAATCTGAGTTAGAAATTAAAATGAAAGAAAAATAAATCACTATTTTAGAAAAAGCTCATAAGGGATTGGCTGGCCGGGATGTCCTTTACAAGGTAAATAAGAAAATAAAATGTCTGAATTTAAGCAGGAATATGATCTTTTACTTTGGAAGAGCGACAACAACTACAGGTTAAACTCAAATGAAGCATACTATTTAATGGCAAATAAACCAGGTAAACATCTTGCAGCCCTCACAAAACGAATACATGCAAACCAGTTATAATTTTTAAAGATACAAATGCATCAATTAGAAACATATATGAGATAAATGCCATTTTAAAAGCTTATATGAAAAGCTATATAAATCGCAAATAAACAACAGTTGTGACAATAAAATAACCACAAAGCTCATAAGCAATAGAATGGCAAATGTCGTCCCAGACTTGATACATATCAATCAAACAGGGTTTTATTAAAAATAGACATTTACAAACAAATAGAAGAACATATTTCAGTTTAATACAATACACAATATATTAATATAGATTTATCAATAATGGCTGTTGATGCCAAAAAGGCTTTTGACTGTATTGAATTTCTATTCAACACTTTGGAAGCCTTCAACTTTCCAGCTGAAATAATACATTTCATAAAAATATAATATAAATGTCCTAAAGCAAAAATATACACAAATAATACATTATCTGATGAAATTGCTTTAGAAAGGGGTACAAGACAGGGATGTCCTCTTTCCCCCTCCTGTTTGCACTGGCAAATTAACCACTTGCAGAAAGAATTAGACAGGACACAAAACGAACTAGTATCAGTATTGGTAAACATGAATATAAACTAAACTTATTTTCAGATGATCTTCTGATATACCTGACCAATAATTGAAAACTCAATGCCCTCCTTGCTAAAAAATCATTTCAAATACTTAAAAATCTCAGGGTATAAAATGAGTTTGGAAAACAATGAAATAATGGCAATAGGAAAAATAAAAATATTAACTCATGATCTACAGCAATCCTTTAAGTGTACCACAAAAAATATCAAATTCTTAGGATGCTTAGTAAGTGACAAGAAACAACAAATATATAATGACAACTTTATCCCATTTCTTAACAGTATAAAAGCAGATATAATTAAATGGAACAATATTCCCATAAATCTTACAGGTCGAATAAAACTCTTCGGAATGGCATGGCTCCCAAAGTTGTTATATTTATTCTCGGTAATACCAAACCTTTACAGAGGGTGGTTTTAACCTTCCAGACTTGGAATTGTATCAACTCACCAATCAGGGCTTTTACTTGCGACATTTAAAATAACAGATAAATAAAATAAAATATAGTTAAATGCACTAATGAGGAATAATGCTTACATCTTGAAGATCTGCATGCTCATCCCCAGAAACTTTTTATGTGTATATTCTTTAAGGATAAAGTTAAGAACATTAACAACTTCATAGTTAAGAACACTATAACAGTATGGAAGAAAATGAAATGTATTCTACAAGAACAAATATCATTCCTTAAAAACACAACCTAATGGAACAATCCTTGGATAGCTTTTCAGAATTCATCTATAAATTGGTCCACATGGAAAACTAAAGGCATAGAAACCATAAATGACTTAGTAATAGGAAATACATGTATTTCCATGACCGAATAAAAAAGCAATTTTGGACTAACCAATGTAGATATTTTGAAATAGATCCAACTTAAATGTTTCATTTCCATTTTTTTGTTTTGTTTTTGGGACATCAGAGCAATCTCGAGGGAACTCTATTTCAGTCAAAAAAAGGATGTTCATATAATAGGTAAGATATACAAAACCTTGTAGAGAGCCTATCCAACTGACAACCTCTTAGAAAAAAATATAAACCAAGACTTAAAAATAACTGATATTGGCACAAGATGGAGGGAATGTTGGAACAAGTCCAAAAGTTATGGGCGTAGTTAGAAAGTTGGCTGTCAGAAGAATTACAATGTAAATTTACTTCTATTGCAAATGTCAATACATGGCATATGAGGGTGCAGTGATTATGAGGGTGCAGTGATTATGAGGGTGCAGTGATTATGAGGGTGCAGTGATTATGAGGGTGCAGTGATTATGAGGGTGCAGTGATTATGAGGGTGCAGTGATTACTTTTCTCGTCATTGATCTTGAAAAAACGCTTACTTAAGAACTGGAAATCAACCAATCCTCCATCGTTAACACAATGGACAGGTAAAATGCTTTATTATCTAAATGTTGAAAGTGCATAGGCAACAGAGAGAAATAAAATGGTGCATTTTGAGGCCATGTGGCGAAGAGTGATGCGGGCGGGGGGTGCGAGCAGGTGGGTCTGGGCAGGGGAGATATTGTGGATGTTTGTGTGCGTCTGTATGTTGTAGTTTGTATGTGGATGTTTTGTATTGTTAATCAAATATATTCATAAATAAAGCATTTTAAAGAATGTGGACAAGATCAGGACAACGGATGAGTGCCAAGTATAAACAAGGCTTCTGTCAAGTCATTTATTTCTTTCTTTCTATCTATTCATCCCTCTCCTTCCCTACCCATCTTTCTGATTCTCAGGGTTAGGTCATACTCTGTATACTATGGCAATACTGTAATGGGCACTGCAGGATAGAGTGACAAAGATCTTTAAAAAGTTTGCTGATGAACCATTCCCAATCACACGCATGCACACTGTAATGGGCACTGCAGGATAGAGTGACAAAGATCTTTAAAAAGTTTGCTGATGAACCATTCCCAATCACACGCATGCACACTGTAATGGGCACTGCAGGATAGAGTGACAAAGATCTTTAAAAAGTTTGCTGATGAACCATTCCCAATCACACGCATGCACAAACGCACCCACTCACACACAAACACATAGAGAAAGGCCCTAGCCATAGAGTTTCTAAACCAAGAGGCGCAACATTGCGGGGACGCTTGCTAAGCAGACCAATCAAACCAGGCTGGGATTTGGGGTTAGAGAAGTTAATGAGAAGTTAAACATCCTTAGTTGTTAATTTTCTCAAAATCTAAAGGCACAACCTAGATTCGAGTCAATGTCTTAAGTAGTTGAACTTGTTATTACTCCAAGCTCGTGAGATTGACAATCTGACACACTTTCATTTTAGTGAAAAACAACTTTATATCGAAGGACTGCCTTTGATTTGATGGCCTGCACATTCCATAATACAAACCATATTTTCACATGTATTACATTTTAACACCAACTTTTCACGTGAGAGGAAAAACATGTTCTCACCTCACATGGATATGTAGTTTTACACGTGAAAAACTTTTTCATGTGAAAATCTCAAGTTCACATGTGGAATTGAAAATCTATTACGTGGAAATAACATTTTTCAGTTTCACATGCAAGAAAACTCCACATGTGAAAATATTTTGTAATATTTCTGAGCCATTTCTGAGCCACCCATATTTAATTAACTCAAGTAGGGCTTTGGAGGTCACAATTATTTTTCAGCCGGTGATCGTCAAGCAAATAACTGTCGGTCTCACGGTAATTGACCGTTAATTAACATAAACACATTCATCATCTCCCTGGCTTCCACACATAGCCTACAAGCTACTGATGCAGACCTTTGGAACATCTCTAATAAGTCCATGTAATATAGCCTACACCATCACAATAAATCCATTATTTACTTTAGACAGGTCTAAAGAAACATTATATAAATAAAATGTAGTCTATTTCAGAAGAACAGAATAGCATAGTCTGAGTTGTCCTTATGTTAGGTCCCGATCTGGCTATGCCAAGTGGCTGTGGGCAACACTAGTTCATTTAGCAGACAAGATTTGCTTAGTGGCGTTTTTTTATAGTATGAAGAATACAATTGAACAAAGCTGAATTAAATAAAAAGAAAGTATATTTTCTCCAAATGATTTGAGGGAGTGCGCACATGCGGCTATTCTGTGTTAAGCGGTTAACAAAGAAATAGGTACTCCGATATGCATAATTTAGAGTTATTAATGTAACTTTAGTTGTTCTACAAACATTGGGCTATATGTTTTGATTTTTAATATATTTTAAGGCTACATCATGCGACTCTAATGATGGTTTGAAAAAAGTAACTTTAAAGGCATGAACTCTGCTTTGTTTTTTTGTGCATGCTGTAGACAATTCATCAGTCTCTCATTCACAATTTGACAAGCACTTGATGATGCCTTGAGTTTCCCAGTGGCATCCCCTTAGTGTGGCCGTAATGCACCCTAAAAAAATCTATGCCTTTTGCAGCCACTATTGTGTCTTTTGCTCGGAGTGCTGCATTGTGCCCTTTTCCATGAGTTGTGCCCTTCTCCCCGAGTGCTGTGCTCCGAAGCACCTCTCACTCACATGGCTCTCCATCAGGTGATTGGGTCTTTGTCACAGGCTACAAGTGACAGGCTACAAGTGAAGACAGACACATCGGGGACGCGACTGCCCTTATCCAATTCCAAGGTGCATATTGAAGATATTGGAAGAATTGTCCACATTTACTTTTCGTCAGCCAACAAGATGAGTAGGCCTAACAAACAGCAATAACAGTAGCCTATGTCAATCTACTATCCCCCATAGTACAAAAGTTAACCTATTATATTTTGTGCAAGAAATAAATATTCCAAACATAGTCTTGGAAGGTTGTGGGATGCGATAGATCCCAAATTAATACATCCACTAGCATAAAAACACTTGTTTTATGCAATGAGGCTGCCACAACAGATCAGAACACTTAAAATGTTTATAAACTATTAGGCTATTTCTTGACATTGTAAGCACATCAATGCGTACACGGGCAGTAGGCTATAGGGCAAACACCATTATCAAAAGTCACTGCAAATGCGATTATGCATGTAATGCTTTTATTATAAAGGTGCATTTTTATGGTGAAAATGATCTTGCCATAACTTGAAACTCACGAGCTGCTTATGTATGCGAGTTAGGCTCTACAGTTGTGGCCAAAAGTTTTGAGAATTACACAAATATTTATTTCCACAAAGTTTGCTGCTTTAGTGTCTTTAGATATTTTTGCCAGATGTTACTATGGAATACTGAAGTATAATTACAAGCATTTCATAAGTGTCAAAGGCTTTTATTGACAATTACATGAAGTTCATGCAAAGAGTCAATATTTGCAGTGTTGACCATTCTTTTTCAAGACCTCTGCAATCCGCCATGGCATGCTGTCAATTAGCTTCTGGGCCACATGGCACATGGCAGCCCATTCTTGCATAATCAATGCTTGGAGTTTGTCAGAATTTGTGGGTTTTTGTTTGTCCACCCGCCTCTTGAGGATTGACCACAAGTTCTCATTGGGATTAAGGTCAGGGGATTTTCCTGGCCATGGACCCAAAATATTGATGTTTTGTTCCCCGAGCCACTTATCTATCACTTTTGCCTTATGGCAAGGTGCTCCATCATGCTGGCAAAGGCATTGTTCGTCACCAAACTGTTCCTGGATGGTTGGGAGAAGTTGCTCTCGGAGGATGTGTTGGTACCATGCTTTATTCATGGCTGTGTTCTTAGTCAAAAGTGTGAGTGAGCCCACTCCCTTGGCTGAGAAGCAACCACACACATGAATGGTCTCAAGATGCTTTACTGTTGACATGACACAGGACTGATGGTAGCGCTCACCTTGTCTTCTCCGGACAAGCTTTTTCCCCGGATGCCCCAAACAACCGGAAAGGGGATTCATCAGGGAAAATGACTTTATCCCAGTCCTCAGCAGTCCAATCCCTGTACCTTTTGCAGAATATCAGTCTGTCCCTGATGTTTTTGCTGGAGAGAAGTGGCTTCTTTGCTGCCCTTCTTGACACCAGGTCATCCTCCAAAAGTCTTCGCCTCACTGTGCGTGCAGATGCACTCACAACTGCCTGCTGCCATTCCTGAGCAAGCTCTGTACTGGTGGCGCCCCGATCCCGCAGCTGAATCAACTTTAGGAGACGTCCTGGCACTTGCTGGACTTTATTGGGCGCTCTGAAGCCTTCTTCACAACAATTGAGCTGTTCTCCTTGAAGTTCTTGATGATCCGATAAATGATTGATTTAGGTGCAATCTTACTGGCAGCAATATCCTTGCAGGTTTCCTTGCAGGTAACCATGGTTGACAGAGGAAGAACAATGATTCCAAGCACCACCCTCCCTTTGAAGCTTCCAGTCTGTTATTTGAACTCAATCAGCATGACAGAGTGATCTCCAGCCTTGTCCTTGTCAACACTCACACCTGTGTTAACTAGAGAATCGCTGACATGATGTCATCTGGTCCTTTTGTGGCAGGGCTGAAATGCAATGGAAATGTTTTTTGGGGGATTCAGTTCATTTGCATGGCAAAGAGGGACTTAGAAATGAATTGCAATTCATCTGATCAATCTTCATAACATTCTGGAGAATATGCAAATTTCCATCATACAAACGGAGGCAGCAGACTTTGTGAAAATTAATATTTGTTTCATTCTCAAAACCTTTGGCCATGACTGTACACCTCTTGTAAAGCCAATTAATGTGCTTCATTTGAAAAAGTTATTTAGCCACTTTATTTGTGATACAAACCTTATAGGTTTTCAAAACATATAGGTCTTTGGGCTAGGCTACAGTACATGAGATGTGTGACTATGATTTGAAAAAGCAAAAAAAAAAGGCATTGTTTCTTGCCTTACGTTGGGCATCATTCACAAGTCACAATAGAGTGCTGAGTACCAGGCAGTTAGCAAGTTTCGTAGGTTACTAATGACCATCAGCAGCATCAAAGCTTGGAGAAGCCTAGTTAGCGTGACTAAACAGGCACGTGGAATTTTACTGACTTCATGACTCGTGACCGCCGGTGTGATGGTAAGATGATCAACAGCCCTAAACTCAACCTAACTTTTTGTAATTTTAGTGCAGATTTTTTTCTTCTCGCTTTGTCTGAAAACATCAAAAATACATAATCTATACAGATAAAAACAACAATGTCATGTCAAAAACTTAACTTCACAACTTTACAGGTTAAATAAAGTGTGTTTATAAATTGACCTTATTTTGCTAACCGTTACTTTACTTATTTTACTTTAAATTCTGCAATAAACTCCATCGTTTGACAGCCCTAGTTGAAATTAAAATGTGAAAATGCAGTTTTCTAACTCACGTGTCTGTTTTTCCCACGTTACTTTTTTCCGGTGATTTGTTCACTTGTGTTGGAAAACCATGTGTTGGAAAACCATGTGTCTGACTCGTGAACATTTCTCATGTAATTTGTTCAATTGAGAAAAAAAAGTGTCAGAATACATACATTTTTGCCACTTGATCTTTTCTCATGTAATTCTTTTGTGTGTTTTTTTGTAAAGGATGTGAAGTCCAGTCCCATTATTTGCTAGAACGTCATTATCTTAGTCACCACCCTGACCCAGATACCCAGAGAGAGAGAGAGATACCCAGTAGAGACAGAGAGAGAGAGAGAGAGAGAGATACCCAGAGAGAGAGAGAGAGAGATTCCCAGAGAGAGAGAGAGATAGAGAGAGAGATACCCAGAGAGAGAGAGAGAGAGAGATACCCAGAGAGAGAGAGAGAGAGAGATACCCAGAGAGAGAGAGATACCCAGAGAGAGAGATACCCATAGAGAGAGAGAGAGATACCCAGAGAGAGACAGAGATACCCAGAGAGAGAGAGAGAGAGAGGAAGAGAGATACCCAGAGAGAGATATACCCAGAGAGAGAGAGAGAGAGAGGAGAGAGAGAGAGAGAGAGGAAGAGAGACACCCAGAGAGAGATATACCCAGAGAGAGAGAGAGAGAGAGAGAGAGAGAGAGAGAGAGAGAGATACCCAGAGAGAGAGAGAGAGAGATTCCCAGAGAGAGTGAGAGAGATAGAGAGAGAGATACCCAGAGAGAGAGAGAGAGAGAGAGAGATACCCAGAGAGAGAGAGAGAGAGAGAGATACCCAGAGAGAGAGAGAGAGAGATACCCATAGAGAGAGAGAGAGAGACAGAGATACCCAGAGAGAGAGAGAGAGAGAGGAAGAGAGATACCCAGAGAGAGATATACCCAGAGAGAGAGAGAGAGCGAGAGAGAGGAGAGAGAGAGGAGAGAGAGAGAGAGAGAGAGAGAGAGAGGAAGAGAGACACCCAGAGAGAGATATACCCAGAGAGAGAGAGAGAGAGAGAGAGAGAGAGAGAGAGAGATACCCAGAGAGAGATATACCCAGAGAGAGAGAGAGAGAGAGAGAGAGAGAGAGTGGAAGAGAGATACCAAGAGAGAGAGAGTATTTTTCCTTCTCATCAGTGTAGTAGTTGTGGTCATATTGAGAAATAGTATGTCAGGAAGTCAGATAAAGGCAGTGTTTCCTCCCTCTGTTCTCATGTCACGCGCACACACACACACACACACACACAAACACACACACACACACACACACACACACACACGTGTCATCCCATCTTCAGTGGTGTAGTGAAGCGTTCACAGATTAATGACCAATGTTTTTGCATCACAGTTTACCCTCCTTTTGTAGAAAAATGCATTGAAAGTATAAGGAGCATAACTTTTTTCACTGTGACCGGCGAACTGAGTTTACCCACCTATTTCTTTTTACCACTACATCACTGCCCAGTGTAGATACTGTCATGTACACGCCCTTGGGGAGGAAACAAGGACAAGAAAAGGTCCTAACCGGCACGAGGCTGTGTGTGTACCAAGGTTATCATAGTTTTGTGTTTTATATTCGTTTTTATTTCTATTTGTTTTAAAATTTGTTTGAAATTCAGTTTAAGTTCATTTTTAGATTCACTTTACGAGTTTTATTGAGTTTAAGTTTTATATAAACATTTCTACTTTGTTTTTATATAATTTAGTTTCACTTTTGGTTTTAGTGACAGAAAGTAGTTTATGTGTGGTAGCCAGACAGAGAGTATTTTTTGGGGTCATCCGTGTAGTAGTTAGCCTAGTGGTTAGAGCAATGGCCGAAAGGTTGCAAGATCGAATCCCAGAGCTGGCGAGGTAAAAATCTGTCGATCTGCCCCTGAAAAAGGCAGCTGACCCACTCTTCCTAGGCTGTCGTTGAAAATAAGAACTTGTTCTTAACTGACTTGTCTAGTTTAAAAAAAAGGTGTTGTGTGATTGTCACTTCTTGCCACTGTGCACTAACCCAAAAGGTGATCGGTTTAACCTAATGTATCAGGCGTAAAAGAAACACATGTAACTAGATGCCCCAGCCTCGATACTGGTCTTGATGAGAAGAAAAAAAACTGTAGAGAGAGGTTCTCTCTTCTGCACTGTTCAACCAATACAGTAGATATGGAGGAGTTAAGATGGAGTGTCGGTGTCACGACTTCGGCCGAAGTTGGTCCCTCTCCTTCTTCGGGCGGCGTTCGACGTCACTGGCTTTCTAGACACCACCGATCCATGTTTCATTTAGTTTTGTCTTGATCATACACACCTGGTTTCTATTCCATTAATTATGTTCCTTATTTAACCCTCTGACTTCCCTCTCTGTTTTGTGCGTTATTGTTTGTCATGTGGGTTCTCGTTGTTAGTGCTCTGGATTATTGTGTTTGTTCCTTGTTGGAACCTTACTTATTTTTGAGTACATTTTGGACTATTACTCATATCTGTGTCCTGCGCCTGACTCTGCATTTTTCCATTCACCAACGTCCTCACAGAATAACGCACCACAAATGGAGTCAGCAGGTACAGCCAGTCCTCCTCTCCCAATGGAGGAGCGTGTTCAGCAGCACACGATCATGTTACAGAGTCTCGGTACAGCCATGCTGCACACCATGGACTGATGGGAGAGAAGTGGTTTTCCGGTTCACCCATCAGCACCTTCCCAGCTCCCACAACAACCGACCCAGATGTCCACACCTCCTTCATCAGGATTCAGTGGGATTCGATTCTCACTCCCGGGAGATTATGATGGAACGGCTGCCGGGTGCCAGGGGTTCCTACTCCAGCTGGAGGTCTACCTGGCAGCTGTTCAGCCGGCCTCCTCAGGACGCGAGAGAGTGAGTACCCTCATATCTTGTTTGACTGGAAAAGCACTGGTCTGGGCCAACGCCATCTGGGGAAGAGAAGGCCCGAAGTTGGACAACTACAAAGATTTCACCCGCCGCTTCCGGGCGGTTTTCGATCATCCCCCTGAGGGGAGAGCGGCGGGCGAATGCTTGTTCCATTTAAGACAAGGGATGAGGAGCGCTCAAGAGTTCACTCTGAATTTTAGAACTCTGGCCGCCGGCACGGGATGGAATGAGTGGGCCCTGATCGACCACTACAGGTGTAGTTTACGCGAGGACGTTCGTAGGGAGTTAGCCTGCAGGGACACCACCCTTAACCTGGACCAGCTGGTGGACCTATCCATCCGGCTGGATAACCTGTTGGCATCCCGCGGACGTCCAGATCGGGGTCCGTCAGTTCCATCCCCCAGCACCTCTGATCCTACCCCGATGAAGCTGGGAGGTGCTGATATGAGGGGGACCGGAGGGGGGACCGTTCCCTGCACCAACTGTGGCCGCAGAGGACACACTGCTGGTCGGTGCTGGGGAGGTTTCCCAGGTAATTGAGGTGGCAGGTGGATCATCTCACTTAAATTGTATAAGCATATTGCTTGCGCAACCAGGGCTGGTAAAACCTTGGATCATTGCTATTCTAACTTCCGCGACGCATATAAGGCCCTCCCCCGCCCTCCTTTCGGAAAAGCTGACCACGACTCCATTTTGTTGCTCCCTGCCTACAGACAGAAGCTTGAACAATAAGCTCCCCCGCTGAGGCCTGTTCAACGCGGGTTGACCAATCTGATTCCACGCTCCAAGACTGCTTCCATCACGTGGACTGGGATATGTTTCGTATTGCGTCAAACAACAACATTGACGAATACACTGATTCGGTGAGCGGGTTCGTTAGAACGTGCGTTGAAGATGTCGTTCCCATAGCAACGATTAAAACATTCCCAAACCAGAAACCGTGGATTGATGGCTGCATTCGCGTGAAACTGAAAGCGCGAACCACTGCTTTTAATCAGGGCAAGGTGACTGGAAAAATGACTGAATACAAACAGTGTAGCTATTCCCTCCGCAAGGCAATCAAACAAGCTAAGCGTCAGTATAGAGACAAAGTAGAATCGCAATTCAACGGCTCAGACACAAGAGGTATGTGGCAGGGTCTACAGTCAATCGCGGATTACAAAAAGAAAACCAGGCCAGTCACGGACCAGGATGTCTTGCTCCCAGGCAGACTAAATAACTTTTTGCCCGCTTTGAGGACAATACAGTGCCACTGACACGGCCCGCAACCAAAACATGCAGACTCTCTTTCACTGCAGCCGAGGTGAGTAAAACATTTAAACGTGTTAACCCTCGCAAGGCTGCAGGCCCAGACGGCATCCCCAGCCGCGCCTTCAGAGCATGCGCAGACCAGCTGGCTGGTGTGTTTACGGACATATTCAATCAATCCTTATCCCAGCCTGCTGTTCCCACATGCTTCAAGAGGGCCACCATTGTTCTTGTTCCCAAGAAAGCTAAGGTAACTGAGCTAAACGACTACCGCCCCGTAGCACTCACTTCCTTCATCATGAAGTGCTTTGAGAGACTAGTCAAGGATCATATCACCTCCAGCCTACCTGACACCCTAGACCCACTCCAATTTGCTTACCGCCCAAATAGGTCCACAGACGACGCAATCTCAACCACACTGCACACTGCCCTAACCCATCGGGACAAGAGGAATACCTATGTGAGAATGCTGTTCATCGACTACAGCTCAGCATTTAACACCATAGTACCCTCCAAACTCGTCATCAAGCTTGAGACCCTGGGTCTCGACCCCGCCCTGTACAACTGGGTACTGGACTTCCTGACGGGCCGCCCCCAGGTGGTGAGGGTGGGTAACAACATCTCCACCCCGCTGATCCTCAACACTGGGGCCCCACAAGGGTGCGTTCTGAGTCCTCTCCTGTACTCCCTGTTCACCCACGACTGCGTGGCCACGCATGCCTCCAACTCAATCATCAAGTTTGCGGACGACACAACAGTGGTAGGCTTGATTACCAACAACGACGAGACGGCCTACCGGGAGGAGGTGAGGGCTCTCGGAGTGTGGTGTCAGGAAAATAACCTCACACTCAACGTCAACAAGACTAAGGAGATGATTGTGGACTTCAGGAAACAGCAGAGGGAACACCCCCCTATCCACATCGATGGGACAGTAGTGGAGAGGGTAGTAAGTTTTAAGTTCCTCGGTGTACACATCACAGACAAACTGAATTGGTCCACCCACACAGACAGCATTGTGAAGAAGGCGCAGCAGCGCCTCTTCAACCTGAGGAGGCTGAAGAAATTCGGCTTGTCACCAAAAGCACTCACAAACTTCTACAGATGCACAATCGAGAGTGTGTGGTCTGCACAACACATCACCGGGGGCAAACTACCTGCCCTCCAGGACACCTACACCACCCGATGTCACAGGAAGGCCATAAAGATCATCAAGGACAACAACCACCCGAGCCACTGCCTATTCACCCCGCTATCATCCAGAAGGCGAGGTCAGTACAGGTGCTTCAAAGCTGGGACCGAGAGCCTGAAAAACAGCTTCTATCTCAAGGCCATCAGACTGTTAAACAGCCACCACTAACATTGAGTGGCTGCTGCCAACACACTGACTCAACTCCAGCCACTTTAATAATGGGAATTGATGTAAAATATATCACTAACCACTTTAAACAATACTACTTAATATAATGTTTACATACCCTACATTATTCATCTCATATGTATACGTATATACTGTACTCTATATCATCTACTGCATCTTTATGTAATACATGTATCACCAGCCACTTTAAACTATGCCACTTTGTTTACATACTCATCTCATATGTATATACTGTACTCGATACCATCTACTGCATCTTGCCTATGCCGCTCTGTACCATCACTCATTCATATATCTTTATGTACATATTCTTTATCCCTTTACACTTGTGTGTATAAGGTAGTAGTTTTGGAATTGTTAGTTAGATTACTCGTTGGTTATTACTGCATTGTCGGAACTAGAAGCACAAGCATTTCGCTACACTCGCATTAACATCTGCTAACCATCTGTATGTGACAAATACATTTGACTTGATTTTGATGATTAGGCAGACACCTCACCCAGAGCTCCCTGTTGCACACATGTGGTTGTATATAGCATTTCCTGAGTTTTCCCAGCATTCTCAGCAGTGGTCAGCGGAGGCGGACAGGGCTTTTTGTCAACTGAAGGCTCTGTTTACCTCGGCTCCCATGCTGGCTCATCCTGATCCCTCCTTAGCGTTCATAGTTGAGGTGGATGCGTCCGAGTCTGGGATAGGGGCTGTGCTGTCTCAGTGCTCGGGTATGCCACTAACTATGTGCTCGGGTATGCTCGGGTATGCGAAACTATGATGTGGGGGACCGGGAGCTGTTGGCTGTTGTCAGAGCTCTGAAAGCGTGGAGACATTGGCTTGAGGGGGCTAAACACCTTTTCCTCATTTGGACTGACCACCGCAATCTGGAGTACATTCGGGCAGCTTGGAGACTGAACACTCGCCAGGCGAGGTGGGCCATGTTTTTCACCCGCTTTGTTTTCACTCTATCCTACAGACCAGGTTCCCAGAACGTTAAGGCAGACGCACTGTCCAGGATGTATGACACGGAGGAGCGGTCCGCGGATCCCACTCCCATAATTCCAGCTTCTTGCCTGGTGGCACCTGTGGTATGGGAGGTGGATGCGGACATCGAGCGGGCGTCACGTGCAGAGCCCACTCCCCCACAGTGTCCAGTTGGGCATCTGTACGTTCCGTTTGATGTCCGCGATTGTTTGATCTGTTGGGCCCACACGTCACCCTCCTCGGGTCATCCTGGCATCGGTCGGACAGTGCGCTGTCTTGCTGGGAAGTACTGGTGGCCCACTTTAGCTAAGGACGTGAGGGTGTGCGCACAGTGCAAGGCACCTAGACACCTGCCCAGAGGGAAATTACAGCCTCTTCCCGTTCCACAACGACCGTGGCCACACCTATCGGTGGATTTCGTGACGGATCTTCCCCCGTCACGGGGTAATACCACGATCCTAGTCGTTGTGGATCAGTTTTCTAAGTCCTGCCATCTCTTTCCTTTGCCCGGTCTCCCTACGGCTCTACAGACTGCGGAGGCCCTGTTCACCCACGTATTCCGGCACTACGGGATGCCTGAGGATATAGTTTCTGATCGGGGTCCCCAATTCACATCTAAAGTCTGGAGGGCATTAATGGAACCCCTGGGGGTCTCGGTTAGCCTCACCTCAGGTTTTCACCCCGAGAGTAACGGGCAGGTGGAGAGAGTAAACCAGGATGTGGGTAGGTTTCTGCGGTCCTATTGCCAGGACCGGCCGGGAGAGTGGTTTGTTTTCATCCCCTGGGTGGAGATGGCTCAAAACTCCCTTTGTCACTCTTCCACTAACCTATCCCCTTTCCAGTGTGTGCTAGGTTATCAGCCAGTCCTGGCACCTTGGCATCAAAGCCAGATCGAGGCTCCTGCGGTGGATGAATGGTTTCGGCACTCGGAGGTGACATGGGACGCTGCTCATGTGCGTCTGCAACTGGCCATCAGGCGGCAGAAGGCGAGCGCCACCGCAGTGAGGCGGGTCTGGCTCTCGACCCGAAACCTGCCCTTTCACCTGCCCTACTGGAAGCTGGGTCCGCGGTTTGTGGGGCCATTTAAAGTCCTGAGGAGATTGAACGATGTTTGTTATAGGTTACAACTCCCACCTGATTATAGTATTAACCCCTCGTTCCATGTGTCTCTCCTCGGCCGGTGGTGGCTGGTCCGCTCCAGCAGTCTGAGGTGCCCCCTCTGGACATTGAGGGGGCACCGGCATATAATGTGCGAGCCATCATGGACCCAAGATGTCGGGCGAGAGGCCTTCAGTACCCCGTGGAGTGGGAGGGGTACGGTCCGGAGAAGAGATGCTGGGTGCCGGTGGAGGACATCCTGGATCCATCATTACTGCAGGAATTTCACCGCCTCCATCCGGATCGCCCTGCGCCTCGTCCTCCGGGTCGTCCCCGAGGCCGATGAAATTCCTGCAGGGGGTACTGTCACGACTTCGGCCGAAGTTGGTCCCTCTCCTTCTTCGGGCTGCGTTCGGCATCACCGGCTTTCTAGACACCACCGATCCATGTTTCATTTTTGTTTTGTTTTGTTTTGTCTTGATCATACACACCTGGTTTCCATTCCTTTCCACTTACTTATTTTTGAGTAAAGGACACATGTATCGTTGTAGTGACTGGGAGTATTGATACACCATCCAAAGTGTAATTAATAAATTTACCATGCTCAAAGGGATACTCATTGTCTGCTTTTTGTTTTACCCTTTTACCAAAAGGTTCCCTTCTTTGCGAAGCATTGGAAAACCTCCCTGGTCTTTGTAGTGGAATCTGTGTTTGAAATTTACTGCTCGACCGAGGGACCTTACAGATAATTGTGTGTGGGCTACAGAGATGAGGTAGTCATTCAAAAATCATGTTAAACACTATTATTGTCCATGCAACTTATTATCTGAATTTTTAAGCACATTTTACTCCTGAACTTATTTAGGCTTGCTATAACAAAGGGGTTGAATACTTATTGACTCAAGATATTTCAGCTTTTAATTTGTAATTCATTTGTAAACATTTCGAAAACACAATTTCACTTTGACATTATGGAGTATTGTGTGCAGGCCAGTGACAAAAACATCTTAATTTAATTGATTGTATAACATAAATAATCAAGCACACTTAGTTCATATGTTTATGTAAGAAATACATAAATATTGTCTTATGAAATTGAAAATAGTGCCAATGAGATGTGTTTAATGTAAAGGTAAGCTAAACTTAACATGAAACCTAAATCTACTATACCCTAGTAAGATGCATTTAAACGGAGTTAGTTTGTATATAGTTTTGAGCATCTATAGACCATCAGCCAGGGGCTATAAATGGACAAAAGTTTAACATTACACATAACCATTAATTAATCCAGTGTATAACAGGTTCTGTCTCCTGTACATGCTGAAACAATCAGAAAGATCTCCTGCCTTTGTTGTGCTTTAATTGTGGTGTGTTTACAACTGACACACCAATATCTCTCTCACACACACGAGAGGTCACACGAGTATAGTTTTGGCAGATGCTCTACAGGAGCTGTTATCGTACCAGAGATAAACACAAACCGGTTTGGACTGGCTGAAGAAACACAGCCAGAAAAGCAACCCGTGTGTGTGTGTGTGTGTGTGTGTGTGAGAAAGAGAGAGAGAGAGAGAGAGAGAGAGAGAGAGAGAGAGAGAGAGAGAGAGAGAGAGAGAGAGAGAGAGAGAGAGAGAGAGAGAGAGAGAGAGAGAGAGAGAGAGAGAGAGAGAGAGAGAGAGAAGAGAGAGAAGAGAATAGAGGAACAAGTAGAAGTGTGTTTGTATGTCCTGACACAGATATTTGGAAGTCCTGGAATATGTTCTCAGGGCAGATCATGCTCTGGGCAATTTGCCTCTCACTGTAGCACAACTCACAGCCCCTCATCATAACTAATGACCCAGGGTGTGTGTGCACGTGTGTGTGTGGTGACCCGGGGCAGTGAGAATACTCCGGGAACAGTGAGCACATAAGAGAAAGACATCAATTAATTTTACTGTTAAATCGATAACAACCTCCCACATTGCACAGGAGATTACATATGTAACAATCCCACACAAGGGCACACACCCATACAAGCGCACACACACAAACACAGATGATGACTGCCACACACCTAAATGTAATTTGGCTTTTCTGTTTACCTGGTATTCCAGACATCTGGGCAGTGTGCCGGTCTGTCTGTGTCCAGGGCCAAAGTCTAGCTATCGCATGTTTCCATTGGCTAATTAGTTTCTACACCATGCAATCATACCGTGTGCTTTACTCACCTGATAACTGAAAAGAAGGTCATCATGGAGATGTAGACGCTGTTCTAAGTGCAGTTTTTTGCACTACTCCCTAATGATAAAGGTTAGGTTTCCATCTAGGTTAGCTGATCCTAGGTCTGTGTCCTATGCTGAGTTTGAAGCTTTTGCAGATACACAGAAAATCAACAAGTTTGTTAACGTTAGTGATAAGGTCAATGAAAGAACATGGGTGAAAAATCTGCAAGGCACAAGGGCACCTGTAAGTTGCTCTGGATAAGAGTGTCTGCTAAACGACCAAACATTTTTATACGCAGAACTCAAAGAAAGAAAGTTATTGCATTCAGAGTCGTTTGAATGTAGCCGATTGCTACTCAGAGGTCATTGAGAGAATAAACACACTGAGATAAAAGTGAAACGAAAGCTAAACATTCCTGATATGGTCTAGTAGTCTACTATGATTGTTACATAATTACTGCTACTGACCTTCTTCTGACACTACTACTACCACTACTACTACTACTACCACTACTACTGTTTCACTTATCATACACTGTGTCACAACTCCAGTGGGTCAGAAACTTACATACACTAAGTTGACTGTGCCTTTAAACAGCTTGGAAAATTCCATAAAATTATGTCATGGCTTTAGAAGCTTCTGATAAGTGAATTGACATCAATTGAGTCAATTGGAGATGTACCTGTGGATGTATTTCAAGACCTACCTTCAAACTCAGTGCCTCTTTGCTTGACATCACGGGAAAATCTAAATAAATCAGCCAAGACCTCAGAAATTTTTTTGCAGACCTCCACAGTTTCCAAACGCCTGAAGGTACCATGTTCATCTGTACAAACAATAGTATGCAAGTATAAACACCATGGGACCACACAGCCGTCATACCGCTCAGGAAGGAGATGCGTTCTGTCTCCTAGAGATGAACATACTTTGGTGCACAAAGTGCAAATCAATCCCAGAACAACAGCAAAGGACCTTGTGAAGATGCTGGAGGAAACAGGTGCAAAATTATCTACATCCACAGTAAAATGAGTCCTATATCGACATAACCTGAAAGGCCGCTCAGCAAGGAAGAAGCCACTGCTCCAAAACCGCCATATAAAAGCCAGACTACGGTTTGCAACTGCATATTGGGACAAAGATCGTACTTTTTGGAGAAATGTACTCTGGTCTGATGAAACAAAAATAGAACTGTTTGGTCTATTTGGCCTTAATGACCATCATTATGTTTGAAGGAAAAAGGGAGATGCTTGCAAGCTGAAGAACATCATCCCAACCGTGAAACACGGGGGTGGCAGCATCATGTTGTGGGGGTGCTTTGCTGCAGGAGGGACTGGTGCACTTCACAAAATAATTGGCATCATGAGGGAGACAGGGAATTTTTACTAGTATTAAATGTCAAGAATTGTGAAAAACTGAGTTTAAATGTATTTGGCGAAGGTGTATGTAAACTTCAGACTTCAACTGTACATGAAATGGGTAAAACAGTATGTAAACATTATTAAAGTGACCAGTGTTCCATGTCTATGTACATAGGGCAGCAACCTCTAAGGTGCAGGCTTGAGTAAATGGGTGGTAGCTGGCTAGTGATGGTGACTAAGTTCAGGGCAGGGTACTGGGTGGAGGCCGGCTAGTGATGGCTATTTAACAGTCTGATAGCCTTGAGATGGAAGCTGTTTTTCAGTCTCTCGGTCCCAGCTTTGATGCACCTGTACTGACCTCGCCTTCTGGATGATAGCGGGGTGAACAGGCAGTGGCTCGGGTCCTTGATGAACTTCTTGGTCTTCTTGCGACACCGGGTGCTGTAGAGGGCAGGCTGTGTGCCACCGGTGATGCGTTGGGCTGACAGCACCACCCTCTGGAGAGCCCTGCGGTTGCGGACTGTGCAGTTGCCGTACCAGGCGGTGATACAGCCCGACAGGATGCGCTCAAAGGTGCATCTGTAAAAGTTTGTGAGGGTCTTAGGGGCCATGCCGAGTTTCTTCAGCATCCGGAGGTGGAAGAGGCGCTGTTGCACCTTCTTCACCACACTGTTTGTGTGGGTGGACCATTTCAGATTGTCAGTGATATGTACATCGAGGAACTTGAAGCTTTTCACCTTCTCCACTGGGCGCCATCTATGTGGATGGGGGTGTGCTCCCTCTGCTGTCTCCTGAAGTCCACAATCAGCTCCTTCGTTTTGTTGACATTTAGGGAGAGGTTATTTTCCTGGCACCTTTCCGCTGGGGCCCTCACCTCCTCCCTGTATGCTGTCTCGTCGTCTGTAATCAGGCCTACCACTGTTGTGTCGTCTGCAAACTTGATGACTGAGTTGGAGGCGTGCGTGGACACGC
This sequence comes from Oncorhynchus mykiss, assembly GCF_057628025.1. Lineage (NCBI taxonomy): Eukaryota > Metazoa > Chordata > Actinopteri > Salmoniformes > Salmonidae > Oncorhynchus > Oncorhynchus mykiss. The sequence continues at coordinate 36,370,038 of NC_143050.1, read as the reverse complement.
AGTCATGGGTGAAAAGGGAGTACAGGAGGGGGCTGAGCCTGCACCCCTGTGGGGCCCCAGTGTTGAGGATCAGCGTAGCGGAGGGGTTGTTGCCTAACTTTACCACGTTGGGGTGGCTCGTCAGGAAGTCCAGGACCCAGTTGCACAGGGCGGGGTTCAGACCGAGGGCCCCAAGCTTAATGATGAGCTTGGAGGGTACTATGGTGTTGAAGGCTGTGCTGTAGTCAGAACAGCATTCTTACATAGGTATTCCTCTTGTCCAGGTGGGATAGGGCAGTGTGCAGTGCGATGGCGATTGCATAATCAGCGGATCTGTTGGGGCGATATACAAATTGTAGTGAGTCTAGGGTGTCGGGTAAGGTAGAAGTGATATGACATGATCCTCAACTACCCTCTCAAAGCACTTCATGATGGCAGAAGTGATAGCTACGGGGCGATAGTCATTTAGTTCAGTTACCTTCGCTTACTTGGGTACAGGAACAATGGTGGAGATCTTGAAGCAAGTGGGGACGGAAGACTGGGATAGGGAGAACCTTCCCATGCTCTGAGGACGTGGCTAGGGAATTGGCTAAAATAGGAAAGGAAACCACACAAACCACAGCTGGGTCACCTGCTACTGTCTTCCATTCCACTGGCATACTTTTTAATTAGCTGGATTAACAGTCTGGACAACCTCTCTCTCTCTCTCTCTCTCTCTTTTCTTTCTTTCTCCCTGTCTCTATCTCTTTCACTCTCTCTCTCTCTCTCTCTCTCTCCCACTCTCTCTGTCTCTCTCTCTATTCAGTTTATGTCACGTCTTCCGGCTCTTACTGACACCTACCCATGAGCCCCCTCTCTTTCCATTTATTGTAACCAGCGTCCTTAATCACTGAGCACCGACCGACCGACACTGGATGTCCATGGAAGTTGAAAAGTAGCTGAAATTTGGTCAGTTATCTGAAGCAATCATACACATCTAAATATGGACAGCACATTTTAGAACAGTACAGTAAAGAAAAGTAGAGATCCGTACAATACAGTACATTACAGTAAAGAAAAATAGAGTATACTGTAGGTCAGCACATTACTGTACAGAAGAGTTGAGTTTATTACAATACGATACAGTACAGTATGGTAGAGCACACTAGAGTTAAGTACAGTATAATGTACTGTATTGTATTTTACTGTACTGAACTTTGCTGTGTCCAAACAAGGGAAACATAAACAAATAATACACAACATGCAAAAAAGGTTATTGCATTATTCTACCTTTGTGTACCTATTCAGGATACATCACAGTGAATACATCACATATCCATAATTATGCATTTCGGTGTAGTACAGATCAGGGAGCATTGACCACTACTACTACATACTGCTCCCCACTTTCATATATTTAAACATATTGTAATTACATGGCTCTGCTATAATATCAACATTTAATTATATTTCTAACTAGAAAGTACAAATTCTCAGGTAAATGGGCATGTGGTGGTACACATTATTTTGCTAATGAAAAAGAAGTCTGATCCTGATTACCTGATTACCTGATTTCACAGGAGTCATCTGTCATCTGTTGTCTTGATAATGTAGGCAGGCTGACCAGTCCTCCTGCTTCACTTGGGTCTGAGAGTGAGGATTTTCCATCACTGGTCTCTACATTTCTCTTGTCAACAGACATACAGCGCCTTATACTGGGCAGAGAGTGCAGCAGGCACAACAGGACATTTCTTCATGTAGGAAAATGCGCAGCAACTCTAGATTTCATCTGACAAATCAGAAGCGATTTTGTAGCCGAGCACTGATCCAGCAACCAATGGGAAACAGCGAAACAGGCGCGGATTAACGGATTTGTTACAAGGTGCTTTGTTGTTATTTTAGTAGCTGCCTTCAAACGACCAGCTGTACACGTTTAGGGCTACAACTTGAAGGATGAGTCTGTCTTTAAGGTATCTAGTTTACAATTGTAGCAAAGTGTTTAAATGACTAACGTTACCTAGCAAGAACTGTGAAACAAACTGGCACTAGCCAGCTTCCTTGTTGCAAGTTGGTTAGCTCAGCTACTGTAGCTAGGTATCTAGCGAGGTAGATATGGTTGATGGTAGGCAATTGTTGTATTAGCTAGTTAGGCCATAGATAATTAACTAGCTATCTACTGTCCAAAGTTAACCATCTGTGTCAGTAAGTTAAATCTTAGAAACTGTCTATAAAGTGTGTCTGTAGCCAACATCGGTGTTCGAATACCCGTACTAACATACTGCATACTACACACTATTAGTTAATTTTAGTATACTGTAAACGCACGGTTTCCTTTCAGTTGGGCGTACTAGCTCTTCGCCCGTCTACCGGAAGTTGGTGCTGTTGCTATGCAACCTCTTGCTAGCTAGTTAGCGTAACAAATTACTAGTTAGACATTTTATGACTTCTGGTGTGTTCTTAAATTCAATCTGGAGTGCCAGAGTGCGCCCTTAAGTTCAGTGCTTGTCCGCTTGTAAATTCTGAGCGTTTCGCTCTCGGAGCTCGGGCTTTGAGCGTTCTGACCTTACAAAGGCAGTAAAGCTAACGCTGGCTAGCTACTTCGAGACAAATGAGACTACTCTGACCATTTTACAAGCCCTATTAGAGCTGGATAGGCTGTTGTCATGTTATCCAGAGTGTTGGTGACTGTAACTGCTGCTGGCAACAATTGAATTAAACTTTTTTCTCAGAAGAGTGCTCTAAATCGGAGTAGGTAGCCAGAGCGAATTTACGAAATCACCAGAATTCCATTGAGAACGCACTATTATACCACTTAGCTGAGAATGGCGGGAATAATCATTTCAATAAACGTTGGGTAGTTAGTTAGCCTATAGTTAATATACTGGACGTTTGATGTATAAGTAGCCAACTAACGTTAGGACCGGTACAAACTGTTGTAATCATATGGAGTTCGTAAGGACATTGTAGCTAACAAATTGTCAGCCAACCTAAATTGTAAGGTAACTTATTTGAAAAGCCATTACTTTATTACATTTAACATGTCATAGTTAAAGCAATGATTTTGAATCCGCTCTCGTTGTACTTCAGGGCATATTTTACAACATTTTTATTTTCCTCAAATCTGGACATGTGAAGCCACGCCCATTTCCTGAAAAATTGCATTATGGTCCCTAAAGTACAGAAATAGTGTCCTCTGCGTGTATACTTCATATTTTGATGAATTTAGTATGCTTCTGGGAACTTCTGGCATACTAACTATATCCATACCAATAAGCATACTATATACTCAATTCACGTCACAAATAGTACGGTTAGTGCTGTTAGTATGAGTATTCGAACACAGCCTACTTCAGAGACGTAAGCTATGTGAGAATAGCAATTGCATGCTCCTCGTGTCCTCTTGCCTCTTTCTCAAAACCCATTGGATGAGAAAGTCAGAGGTCCCGCCCCTCTGACTTTCTCTTCAAATGGGTTTTGAGAAGGAGATGAGGACACGAGGAGTATGCAATTGAGAAAAGGTCTTGGTGTTTAATTTGACACCACCTGACAATGATGTTCAGGACTGAGCTGGCAGTGGATAAAACCAAGCGGAAGAAGCGGAGAGAACTGACTGAGGAACAGAAGCGTGAAATCAAAGAGGCTTTTGAGCTGTTTGACACAGACAAAGACAAAGAGATAGACTACCACGAACTCAAGGTAAACTTCTACCTACAATTACCTTATCATGACTAGGATTATGTTGTCCCCTTTTGCTGTCTAATCTTCACTCATACTCTGCCATATCTTTCTTTCAATTCTCTCACTTTCTCACTCACAGGTGGCAATGAGAGCTATGGGTTTTGAGGTGAAGAAAGTAGATATACTGAAGATACTAAAAGATTACGACAGAGAGGGGAATGGCAAAATAACATTTGATGACTTTAATGAAGTTGGTATGTTTCCTGCTTTGTTAGCGTATGTGGAACCCTGTACAGTATGTGTTATGGCTGCTCTTCACGCGTGTGTGCGTGTAACCATGTGTCTGTTTACCCATGTGCGTGTGTCTCAGTGACAGACCGTATCCTGGAGAGGGACCCAAAGGAGGAGATCCTGAAGGCCTTTAAGCTGTTTGATGATGACGACTCCGGGAAGATCAGCCTGAGGAACCTGAGACGTGTGGCCAGAGAGCTAGGAGAGAACATCACAGATGAGGAACTACGCAGCATGATCGACGAGTTCGATACAGACGGAGACGGAGAGAGTGAGCACACACACAAATGCGTAGAGCAGACACTCACACATTCAAAGTGGGAATAACCACCAACTAAAAATGTCATACTGACTTTCAACGTACAAAACAAAGTTTTCTCTCTCTCTCTCCCAGTCAACCAGGAGGATTTTGTATCCATAATGACTGGAGACTCCTGATTGAAGGGCTGCTGCTCTGGGGGCTTGGCTAGGAGGCTGAGGCTATAGATTCACTGTGGGATGGATAGGTCCCCCAGGTCACTGAGGGACTGCTAAATAGCTTACCTTGTCTCCCTTTATCTACACCGACCGACCAGAACTGACCAGGGGAAGTAGGAGTAGGTAAGGACGCCACTAGAGTACTGCGATTCAAAATCTCTCCCAAATAGCACTGCTGTCGCTCCTGTTCTGTTCTTTGTTGAAACATCTTGTGTGTGTTTACAATATGTCTGGTGCAAATACAACCAAATATTGTATGTTCTTTTCTTTTAGTAGAGTTTCTTTTCAAAATTTGAATAGATGCACTTGCTGCACTGTGTATCCATACCGTACAGAAAACTGTACAGATTACATAACAGGTCATGTCTCTGAGACATTCCTTGTAAACTTCAACGTCTTCAATAGTATTTCTGGATGGCGGTTTTAAATACAAACTGGCTTCACCGACCACATTTTGTAGTTTAGTAGACTATTTTTATTTAATTCTTACTTTTTCTTTTTAATGTTATTTATTTTACATAATAAACACAATTGACTGACTTCTGCTCTTGGATCGGTATGTACGGTGTGGAGCCTCTTGACAAAATGGGTATAGTTTTATTAGTTTGGGTTTTATTTATTTTTGTATTTTATTTTTATTTTTTAATTCAGTTTATTTTCAGACTTGATTTACTAGTTTTTATTCAGTTTTAGTTTTAAAAACATTTTGTTTTTAGTGTTCTAACAATGTGATGGGTCAATAATTGAACACATTTAGGGTGTGTTGTATGGTTTTCAGCTTTTAACACATTAATTGCAAGAACTGACCCATGTGTCTGAGTAATCATTACACATAAATTGTGTTGTTCAACCGCATATGTTCTAAGAGTGTAGAGACAGAAAGTAGCCTATGCATGGGAGGCTAGGAGCCATGTAGGGAGGCTAGGAGCCACGCATTTTCTGTATCATGCATGCAATTTGAGGTCAAAGTGTGCTGGTAGAAAAAAACAACCCTAAAATATGCAAACGGCTTCTAGTTCAAGGCACATTTAGGTGATGGGACGAAGCCTTACAAAAGGTGAAGTTGATCCTCGTTGATGGAGGAGCTGATTACGTTTTTGTATATGACAGTAAAACATTCTTATGATGACTACCATTTGTTGGCACCTTCAATTCTTTGACATTTTCTCATAAGTACAGTAATACTCACGTTTGGATACACCTACTCATTCAAGGGTTTTTATTTTTACTATTTTCTACATTGTAGAATAATAGTGAAGACATCAGTACTATAAAATAACACACGTGGAAACTTGTAGTTTGAGATTTTTCAAAATAGCCACCCTTTGCCTTGATGACTGCTTTACACACTCTTGGCCTTCTATCAACCAGCTTCAAGGTAGTCCCCTAGAATGCATTTCAATTAAAAGGTGTGCCTTAATCAGTTGTGATAAGGTAGGGGTGGTATACAGAAGATAGCCCTATTCGGTAAAATACTAGGTCCATATTATGGTAAGAACAGCTCAAATAAGCAAAGGGAATTGACAGTCCATCATTACTTTTAAGGCATCGAGGTCAGTCAATCTGGAAAATGTCAAGAACTTTCAAGTTTCTTCAAGTGCAGTCGCAAAAACCATAGAGGTATGATGACAACTGGCTCTGACGGGCCCAGAGTTCCTCTGTGGAGATGTGAGAACCTTACAGAAGGAAACGTATCTCTGTAGCACTCCACCAATCAGGCTTTTATGATAAAGTGGCCAGACGGAAGCCACTCCTCCGTAAAAGGCATGACAGCCTGCTTGGAGTTTGCCAAAAGGCAGCTAAAGGACTCTCAGACCATGAGAAACAAGATTCTCTGGTCTGATGAAACCAAGATTGAACTCTTTGGCCTGAATGCCAATCTTCACGTCTGGCGAAAACCTGTCACCATCCCTACGGTGAGGCATGGTGGTGGCAGCATCATGCCGTGGAGAGATTGAGGGACTAGTCAGGATCAAGGAAAATATGAACGGAGCAAAGTACAGAGATCCTTGATGAAAACCTGCTCCAGAGAGCTTAGGACCTCAGACTGGGGCGACGGTTCACCTTCCAAATGGACAACGACCCTGTCTTGTTTCGCACACTTTGTACAAAATAATAAAATGTAGTACTACAGGATATTTCTTAACTTAGCTCTTTATTAGTTAGCTATAACTGGCATGTTCACATATCGCCAACCAGGATCAAACTGCCCATGACCTAACCATTTGGGTGGTCTTAACCAATCATAGCACAGTATGATATGGCGGTAAAATGCATCCAATTACAATTCAGTATGTTTACACATGAATATTACATCCCCCTTCTTTCAAAACGAAAGAAAAATGTCTACATATTCTAAGCGTTTCATTTGAATACATGCTCTGTAGTTTGAACTCAAGGTAGGTACCCATTTATATTGCATACTACACCAACTGAATCAACATAGACTCTGAAACAATAATCCAACATACTGTTACTTTTCAAACAAGGGATTCTCAGCAACTCAGCTTTCACTGTAGAAATAACATCTTAACATAAAAAAAAAATACAATACCAAAGCATTTCAAGTGAACTTTCAATAACAAGTTTATAGTCAAACTCTTTTAGGGCAGCGATCCGCCTACACCCTTTGACATTTCACAGGTCTAAGACAGCTCTGGGCTTGACCTCTCTTCCTGACCTTGTGCAATATGATGCTGAGCATGCTTCTGTGTCAGTCAACAGTTCTTGTGGTGTTGCAGGTAAGTATGGTGTATGTTGTGCTGTGTGTGTGTTTAGTCCATCACGTTCTCTTTCAGGGGAACAGTTCATCTCATCAGTGTGTTGTTCTTTTGTGTTCAGTAGGTGACGACGATTGCGGCGGTACACCGCTCCTTCTGCGGTGCGGACGTGATATGAACGCTCAGTGTCAGCTGGCTGGATGACGACTGCTGGCTTCCAGAGGCCATGCTCCTGGATTCTAACTGACTCTCCATCGATCAGTGGTGGCAGTGATCTAGCTGACCTGTCGTTGTATCGCTTTTGTTGTTGTTGTCGTCTCTGTGCACGTTTTCCATGCATTTCCTTGTAGCTGACGACCTCAGGTTGCAGCTGCTGGTTGGTGCTGGGAAGGATTGAGCGATGTCTGCGGCTCATCAACAGCTGGGCTGGTAATTTGAAGTTGTCAACTGGAGTGTTGCGGTATGCAAGGAGACTGAGGTAGGGGTCTCTCTTGTCTGCTTTTGCTTTATGCATGAGAGATTTAGCAATCTGCACAGATTGTTCAGCAAGTCCATTACTTTGAGGGTAATGTGGGCTTGTGGTGACGTGTTAAACTCCCATGCTTTTGTGAAGGTTTCAAACTCATTTGATTTGTAACAAGGCCCTTTGTCAGATATTAAAGTCTCTACAATGCCATGCCTGGCAAAGGCTGCTTTCAGCTTGTGTATCACAGCTGCAGATGTGGTGCTGTGAAGCTTGTTGAGTTCGAAGTATCTGCTGTAGTAGTCCACTGTTACGATGTAGTCCTCGTTGTTCCAGGTAAACAGATCGGTTGCCACAACCTGCCAGAGTCGGTCTGGGATACAGTGAGGTAACATTGGCTCTTTGGTGTTTGAGGGGCGTCGTTCAAGACATATGGCGCATTTACCAACAATGTCCTCTTTGTTTGCACATTCCAGGCCAAAACAAAATGTCCCGTGCTCTCTGTTTGCACTTTTCCATGCCCGTGTGTCCAGCATGGACCTTTGTCAAAATCTCTTCTCTGAGACTGGTAGGAATAATGATTTTCTTTCCTTTGAAAATTATTCCGTTGATCTGTGATAGTTCATCACGATGGTTACAGAATTCTGAGACGCTCTGAGGGCATTTTCTCCTCTCCTCAGGCCATCCATCCTGTATGACTTTCCTCAGCTTTGCGAGTTGTGAGTCATTTTCTGTTTCTGCTTGGATCTCCTTCAGTTTTTTGTCACAAACTGGTAAATTGCTGTACACAGTGTGCACGTACATGCCTACACTGAGGCTGCTGTCCTTATAGGTAAGAAACTTCCTGGAGAGTGTGTCTGCGACAGGGATGTCTTTGCCTGGACAGTGAGTGATTGTGAAGTCGTATTTTTGTAGTTGAAGGATCATTCTCTGTAGCCTTGGCGGGGCTGCGGCAAGTCGTTTCCTCATAATTGACTCAAGGGGCTTGTGGTCGGATTCCACAATGACTTGTCGTCCATATATGTACTGATGGAAACGTTTACATCCAAACAGAATGGCGTAGAGCTCCTTTTCGATTTGCGTAGTTGATTTTACAGTCTGTGAGATTTGGAAGCGTAGCCGATGGGCTTTCCTTCTTGCAGTAGCACTGCACCTAGTCCATACTTCGACGCATCCACTTGGAGTCTGAGCTCTTTGTCTGGGTCGTAGTAGGCAAGGATTGGTCCTGGTTCTCTCGTGATCAAGTCTTTCACATTCTGGAAAGTAATGTCGTGTTGCTTGTCCCAGAGAAACTCACTGGACTGCTTTAGCAGTTGACGCAGGGGTGCATTAGCATTGGAGAGGCTGGGTGCAAACTTGGCTGAGTAGTTGACCATGCCAAGCACTGTTTCCAGCTCTGCACGGTTCTTTGGTGGCCCCATTTCTTTTATGGCTGAGATCTTCTGTGGATCTGGCTTGATTCCATTCGCTGTGAGAAGATGTCCGAAGTAGCTGACCTCTGTAGCGCTGACTGTGCTCTTCTCGGGGTTGAGCCGGACTCCTCTCTCGCGGGATCTTTGCAGCATCGCACGGAGGTTTCGGTCGTGCTCCTCTTTGGTTCGACCATAGACAAGGATGTCGTCCACAATGGCCACAACTCCGTCGAGGCCTTCGTACATTTCGTCGATCTTTCGCTGAAACTCGTCTTGGGCTGAGATAATCCCAATAGGCAGGGGGTGGAACCTGTAGCGTCCGAACGGTGTGTTGAATGTTGTGATCTTAGATTACTCTTCTGTGAGCTTGATAGCCCAGTAGCCTGATCTAGCGTCCATGGCACGGAAGTAGTGTGCTCCCGCTAGCTTGTGTGTGATGCCATCTAGCATTGGTAAAGGGTAATGGGGGCGTTTGATAGCCTTGTTCAAGTCTCTTGGGTTGAGACATACTCGGAGCTTGCCTGTGCGTGGTTTCTCCACCACCACTAACGCGTTTACCCAGTCAGTCGGTTCTGTAACCTTGGTGACTATGTCAGATTGCTCCATGCTCTCCAACTCTTTCTTCAGACGGGCACGGAGAGCAAGGGGAATCTTTCTCGGTGGGTAGACCACAGGGGTTGCGTCTGGGTCAAGGTGAATGGTACATTTTCCTGGGAATAATCCTATTCCTGTAAAAACATCAGCAAACTCCTCCAGTACATTGTCTGTCTCTACTGGTACTGTCACTGATTAAACTAGCTTGATGAGGTCCATTTCTAAACATGCTTTAAGACCTAGCACTGCAGGTGCTCTAGTGTCAACAACCTAAAAGTCCAACATCATGTCACTTTCCTTGCATTTGAAAGTGCATGTGCCTTTTACTGGGAGCTGTTCACCATAACCAGTCAGTCTGCATGTGGTGGGCTGTAGCTGGCACTCAGATTTCAAGCTGTGGTACTTATTCAGAGGAATAATGTTTACTTGTGCACCTGTGTCTAGTTTGAACTTTAGCTTTGTGCCTTGTGTTCCTATGTCAATGTCAGCAAAGGCTTGCTCTGTCTCTGATATTTGACTTTTCTGTGTCACTGAATCAAACAGTTCATCAGCGTTTGACTCTTTGATTGACATTTCATCTTCACTCACTGTGTGTACTGTTTTTCTACAGCAAGCTCTGCACACTTTTGTAAAGTGATTCCATTTTCCACATTTAGTACATTGTTTGCCTTTAGCTGGGCAATTTCCTTGTTCGCCATGCATTTTGTATCCACATGTTTTGAGTCTGTCGCTCTGTTTTTGAGTTATGTCTCTCTCCGTTCTAAAACGTGTGCTTTGATGTCTACCTGACTGCGTACACTGCTTGCACACGTGATGTGCTCGTGCTGCTGCGTGAAATGGTTTTCATCTGAGCCTGTGCTAGTTCGTGAGATCTGGCTATGTCGATAGCTTTATCCAGCGTTACCTCAGACCCAACATTCATAAGTTTCTCTCTCACTCGCGGTGAGTGTATTCCAAATACAATACGGTCCCTGACCATCTCATCCTTGTTTGCATAATCACAGTCTTTCACAAGCAGATGCAGCTCTGTCACAAACTGTTCAAAAGACTCGCTAGCTCCCTGTACTTTCTCATGGAATTTGTACCTAGCGAAAATCGTATTGGTCTTCGGCACAACATATGCTTCAAAACAATCGTAGTTTGTTTTCAGTACCTTTGATTCAGCCTCGGTAAGTGTCCATGTGTTGTAAATATCTCTCCCTTTTTCACCGATCCAGAACATTAGCTCCACATGTGGTTTGTACTTATGCCATACATCGGGTAAGTTTGTAGACTCCCAGTCCATTTGAGGTGAAGGAACTCCAGAAAAATCCATATTTTAAGACCTTTTACTCTGACACCATGTCTTGTTTTGCACAAAATAATAAAATGCAGTACTAGAGGATATTTCTTAACTTAGCTCTTTATTAGTTAGCTATAACTGGCATGTTCACAGATCGCTAAACAGGATCAAACTGCCAATGACCTAACCATTTGGGTGGTCTTAACCAATCATAGCACAGTATGATATGGCGGTAAAATGCATCCAATTGCAATTCAGTATGTTTACATATATGAATATTACAGACCCTAAGCAAACAGCGAAGACAATGCAGGAGTGGCTTTAGGACAAGTCTCAATGACCTTGAGTAACTCAGCCAAAGCCCGGACTTGAACCCAATCGAACATCTCTGGAGAGACCTGAAAATAGCTGTGCAGCGACCCTCCCCATCCAACCTGACAGAGCATGAGAGGATCTGCAGAGAAGATTGGGAGAAACTCTCCAAATACAGGTGTGCCAAGCTTGTAGAGTCATACACAAGAAGACTCAAGGCTGTAAACGCTGCCAAAGATGCTTCAACAAAGTACTGAGTAAAGGATCTGAATACTTATGTAAATTTGATATTTCAGTGTTTGACATTTTTGCACATTTATAAAAAATCTAAATCTGTTTTGGCTTTGTAATTATATGGTAGTGTGTGTGTGTAGATTTGAGGGAAAAACAGAATTTAATCAATTTTAGAATAAGGCTGTAACGTAACTGGAAAAGCTCAAGGGGTCTGTTTACTTTCCGAATGCACTGTATATAAGTGAACTCTTTAAGCGTTACAAAACGTATATTCGATCAAATTAACCTCACGTAGCCAATAAGACATAAAAAAAAAATTGTATGATCAAATTCAACACAATCTATATATTTTGTACACCAAAAAATAAATTACGGGTCAACATCTAAATATTGCTCCAAGCATTGATCAAAGCTCAGAACACTATTATTGATCTGACTAAAACATATGCGAACGAGCGGAATCATGAACAGTGGCTTGTTATCCCCCGGATTTGTCTTTTGCAGCACATTCGGCCTACTCCGCCCTCTCGCGCCATAGGCCGAAGGCCTGAGACGAACTACTAGATGACATTAAACTGAGCCTACCTCAGCAGGAGCTAAAAATTCACTTGAGTAGGCTACCGAGAAAGACAGTGGTGAGGGCAGGCTGCAATGCATGCAGGAGGAAGCGGAGGAGTTGGAGAGAAAGAGGAAGCAAGCAGAGAGCGGGGATGCTAGGAAATAAATCTCTTTATAGGATTTCATGCCGTAGCAACATCTTAAGGTCCCAAACTTGGGGTCAGGGACCCATGTGGGGTCCCCTGAGAAAAGTGGTACTAATCTTATCGAACGAGTTAGGAATTTAAGAAAGATATGTTTCAATATGAACATCTTCCATATAGGCCTTACGTTAATCCTGAAATAAAAATGCAAAACAATACAGTTGAACAGATATCACGTTTTCGTGTCATCGTTGATGCTACATGTCAGTGTGAATCATCTCACATTTTCCCACTTTCGGGGTATATTGTTACAATTGTATAGCTAATAGGCTATCTGTTTGTAGATCAGCTGAGGTGAATGAATTTACAGTAGCTTAGGTAATAATGTCAGGGGTATTTTTATTCTTGTTTTTTACTGTTCTCCAAACGGCATGTTTAAAAGTTTTTATTTTATTGTATAGAAATGCAGTAAAGTAACTTCAATTACCCCCCCACCCCCTTCCGGACCTCACTAAAACTCTAACCCTGGTTATGGCGTCATTACGACAAAGGTAGTTAGCTACAGCGTTTAGTCAACTAAGCGAGAGCACTTTCCTGCCTGCACATGATTTGATTTAAATTTTATTAGGATCTCTTTTAGTCCCCATTTGGACTAATCTTCCAAGAGTCCTTAACATTAAAATACAATTTATAATACAAACACACTTTCACATATAACACACTATTACAAACATACATAATGACCCAATAAATACTCAATCTAAAAAAACATTGATTCTTCATCTACTATAGTCCCACAACATTTCTATATACTATATTTAAATTGTTTTTAAATCATGTTTAAACTTATATATTGAAAGGTTTCTAGTTTTCTCAGTTAATTTATTCCATTTCTTTATTGCTCTAAATCGAAATGTTCTTGATTTCCGCAGTAGTAGTAAGCGCGAGCGCATTGACAAGCAAGGAAACGTGCAGTAGTTCAGTGATCGTCGCTGCGTGGATGGAAGCCGACATGGCACAGAGAGCTGCTCTGCTAATACCGTCCTTCACAGAAAGTTATTGTAGACGGTTTTTAAGATTAGTCGGCCTGTGTTAATCAGTTCTTGATCTGCCCCCTTGATATAGCTTTGTGTCGACAGTAGGCTGCTGCTGATGTGATAATAGTCAGTTCACCATTGACGAGGCATGTTGAATGAATGGTAGTTTAGTAGTCACACCTAACTTGATGGGTTCGTTCAGGGACGGAGAAACAAGCTCATATAGGCCTAGTTCAGTTGGTGTCCCCCACGATGAAATCGGGGAGGGGACTGTTGATCTCTTCGTAAGTTAATCGCCTGCAATATCTGACAGCACTAGCCCGATTTTTGACTGAACTTGGGCGAATGATGCATCTTGCCATAGATATCCAGCATTTATTAAATTACTCTGGAAAAAGTGATGCTACTCTTCTGTCACCGAATGACCGATCTGCGTGAAACTTAATATGTGGCGTCTATGGATAAAGGTCTCAACGCAATATTTTCCAGACTAGTACATAACACAACGTGGCCGCTATTGACCATAAACATTTACGTGGGCCTGGTCTGGCACATCGACGCATATAAATAAGTCGAGGATATTCGTATAGTAGCACAATTTGGTACACGTTGCTAACACTTTCAAGACTCAACATATGCGAGAACATTCATATCAACCACATGGTGGCGCTATAACGGGCACATGTTTATCATAGCACAGTATGATAAGGCGGTAAAATGCATCCAATTACAATTCAGTAAAATTTGGGTGAATGATGTGTCTTGCATCATTCGTGGGGGACTACATATTTGCTGTTCCCTTGTTTCATATTCCAAATATCCTACAGCAAGCTAGGCTACTACTACATAGTATGCAGTAATTCAATTATTTAGAATTTTCTCCTTTAACAAAATTTTCACTAGACTATCCACATAATTAGAATAATCATTACACTTAAATGATGTGAAAGTGTCATTGAGATGACCTCAATTTAATTTAGGAGACTTCTGTGTTGGTTACATTGTTTGATATAATTTAAGACTCTAGGTTTTGTGAAATAGCGGTCGAAATTTGAACAATTGTTACCCGGATGTAAGTTCAGTTAGGGAAGGGAAGGGTTTAGTATGTCTTAATTTAGTCCAGGGGAGGGTCATGTAATCAGTATTTGTCTGAGGGGGGGGGATCGTTTCGAACTCAAACTCCAGCATCTTGCTTTCTGATCACTGATGTCATGATTTGAACTTCGAGTTTCCAGTTGTCTTCAAAACACCAAACAACTCTGGTTTATCACAACAAGTATGCTGTTGCACAACTATGCAAGGACCACAGCTCATGAAAATAGTTATCTTCAAAATTATGTAAGGGTTTCTTTGTAGTCTCTGTCTGATGAAAGTCAAGAAAAGTTCAATGGAAAAGAATGAATGGATTAAATCAGGTGTTGAAGCTGCTATTGATTGGTGAGGACTAGGCTATTCACTGCAGTATTATTACTAATAATTTATCTTTAGCTCTTGGAGTCCCAAGAAAAGCTAGACTAGGCCTACAGTAGCTTGTTCTACACTTATTTCTAGCATTTTATTTACTACCAGAGCCTGCTCTTGCTTGCTGAACATAAAATACAAAAAACTAAAGAACTGGAGGGTATTCATTATGTCAATTAATTTGCAAAACATTTCTTAACCAGAAGCAAACGGAACAAAACGGTGAGGGACCTACCTGAATTTGTCCAATAGAAACTCTCTTTTTCCTTGGTTTTGTTATAAATGGTAAATGGTTTCAGTAATGAATAGGCCCCTGGCTGGGAATTGGGAAGGAGGGAGAGTGGAAGAAGGAGAAAGGGAGCGAGATCGATCAAAATATACCATATGAGTAGCCTGCTAATGTACCTTTCTGGACCTTTGTAAACTGTCTAGAATAGACCCATAATTGATCCAAATGGTTGCCTAATCAAGCCTAGCTTGTATGGTACTCCCTGTATATAGCTTCATTATTGTATTTTATTTTATTCCTCTTGTGTTGCTATTTTGTGTTACTGTTTTGTGTTATTGCATGGTTACCAAGGGCTCATAAGCAAGCATTTCACAGTAAAGACACCAGTTGTATTTGGCACATGTGCCAGAACATTTGATGCAGTTATTTTGGCATGAAACATTCTAAACGGGATGTTTGAGTGGTTTTTCTCTTCACTGTAATCGGAGGGATAGAATCAATATTATGTATGCCAGTCTCTTGCCCATAAGTAAAGGAGAGACTGACTGCATCACATTTTGTTTTTAGAAGAAGCATTACTGTGTTGAAAATTCCAAATGGTTTGCATAGTCAATGTACACACAGACTTAACCCGCCAGCCATGTGTGACGTTTTAAATGCATGTAGTTCTGTCCTTAAGCTGTTCTTGTCTATTAATGTTCCTTTTCATGTCATTTTTTTTGTGTGGACCCCAGGAAGACTAGCTGCTGCAATTGCTACAGCTAATGGGGATCCTAATAAAAAAATTGCCTACATCCCAGCCCTACCTAATAATTGTGTATTCACCTGATAACAGTAATACATTCCTCGTTGTACTGTGTTGCAACCACAGTAGAATATTGTTATTGTCTAAAAATAGAGGCCTACGGGACTGTTTTACTAGCACAGACTGGAATATGTTCCGGAATTCCTCTGATGGCATTGAGGAGTACACCACAGTCATTGGCTTCATCAATCAGTGCATCGATGATGTCGTCCCCACAGTGACCGTAGGTACATACCCCAACCATAAGCCATGGATTACAGGCAACATCTGCATCGAGCTAAAAGCTAGAGCTGCCGCTTTCAAGGAACGGGACTCAAACCCGGAAGCCTGCTATGTCCTCCGATGAACCATCAAACAGGCAAAGCGTCAATATAGGACTAAGATCGAATTGTACTACACTGACTCTGACGCTCGTCTGACGTGGCAGGGCTTGCAAACCATTACAGACTACAAAGGGAAGCGCAACCGAGAGCTGCCCAGTGACATGAGCCTACCAGATGAGCTAAACAACTTCTATGCTCGCTTCGAGGCAAATAGCACTGAAACATGCATGAGAGCACCAGCTGTTCCAGAAGACTGTGTGATCACGCTCTCTGCAGCCGATGTGAAAAATACCTTTTTAAACAGGTCAACATTCACAGGGCCACAGGGCCAGACGGATTACCAGGACGTGTACTGCGAGCATGCGCTGACCCAACTGGCAAGTGTCTTCACTGACATTTTTAACCTCTCCCTTTCAGTCTGTAATACCAACATATTTTAAGCAGACCACCATAGTGTTCTTGGGCACAGGCACTAAGGTAACCTGCCTAAATGACTACCGTCTTTAGCACTCACGTCTGTAGCCATGAAGTGCTTTGAAAGGCTGGTCATGGCTCACATCAACACCATTATCCCAGAAACCCTAGTCCCACTCCAATTTGCATACCACCCAACAGATCCACAGATGATGCAATCTTTATTGCACTCCACACTGCCCTTTCCCACCTGAACAAAAGGAACACCTATGTGAGAATGCTATTATTTGACTATAGCTCAGCGTTCAACACCATAGTGCCCTCAAAGCTCATGAATAAGCTAAGGACCATGGGACTAAACACCTCCCTCTGCAACTGGATACTGGACTTCCTGACAGGCCGCCCCCAGGTGGTAAGGGTAGGTAACAACACATCCGCCACGCTGATCCTCGGGTGCATACTCAGTCCCCTCCTGTACTCCCTGTTCACTCATGACTGCACGTCCAGGCACGACTCCAACACCATCATTAAGTTTGCTGATGACACAACATTGGTAGGCCTGATCACCGACAACAACGAGACAGCTTACAGGGAGTACAGGAGGGGACTGGCCGTGTGGTGCAAGGACAACAACCTCTCCCTCAACGTGATCAAGACGATGATAGTGGACTACAGGAAAAAGAGGACAGAGCATGCCCCCATTCTCATCGACGGGGCTGTAGTGGAGCAGGTTGAGAGCTTCAAGTTCCTTGGTGTCCACATCGCCAACAAACTAACATGGTCCAAGCACACCAAGACTGTCGTGAAGAGGGCACGACAAAACCTATTCCCCCTTAGGAGACTGAAAAGAATTGGCATGGGTCCTCAGATCCTCAAAAGGTTCTACAGCTGCACCATCGTGAGCATCCTTACTGGTTGCATCACTGCCTGGTACAATTGGTGCAATGCTCTACTTTTCGGCTACCCGGATAAAGCACTAAATAAACTTTAGTTAGTGCTAAATACGGCTGCTAGAATCCTGACTAGAACCCCAAAATTTGATCATATTACTCCATTGCTAGCCTCCATACACTGGCTTCCTGTCAAGGCAAGGGCTGATTTCAAGGTTTTACTGCTAACCTACAAAGCATTACATGGGCTTGCTCCTACCGATCTCTCTGATTTGGTCCTGCCGTACATACCTACACGTACGCTACGGTCACAAGACGCAGGCCTCCTAATTGTCCCTGGAATTTCTAAGCTAACAGCTGGAGGCAGGGCTTTCTCATATAGAGCTCAATTTTTATGGAATGGTCTGCCTACCCATATGAGAGACGCAAACTCGGTCTCAAACTTTAAGTCTTTACTGAAGACTCATCTCTTCAGTGGGTCATATAGAGTGTAGTCTGGCCCAGGAGTGTGAAGGTGAAAGGAAAGGCTCTGGAGCAACGAACCGCCCTTGATGTCTCTGCCTGGCCGGTTCCTCTCTTTCCACTGGGATTCTCTGCCTCTAACCCTATTACAGGGGCTGAGTCACTGGCTTACTAGGGCTCTTTCATACCATCCCTAGGAGGGGTGTGTCACTTGAGTGGGTTGAGTCACCGATGTGATCTTCCTGTCTGGGTTGGCGCCCCCCCTTGGGTTGTGCCGTGGCAGAGATCTTTGTGGGCTATACTCAGCCTTGTCTCAGGATAGTAAGTTGGTGGTTGAAGATATCCCTCAAGTGGTGTGGGGGCTGTGCTTTGGCAAAGTGGGTGGGGTTATATCCTTCCTGTTTGGCCCTGTCCGGGGGTGTCATCAGATGGGGCCACAGTGTCTCCTGACCCCTCCTGTCTCAGCCTCCAGTATTTATGCTGCAGTAGTTTATGTGTCGGGGGGCTAGGGTCAGTTTGTTATCTGGAGTACTTCTCCTGTCCTATCCGGTGTCCTGTGTGAATTTAAGTATGCTCTCTCTAATTCTCTCTCTCTCTCGGAGGACCTGAGCCCTAGGACCATGCCTCAGGACTACCTGACATGATGACTCCTTGCTGTCCCCAGTCCACCTGGCCGTGCTGCTGCCTGCTCCAGTTTCAACTGTTCTGCCTGTGATTATTATTATTTGACCATGCTGGTCATTTATGAACATTTTAACATCTTGGCCATTTCTGTTATAATCTCCACCCGGCACAGCCAGAAGAGGACTGGCCACCCCACATAGCCTGGTTCCCTTCTTGGTTTCTTCCTAGGTAGAGACGGTACAGACGGTAGTGCGAACGGCCCAGTATATCACTAGGGCCAAGCTCCCTGCCATCCAGGACCTCTATACCAGGCGGTGTCAGAGGAAGGTTCTAAAAATGGTCAGACTCCAGCCACCCTAGTCATAGACTGTTCTCTCTGCTACCGCATGGAAAGTGGTACCGGAGCGCCAAATCTAGGTCCAAGAGGCTTCTAAACAGCTTCTACCCCCAAGCCACAAGTCTTCTGAACATCTAATCAAATGGCTACCCAGACTATTTGCATTGCCCCTCCCCCTATTTTACACCGCTGCTACTCTCTGTTTTCATCTATAAATAGTCACTTTTATTAACTCTATCCACATGTACTTATTACCTTATTAACAAACTGGTGCCCCCGCACAATGACTCTGTACTGGTACCCACCTGTATGTAATCTCGCTATTGTTATTTTACTGCTGCTCTTTAATTACTTTTATTTCTTATTTTTGCAACTGCATTGTTGGTTAGGGGCTCGTAAGTAAGCATTTCGCTGTAAGGTCAACACCTGTTGTTTTTAGCGCATGTGACTAATAAAATGTGATATAATCAAATAATGGAGTTTTTTGGCGGGATGCAAAAAAAAATATTGCCTGCGCTGAAGACGTTTATATCGGTCCGCTCATACAGGAATAGTAAAGGCCCAGTGCAATACTTTTGTGAAAACATCTAAACTAAATGTGTGTTTACCAGCGTTTGTAACTTGAGTCTCTCCCCCCCCTATCCACATCGAAGGGACAGCAGTGGAAAGTTTTAAGTTCCTCGGCATACACATCGCAGACAAACTGAAATGGTCCACCGACACAGACCGTGTGGTGAAGAAGGTGCAACAGAGCCTCTTCAACCTCAGGAGGCTAAAGAAATGTGGCTTGTCACCCAGAACGGTTCTGGGCGGTGCAGTTGATGTACCAGGCGGTGATACAGGAAGCCCGACAGGAAGCTCTCAATTGTGCATCTGTGAAAGTTTGTCAGGGTTTTGGGTGACAAGCCACACATGGTCTGTGTGGGTGGTGCGGTCTGCACAACGCATCACCAGGGGCAAGCTACCTGCCCTCCAGCACCCGATGTCACAGGAAGGCCAAAAAGATCAAGGACAACAATCACCCGAGCCACTGCCTGTTCACACCGCTATCATCCAGAAGGCGAGGTCAGTACAGGGGGAACAAAGCTGGGTTCGAGAGATTGAAAAACAGCCTCTATCTCAAGGCCATCAGACTGTTAAACAGGAGTCACTAACTCAGAGAGGCTGCTGCCTACATTGAGACCCAATCACTGGACACTTTAATAAATGGATCACTAGTCACTTTAAGCAATACCACTTTTAATAAGGTTTACTTGTTTTACATTACTCACATCACATATATACAGTGCCTTGCGAAAGTATTCGGCCCCCTTGAACTTTGCGACCTTTTGCCACATTTCAGGCTTCAAACATAAAGATATAAAACTGTATTTTTTTGTGAAGAATCAACAACAAGTGGGACACAATCATGAAGTGGAACGACATTTATTGGATATTTCAAACTTTTTTAACAAATCAAAAACTGAAAAATTGGGCGTGCAAAATTATTCAGCCCCCTTAAGTTAATACTTTGTAGCGCCACCTTTTGCTGCGATTACAGCTGTAAATCGCTTGGGGTATGTCTCTATCAGTTTTGCACATCGAGAGACTGACATTCTTTCCCATTCCTCCTTGCAAAACAGCTCGAGCTCAGTGAGGTTGGATGGAGAGCATTTGTGAACAGCAGTTTTCAGTTCTTTCCAGAGTAACTTGTATTAGTGAGGGCATACATTTACATCCTTTTTCGTACTGCGCCCTGTGTGGCTATGGCTGAACCACTGAATGGTCTGTGTTACCACCTTATTAATAGGGCTACAGTGCATAGGATGCGTTGATCAGTTGACTGACAGGTGTAGGCTACTGTAGAATGATAAACTTTTCTCTTGTGTGGATGCTTGCCACCGTTTTACAGGTTTTTCAAAAAGGCAAAATGCCTGAGGGACTGGTAACAGGGTTCTTAATTATTTTATTTCAGTTTTTGAAATAGTTTTTTTCTGATTTGTTTCAGTTTTCGTTTGCTATAATAACCTTGGTGCCGACTTCACAATGATGCAACAACTAAGACACTGCATCTCAGTGCGAGGTCTCACTGCAGTACCTGGATCGAATCCAGGCTGCATCACATCTGGCCATGATTGGGAGTCCCATAGGGCAGTGCACAATTGGCCCAGCGTCGCCTATGGTAGGCCGTCATTGTAAATAAGAATATGTTCTTAACTGACTTGCCTAGTTAGTTAAAGGTTAAATGTACAAAAACAATGGTTTGGTCTGTCTGTCAGTGTGACTGTCTGTCGTTCTGCCTTTTAACCACTAGAGGGAAGTGTTGTAATATCTCAAACACTTACATTGGACCAGAGATTGACACATGAGTTACAACACCACACCCAGTCTCAGGGATGGCTAACTGGAAATTCCTTTGGTCTCGAACGGAGTTAGGTAAATAAGCTTTTAGCTTTCTTGCAGCTTATTTGTGGAACAACCTTCAACATGTTCTTAAATGTGATGTTGTGGTGCCTCTAAGGCAATTCAGAAAGCTGATTGAGGACCTTTTTTACTGATGAATGTGTTTTTATTTCATGACTGTTTTTCTTT
The DNA here is from genome assembly GCF_057628025.1 of Oncorhynchus mykiss. Classification (NCBI taxonomy): domain Eukaryota; kingdom Metazoa; phylum Chordata; class Actinopteri; order Salmoniformes; family Salmonidae; genus Oncorhynchus; species Oncorhynchus mykiss. The sequence goes on along the minus strand of NC_143050.1, from coordinate 36,348,763 downwards.
CTGCTTGCATTTTCTATTTATATTGTGTGTGTATTTTCCGTAATGTCTGGCATTCAGTAATGTCTGGCATTCAGGGCTCATCTGTAAAATATACCTTGGTCTCAGTATGACTACCTGATAAATGAAAGGTTAAACAAAACATTGAAAAATGGACTTCTCACTCGACTGCTGTGTGTCTATGGTAAGTGAGGCCAGAACCGCTGTAACATCATATATCATACCTGTTATGTAAAGATGAGTTATACTAATAAACCTGAACTTGAAAGGAAGCCATGTTAGAGAACTGATACACAGTAAAGAAGTCCGTGGCGTTTAAGATGATGGAGCGTTGTTCATAAGCCTGGCCTTATTTCTGTTACAGCATATTGGATGACTTTCATTCATATTCCAGGCATGATGCTCAAATTGTCCCTATACCCATCATGAGGTTGCTACAACCTAGCCTGTGAATGAAAGTTTACAAACCTTTTCCAAGCCAAACCATATCATAACCACTACACACAGCCTACATCGTTGTCACCATATTCACTAAAGTAATGTCTTAGTCAACATAGCTAATAAAACTAACGTGTTAGTAAACCCACTACAATCATTCAGCGTTACAGTGTGCAGTCCACATTTCAGATGAATGCATTCAGTTGTACAACTGACTAGGTATCCCCCTTTCTGTTTCCAGTCAGTAAGCAGTTAATGTAACAGGGTTGGTTTTGTTTCCACTTGCCTCTAAAGAAAGGTCTATTTAATGTTCAAGCATTCTTATTGTATATAAGTGTGTTAGCTAGCATGCACCAATGTAATGGTCACATAAGCTCACTGCTAACACAGTTGTTTTCATGCTACATATTTTACCATCGACAGCCATCGACATCATTAAGCCCTGCACAACTAACGAGCTGTTTACTATTTAACAACACGTATTTACACATGTTATATTTTGTATTGTATTTTTGTATTTTGTTTATGCCCAGTATGAAAATGTGATGCATGGGATTTTACCATCGACAGCCATCAACATCATTAAGCCCTGCACAACTAACGTGCTGTTCTCTATTTAACAACAGATTATAAATAATGCTCAACTGGGACCACTGGCTGGGGTGATTTATTTGGACAAAACACAATGCAAGGAGAGTACGATTAACATCTGCTATCACTGGTGTCATGACCCGGATCAACAGCATCAATGTAACAGTTTCGCTTGCGTCCCTCTCCTTGCCCCTACTTGGGCTCGAACCAGGGACCCTCTCTCTGCACACGTCAACAACTGCCTCCCACGAAGCATCGTTAATCATCGCTCCACAAAAGCCGCGGCCCTTGCAGAGCAAGGGGAACAACTACTTCAAGGTCGCAGAGCAAGTGACCTCGCTAACTAGTTAGCCATTTCACATTGGTTACACTTACACCGGCGGTCCCCAGTGGCAATAAATTAGTCAAATCAAAAGCGTACCTTGACTTGGAATAGTTCTAGTGTTGCGCTGGATAGTCATAGCCAGCTAACATAGCATACTTCTGTTTGAGTAGGCTAAACTAGCTAGCTGCAATTTCTGGCTAATTAAGTGAAACTGAAAAAGAAATGCTATCTCTCTCTTGCTTCTCCTTCATTTTGGAAGAAAATTATTTGTTCAAAACAGTTCAACTATTGTCTTTCTCTCTCTTTGAGTCAACTATTCACCACATTTTATGCACTGCAGTGCTAGCTAGCTGCAAGAGCTCTGATAGGTTGGAGAACATCCTCCGGAAGTTGTCATAATTACTGTGTACGTCTATGGAAGGGGGTGAGAACCATGATCCTCCTATGTTTTGTATTGAAGTCCATGTACCCAGAGGAGGATGGAAGCTAGCTGCCCTTCGGCCACACCGTGGTGCTACCATACAGAGTGCTGTTGAGGCTACTGTAGAGCTTCATTGCAAAATAGTGTTTTAATCAATTATTTAGTGACGTGATTATATTTTGTTCAGTTTTATCTAAAAAGTACAACTTTTTAAATATTTAAAAAAATATATTTTTATGAAATTCACTGAGGTTGATGGTCCTCCCCTTCTTCCTCTGAGAAGCCTCCACTGAAAGAAGTTCACAATATCTGGGGCATAGCCAGACATTTGTTGGTGGGGTGGGGGCTGCAGAAATGTGATTTTTGCCTGACTCCCTAGTGGGTGGGCCTGTGCCCCCCATGCCTACGCCCCTGCACAATAAATACATTACACTGAGAGTTCAAATCAACTCAGGCTGACACCACAATGCTTCCTCATATTTTGGTTTCAGCCAAAACTCCAGGCAGGCTGATTTAGATTAAAAGTTTGTGATTTACTTTTGGTTTCAGTCCCATAGTTAGTCTCAGTTTGCTTAGGTAATAAACCTAGCCAATCAGATGATGACAGGGTAGACGATTTTGGGAGTTTCCTCCCTGTAATTGGAGGGTTTGAGGTTTCTAATGCCAGTGGTGTGTGTGTGGGTGTGTGTGTGTTTGTCTGTGTAACCCACAGGGGGGAGATGGCGAGGCTGTAACTGGGGAGTTGCTGGGGTAGTTTATTTCTGGAGTCTTTGTGTGTGTGTGTGTGCTTCTGAGTGGCTCTGTCCGGACAGTTTGCCCTTATCCAACAGCTGAGCATGTGCCAATGCAGGGGGGCATTTAACGCTCCCCCTACAACCCCCTCGACCCCCTCCACCCTACCCTCCCAACTACCCCCTCACTCCTTTGTCCTGCTGGTAATTATCGGAGTTGATGAGAACTCTAAAAATATGTCATATTGCCCCTCTGCTCTACCCAGTGACTGGCAGTTACACTATTACTGATTGGGAGAATGGACACGTCCAGAACCTCGGGTTGTGGTTATGATTTTACTGTGCTTTAGTTGAATGCCCGGACCGTAAGTTGCTCTGGACAAGAGTGGCTGCTAAATGACTAATACACTCGCTGCCGTGCAGGGATCTATACCAGATACCTTTACGGTGATGACAGACAATCAATAGGGGTGGTTAGGATGAGAATAGGGGGATAGTCACCCTATCTCCCCTCCCTCACATGCCCCTCAACACCCTTTGGACTGAGAAAGCCTTTAGCTACAGGTATATCCCATCACCACAGCTGTAAAGTATAGTTGGTGATAGACTGTACTCTCTATAGCACAATATCACATTGTTCTCATTTTCCCAAATGCCCCAATTATAGACTTTTTAGAGAGCAAAACCCCACATCTCTCTTTAAAACAGACAATTTGCCCTATTTGTGTTTTGTTCTTACGAGAAGTGATGCTCATGTCCGTGATGTGGCTTAAACACCTTGTTTCCATGGTAACATGGGTCAAAGTTCGACACCTGTCAGTCATTAGGTGGGCTGTGCGGGCCATGTGACAACACTTAACCTCCGACACCTGGGAACTGTTTACGGTCACTCCCCTCCCCTCGGGCCAGCGTTAGGATAGGTCAGACAGCTTGACCTGTGGCTCTCCTTATGCTTTTGGACTGGGAGTCTGATGGATCAGTGTGAATGCATGGTACTAGCCTGGACTTCCCCTTCCCCTAGCCTTAGGTGTCCGAGCGACACACACACACACACACACACACACACTTGAAAACTTGATATGCAAGAGGAATTCATGTAATGCTTATACCTTTTTTTAAATTAATTCAGTAACACTTTATTTTAAAGCCCAGTTTAAGCTGGTACTTTGTATTTACTTGGCAAATCTCTAGAAACGTTCTGGTATTTACCTAGAACAATTTCAACACAATTGGTACTTACAGTGCCTTGCGAAAGTATTCGGCCCCCTTGAACTTTGCGACCTTTTGCCACATTTCAGGCTTCAAACATAAAGATATGAAACTGTATTTTTTTGTGAAGAATCAACAACAAGTGGGACACAATCATGAAGTGGAACGACATTTATTGGATATTTCAAACTTTTTTAACAAATCAAAAACTGAAAAATTGGGCGTGCTAAATTATTCAGCCCCCTTAAGTTAATACATTGTAGCGCCACCTTTTGCTGCGATTACAGCTGTAAGTCGCTTGGGGTATGTCTCTATCAGTTTTGCACATCGAGAGACTAAATTTTTTTCCCATTCCTCCTTGCAAAACAGCTCGAGCTCAGTGAGGTTGGATGGAGAGCATTTGTGAACAGCAGTTTTCAGTTCTTTCCACAGATTCTCGATTGGATTCAGGTCTGGACTTTGACTTGGCCATTCTAACACCTGGATATGTTTATTTTTGAACCATTCCATTGTAGATTTTGCTTTATGTTTTGGATCATTGTCTTGTTGGAAGACAAATCTCCGTCCCAGTCTCAGGTCTTTTGCAGACTCCATCAGGTTTTCTTCCAGAATGGTCCTGTATTTGGCTCCATCCATCTTCCCATCAATTTTAACCATCTTCCCTGTCCCTGCTGAAGAAAAGCAGGCCCAAACCATGATGCTGCCACCACCATGTTTGACAGTGGGGATGGTGTGTTCAGCTGTGTTGCTTTTACGCCAAACATAACGTTTTGCATTGTTGCCAAAAAGTTCAATTTTGGTTTCATCTGACCAGAGCACCTTCTTCTACATGTTTGGTGTGTCTCCCAGGTGGCTTGTGGCAAACTTTAAACAACACTTTTTATGGATATCTTTAAGAAATGGCTTTCTTCTTGCCACTCTTCCATAAAGGCCAGATTTGTGCAATATACGACTGATTGTTGTCCTATGGACAGAGTCTCCCACCTCAGCTGTAGATCTCTGCAGTTCATCCAGAGTGATCATGGGCCTCTTGGCTGCATCTCTGATCAGTCTTCTCCTTGTATGAGCTGAAAGTTTAGAGGGACGGCCAGGTCTTGGTAGATTTGCAGTGGTCTGATACTCCTTCCATTTCAATATTATCGCTTGCACAGTGCTCCTTGGGATGTTTAAAGCTTGGGAAATCTTTTTGTATCCAAATCCGGCTTTAAACTTCTTCACAACAGTATCTCGGACCTGCCTGGTGTGTTCCTTGTTCTTCATGATGCTCTCTGCGCTTTTAACGGACCTCTGAGACTATCACAGTGCAGGTGCATTTATACGGAGACTTGATTACACACAGGTGGATTGTATTTATCATCATTAGTCATTTAGGTCAACATTGGATCATTCAGAGATCCTCACTGAACTTCTGGAGAGAGTTTGCTGCACTGAAAGTAAAGGGGCTGAATATTTTTGCACGCCCAATTTTTCAGTTTTTGATTTGTTCAAAAAGTTTGAAATATCCAATAAATGTCGTTCCACTTCATGATTGTGTCCCACTTGTTGTTGATTCTTCACAAAAAAATACAGTTTTATATCTTTATGTTTGAAGCCTGAAATGTGGCAAAAGGTCGCAAAGTTCAAGGGGGCCGAATACTTTCGCAAGGCACTGTACCTGGTACCAAGTGCCACATACAGTAGTGAAGCTGGACTTGTGTCAATTAATCTAAAAGAAACCAACGCCTATTTATTACACCAATATTAGGTCATTACTGTTTAAAAAAAATCGAAGTAACTATTGGTGGACTGTAAAATGTACCATCCATTCATTCATATAATGACACGTGGCTATAGCAAGTTGCATATCTGCACAACTACAGGAATGTACAGGTGAGAACCATGACCCCTGGCCTGACCCGGCAGGAGGATGGCCAGGATTCCACAGGAGATGGAGAATACCCCAAATTCTGCAGTAGAATACCGGTACCCAGAGTTCCACCTTAGAATGACCAGAATTTAGCTGGCTCAAAACTAGCTAGTCAACGTTTTTGTACGATATTTCACAGATGTAAGCCCAGTTCTGGAATCTCCATCGAAAGTGTTTCATTCCAGGAATAGGTTTCTAATCTTTGTCCTGGAAAATGGCCCGTATAGCCCCAGCCTATAGCCCTGTCATGTGTATCCACCTGTCGTGGCCTTGATGGCTGTTGTTCCAGCCAGTGTTATGACTGACCCAGGATAGAGCTAACGACACTTCAAAGGTGCCCCGCTCATTGTTGAGATGCCCTCCTGCACTTAGACGTGTGTTTGGTGTGTGTGTCCCTGCTTGATTGCATGAATTGAGCTGTACTTATAAGTAAGGTTGTTTTTTTTCCAAGATATTTTCTAAACACCATTGACTGGAAGAGACGCAAGCAGCTGGTGAAGCACACACACACACACACAACACACACACACACACACAGATGTAGCATGGACTGTCAGCTATGCGCGGCAGCTTGGTAAGGGTAGATTAGTTTCCACTCGCTCATGGCTTTCACGGTAACACTATCTTCTGGGGAGTGGAGCCTCAGCCTCTACCCCACATCATCTCATATCTGGACCGAAGCCCCAGTCCTAGCCCAACCCAAACACGTAGCACAGGGCTCTCCGCTGGTCCCAGCCCAACCCTACAGGGCCCCACAGCCTAGCCCAACACAACTATAGCCCATAATCCCTGTGGCAGACCAGCTGCATTCTCCAGTGAACTAAAACCTATTTAGTTAGTTGCCATTGTCTCGGTAACTGGCATTTTAAACTTTTACAGCTTGTATACTGCTGGAAGGATAATGGCATGTACTGACAGTGATATTCTTCACGGATGAATCCATTACAAGCACTACTGATTTCTGTGGCCATTGGTCACGCCCCCCCACAGCAGAGGGTAAAAGAGGGGATTTGGAAGACAGGAAACAGCAGGAGAGGAGAGAGATTTTACTTTACACTCTGCCAGTAAACCTACAACATTGCTACATCGCAGGTTTATTACAGTTCTAGTTTGTTTGACCGTTTCATTCATAACTAAAACATAACACGGCCCATTGAATAGCCACACAAGGGTTTTCTATAGGAAAAGAACATGAAGTGCCATCCGGTCTGTGAAGGAGGCGTAACAATTTAGGGGGAACAGCCGGAACGAGGCTTGAACCAGCAACTCTATGGGAAACAATTCTCCAGCCAAAAGCAACTGAGAGGGGACAGGGGGCACACACTCGTGTGTGAGTGCAGTGTGCACGTGTGTGTGCTTGTGTATACATGTGCATGTAGGTGGGAGAGGTGTGGGTGAAAGACAAATAAGTAGTGTCAGTAGCAATAAGGCTTGTCTGAAGAGAACCAGATGTTTTGGAGAGAGCTCCAGAAAATATTATTACTGGATGAGAGACCAGCCCCTTCCTCTCCTCTGCCCGCCCCTCACACAATAACACCCATACTCTCACCTCAGATATCCCTCTCGGTTCTCTCGTCTCTCTTCATCCTTTCCGACTATCTCCCCTCTCTTCTCTCCCGCTCTTCACGTCCTGGAGGATGGTGGATCAGGGGCATCAGTCTGTCAGGGGCCGTCTAGTAAGTGCACGCACGCACCTGCAAACAGCCACCCACACAAGTCTGTCAGCTAACTCGTTAGAGTAATCAGATGTGTAAAGTACATAAGTAAAACTACTTTAAAGTACTACTTAAGTATTTTGGGGGGGTATCTTTCCTATTCATGTTTTTGACAACTTTGACTTCACTACATTCCTAAAGAAAATAATGTACTTTTTACTCCATACATTTTCCCTGACACCCAAAAGTACTTGTTACATTTTGAATGGTTAGCAGGACATGAAAATGTTTCAATTCACGCACTTATCAAGAGAACATCCCTGGTCATCCCTACTGCCTCTGATCTGGCGGGCTCACTAAACACACGTTTGTAAATTATGTCTGAGTATTGGAGTGTGCCCCTGGCTATCCGTAAATAAAAAATTCAAAAATTAAATCGTGCCGTCTGGTTTAATTAATATAAGGAATTTGAAATATTTAGACTTTTGATACTTAAGTATATTTAAAACCAAATACTTTTAGACTATTACGCAAGTAGTATTTCACTGGGTGACTTTTACTTTGAGTCATTTTCTATGAAGGTATCTTCACTTTTACTCAAGTATGACAATTGGGTATTTTCCACCACTGAGAGTAATGGCCTGAATGTGTTGATGTTTTACTATAACAACAAACTGAACCTGAGCTGAACTCTCAGACTGACAGACTTCAGGACTGCTTAGATTAAGGCTCAAACTAATCATTCACCATCTCAGGACTGTACTGTATATGAGCAGTACAATATATGGTCACTTCCAGACTGGGCCTGTGTGTGTGTGTCTGGTGAATCTGTCAAGTCAGCAGGTAGTGGCCAAGTAAAGTCAACAGTGTGGAGAAGCCATTAAACTTGTGAAGGTGTAACTTCCCATCAGCTATAGAGTAGGTTTATACCTGAGCTCTCATGCGTATAGAGATTCCTACAGCTGAGACCAATGTGCTGCCCCACTATTTGTTATCATTGTGTTTGTGTGCGTTTGTTTGCGTATTATCCTTGGTCGTCAAGAACCCACTGTATCGTCACACTAACCCTATAGGAACCTTGAAGGTGTATTTAGTAGCTTCATCTTCTCTCTCCTTCCCTTCATCGGTAGTGATCTGAGAGAAGTGAGCAGGTTAAAACTAAGCCCCGGCCTAGCAGATGCTCAGTGTGTTGAAATCCGGGCCATGTTCATAGGTTTGATCTCTCTCTCTCTCTCTCTCTCTCTGTGTGGATGTCTCTCTCTCTCTCTCTCTCTCTCTCTGTGTGGATGTCTCTCTCTCTCTCTCTCTCTCTCTCTGTCTGGCTGTCTCTCTCTATCTCTCTCTCTCTCTCTCTCTCTCTCTCTCTCTCTCTCTCTGTCTGGCTGTCTCTATCTCTCTCTCTCTCTCTCTCTCTCTCTGTCTGGATGTCTCTATCTATCTCTCTCTCTCTCTCTCTCTCTCTCTCTCTCTGTCTGGTTGTCTCTCTCTATCTCTCTCTCTCTGTCTGGCTGTCTCTATCTCTCTTCCAACCATCTTTCTCTGTAATGGGAAGAGCCATAGGCCTTTAGACCAGTAATCCTGGGGTCTTTTATGCCAAGGCCTACAAAGGCCTGAGAGTCAGTAACACACACACACACACACACACACACACAGGCAGTGTTAGTGACACCTCACAGCTAAATATACCCAGAATGACAGAGACAGGTGACTAAACCTCGGCCTCAGACACCCAGCCAGAACGCACTGGGGAGGACAGGGGCGTCATGCACCCCAAAATCTAAGGGGCACAAAGTACGTGAGGACGACTACGTTGAAAATGTTTGCATTTTTCAAACACCTGAACCTAGAGCCATAATCATTAGGCTTAATTATATGTAAAAAAAAAAGTTATATTTTTCTGCATGTCTAAGCGTAACTCTTGGGCTGTCTGTATCCTCCTGACTGGTGGCTTTTCTGTTGTTGTTAAGAAACTAAATATGCTTCTCTGCATCTCCGCTCAAATCTGGGTAAAAGATTGAAAGGAGTCTTATTATATGCACTTATTAATTGCTTGCTTTTCTGAAGTCTACCAACCTTGCCAGCAGGCATGCCAGCTAAGATAGTTAGACAAACTAGCTACTAGCTTGAGTGATATTATGAAATTATCTCTTGGTAGCTAGTAATGAGATTAGGAGATTGGGAACCTATCTGGGCTAGCTAAAGCCAACTTCATAAAATGATTATAATAATGAAAAGTGTCTATTATACACATGTGGGAATTGGACATTTTTGCATATCCCAACTCCTCTTGAGACACCCTTAGAAAATGGGGTCACGGACAGGGTCAGCCATTATCAACAGTGACCCTGGAACAATTTGGGTTGAGTGCCTTGCTCAAGGGCACATTGGCAGATTTTTCACCTTGTTGTATTCAAACTAGCGACATTTTGGTTATTGGCTAGACACTCTAACCGCTAGGCTACCTACTGCCCAAATTGCTAGGTGGCTAGTAGAAACTATTACAGAGAAACACATAAAAAAAAAATATATATATATATATATATATATATATATATATATATTTTTTTTAAAGGACAAATCTGAGGGGGCATGTGCCCCTGTGCCCACTATGGGCATGACGCCTCTGAGGGAGGTCACAGGGTGTGTGTGTGTCTGAGGGCGCTGCTGGGGGCTGGTTATGTCTCTTTCCTCTCAGTGTGCAGTTGGTAGCTTTGAGCCGAACACGGTCACCCAGGTCTCTGGGTGTTTCTCCTCTAAGCCAGCTGGTCTGGCTTTTATACCTTCTTCTCGTCCTCTTTTACTCCTCTGTTCCATTTCATCCCTTCTTTTCTGAGCTAAAGGATAGAGTGATCTGACCCACAGCTGGAGCTGTAGGGAACCTTCCTGGGGAAGATAATACAAGCAGCACTGGTGAGTGTGTGTGTGTGTGTGTGTGTGTGTGTGTGCAAACTCTTACTGACTCATAGCCTTCAATTTAGTTTAGTTTTGGGCAGAAAGGAGTGTGTGCCACATGATCAAACAAGAGTTTGTGAGTGCGAGAGCGCATTTGAGAGTGTGTGCTGTCTATAGGAAAGTGTGTGAGCGCAACGCAAATGGACACAAAAACATAAATGTCTTCTATGGTGTTTTCTCATGGTAAGGTCAGTGGTATGGCTTCATCTGCTGACAAGAAACTATAAAGGAAAATCGAAAGGACTTGTAATGCCTCCCAAAGTCAAGCGTCTCTCACCTCTGTGTGTGGTTGGGTTCCCCTGGTCTGCCTGTCTGTCTGTGTCTGCCTGCCCGACCATAGCGAGAAGCACAGCCACAGCTGCAGTAGTCAATCAGGACTGGCCCAGGATAGAGAGAGAGAGACAAAAATATATGAAGTTATACATTTGACCATGAAAAAAGACAAAAAGGTTGAAATTCACTCTTGTACTTTTAGCAAGCTATATAGCTCAACATTCAATGGTGGTGTTAATATACTGTATTTAAGCAAGTCTACAATGTTTTGTGGATCTGTAACGGTTGGTAATTGGCCCTCCATCTTGGCTCTCCCTGCCCCTCCCCCATCACCTCTCTGACTGGCCTATGATCTCTGACCTCTGTTCCTTTGATACTTAAACTTTGTTTCTAGGTTACTTCTAGCTTTATTCCTAATAACGTTGAACAAATGCATCTTGTTATAAAACTGGTATTTCAGTCATAACCATGGCTGACAGTCTACTGTGTGATGCAGTACAGTAGGTTGACTGTATTTACCATAAGTAGCCTTTAGCGTCCTAACAGTCTCTTGGTCATATTCGTATAATTTGTTATGTCACATCTCTGACAGACAGGGTTTGTGGTGTAGATTCTAGATGCCAAACTACTGTATACAATAAACTGCAACAATTCCATAGCTAATGTTAGTCACTGTCTGCCTGGCTGTCACTGTTGTTCAGCGTGTCCGTACTGAAATTCTGGAGTGAATCAGAGCTTAAAATATCTCTGGTGGTACTGCCCTAACACTGCCATACACCCTGGCCTCAGAACCAAGCACAGCTGTGTCTGAGGGAGCTACATGCCACATACACATTAGTGTTTGTGTCTATGAGGGAAGGGACGGAGGAGTGAATATGGTTCTAACCTTTATTTAACTAGGCAAGTCAGTTAAGAACAAATTCTTATTTTCAATGACGGCCTACCTCGGCCAAACCCGGACGACACTGGGCCAATTGTGTCGCCGCCCTGCGGGACTCCCAATCACGGCCAGTTATGATCCAGCCTGGAATCAAAGTAGGGTGTCTGTAGTGACACCTCAAGCACCGAGACGCAGTTCCTTAGCCCGCTGCGCCACTCGGGAGCCCCTTCAAAGCATGAAAGCATTCTTTGAAATATCTCCACATATTATACTGAGTTTGCAGAGGCATACTTTCATTGTTGTAAAAAAAATAAAAATTATACCGGGATTACTGTGCCTTTGTTGTTCAGAGGCCTGTCTCACATGAATAACAGGCAGATTACATTGTGCGTGTCAGCCTGAGCGATGGGAGTGACAGGGAACGATGACAGCAGGCTTGTCAGGTGAGATGCCTACAAACGCAGCAGCATCTTTTCCCAGGGTGTATAGTCCCCACAGTGGCAGGACGACGACTACTGCGCAGCTGTTTTTCCTGTAACACGACAAAAGGTTAAGGCTCACCCATTATACATAGCAGGGGTAACATACTGGGCGTTCCACTAGACCACCAACAACCAAACTAGACCCCCATGAGACACACACTACAGGAACACATGTGCAGTGAAAACACTCCCCAGAGACGGACTATTTGCTTTTGTGTACAGTATATGTGTGCAGGTGTGGGCAAGTGTTTGTATGGGTGTGTGTGTGTGCGTGTGTGTGTGTGTGTTTGTATGGGTGTGTGTGCGTGTCTGTGTGTGTGTGTGTGCGTGTCGGTGTGTGAGCTGCAGAGTGGGTTAGAGCAGAGAGAAATAGTCCCCCGCTATAGAGTTGTAGGACATTTCGTAAGTCCATCCACCCATCCAAAACTGCACCGTACTGGTAAACAGGTGCAGTTCCAAGAGCTTCCACTGCAGTGCACCAGTGAGCTACAGACCAACACTTCAAACTTTCTGTTTGCCCTGTGTATTCTAGGGAAGGGATAGTGTATTACTCTGAAAATGTACATTCATTTGAGTTTAATAACCTGTTTTAAGATTAAAAGCAGGTGTGTGTGTGTGTGTTAACTTAATCTTAATCTGTTATATTAGAACCAGCTTCAGTCTCATACGGTCTCTCTCCGGTTTCTCCCAGGTGCTCTGTAAACCAATGGACCCGAGGCCCTTAGAGACCACCCTGATGAAACACTCAGACACAGACTGACTGACACAGATGAGAGAGAGATTGAGATAAAGCCAGAAGGGGAGAGAGAGAACCGAAACCTGAAACGCATGCAGGAGGATCTGGGGCTGAAGCTTTGACAGAACAGAAGGAAGTGCAAGTAATTGACTGGTAAGATATCCACGTTTTCACTGCTTAACCAGACAGGAAATTTAGTCTTCTATACTAGGACTAGGGTGGTTTATTTATTTGGCACATATGTTGACTGAACAAACTTCAGACATATAGGCTGTGTGTGTGTGTGTGTGTGTGCGTGCACCCGCTAGGGCCTTCAAACGTGTTCATGGATTTGATGGATTAGAGAGAGAGAGCGAGAGAGAGAGAGAGAGAGAGGAAGAGAGAGCGATCGATCAAAGTGTGTCTATGGGCACATCACCGACGGGAAACAAACATTAGCGGTATTATCCCCCTTTCCTTCCCCTCCTCCGTTCCTTCACCGGGCAAATCACTCACTCACACTGAGAGACTGCGTAGCACGACTCCCTTCCTCTTCATTTCAAATCTGGAGTGGAGAAGAGAGTTTCAATGTTGCCAGTTGCCATTTCCATCACTGTGTTCGTATGATTAATAGTAGGCTATTGCCATTCTGGATTTAAAGCGAATTCGTTTGTCTAACGGGGCTCTTTACACGAAGACTTTTCTGCTGTACTGTATTCGGACAAGGCTCGTGAAAACGCCTGCGTAAACGGACACTGATATCGGACAGAGCAGCCTCATGAAGAGCAGGCTACAGTAAGTGCGTCCGGTGAGTTAATTCATTATATTCACTTTGAAAGTTTACAGTTGGGATAGTTTGTGCTATTGGCAGAATACGCACAGCGTTTGCGCTCCGAACTCGACCATAAAACGCGCGAAGGAGTCTGTCATATAATTGAATAGATGTGTAATACTCAGAGAGTATACAACAGCCCAGTGAGAGAGATGTGAATTGTATAGTCGGATTTGTTTATTTTTCTTACATATTTTAAGTATTGTGTTCATGTCAATTTAAAGTTGATTGAGGTCAATACTTTAGGTGTTTGTGAATGAATCTCAGACCTGTTAGAGAAAGTGAAATGTGTAGCACTGATGGACAAATTCAGTATCTTTAAAGTCATTTTGAGAAAATAAAATACTCGTGTATAATATTTTCTAGTGTAGTAATACAAGTGAGGGGGCCTGTGCCAACAGTGTCACTGGGTATTATGACCCTGATCCCAGGCTAGAGCAGTGCACAGTATGTGGCCTTGAGGGGTGTGTTCTCCAGCTCTGCCCCCTGGTCCAGCTGGAGAGCTACAGTGTGTGCAGGCTTTAGTTCCATCCCAGCACTAAAACACCTGATACTTGGCTCCTGTCCCCTGGATAAGCCTCTAGTTTCTGTTCTGGCTCTCCCATTAAGTCAGAGAGAGCAGGCAGTTTACAAGTGGATTACAGACTAAAGGCTAGCCTCACCTGGCTGCCACATCTCAGCTTTCTAAACCAACACATGGCTGGGAGTGGGAACACTTGACTGGTCAGGGCTGCACAATGGAGGCTCTGGAGTTCCGCAGTCCTGACAGTTTCCATTTCTCGCTGCCATTCTACTTGATCAGTTGTACTGATTGACTGGAATTTAACGAGGTAGAAAACCAGCAAACACCTTGGGCCTCCCTCCTCTCTTAAGACCTGAAGAATTCACAACCCAAACTGTAGTTTATTTAAAAGCACATTGCAGAGGATTTGCTGGGTGGTCCCCATGCGGGCCTTAACTCTGATATGTCTGAATTTTGCCCGAACACTTGTTTTCTAGCGAGTACAGTGTCATCTGCCACCTTGGTAAACAACTTACTTACTGTGTGGTGTTGCATCCACCATCCTCCAGTTAGGGAGTCTACATCCACCATTCTCCAGTTAGGGAGTCTATATCCACCATCCTCCAGTTAGGGAGTCTACATCCACCATTCTCCAGTTAGGGAGTCTACATCCACCATCCTCCAGTTAGGGAGTCTACATCCACCATCCTCCAGTTAGGGAGTCTACATCCACCATCCTCTAGTTAGGGAGTCTACATCCACCATCCTCCAGTTAGGGAGTCTACATCCACCATCCTCCAGTTAGGGAGTCTATATCCACCATCCTCCAGTTAGGGAGTCTATATCCACCATCCTCCAGTTAGGGAGTCTATATCCACCATCCTCCAGTTAGGGAGTCTACATCCACCATCCTCCAGTTAGGGAGTCTACATCCACCATCCTCCAGTTAGGGAGTCTACATCCACCATCCTCCAGTTAGGGAGTCTATATCCACCATCCTCCAGTTAGGGAGTCTATATCCACCATCCTCCAGTTAGGGAGTCTAATACAGAGTCTTTGTCTGCTGGTTGCCTGTAGCTACTGTAGTGTTAATCAGAACCCCCCCCCCCCCCCTAGTCTAATCTAGTCTGAAATATTTATAATGAGTCATGTGCCCATAGTGGAGAATGGTGGTGGTGGGGTTACAGCATCTACTGGCCAGCTTGGTAGAGCTGTAGGACACCGATCCAAGTCATGTCCCTTTTACTTGTTATTTTCCTCCTGACAAGGTGATAGAGGAACTACGTTGTTTTCGGTGCTCGTAGCGCCGTGATGAAGTCCACGCAGGCTCTATGTCTGGGGGCTTCCATACACCCCTTTGAGACTCGTCTACGTGCACTCCTCCGCCCCCAGCCCTCTACCCCTCCCGTTCCCTATCTACCCCCTGCCCGGCACCCATCCGTCTACCCCCCACTACCCCTGCCCCTCTGACACTGGCATGTAGGTTGTCCTGCCAAGATATACAAGGGCATTGCCACCCCAGCACCCACTGTCTGTCGCTCTCGCTCTATCCAGCCTCAAAATACACACTTACACCTTCTGTCTACCCTGTCTATCTATTGGACTGTGTGTCTCTGGTCCAGGGATGGACTGGGATAAAAAAAAATCCACCCAGTGATTTCTAATACCCCAGCCCATTTGTTTCCTTTAGGCCCTCATTATTAGCCAAATAATGATAATTCTATGCAAACAAACACTCCAATTTAGATCAGCCCACTGGCATTTGCCTGAACCGCCCGTCTGTTTCTGTTTGGTCCTTCTGTCTGTCCATCTCTTTCCCCAGAATACACACACGTACACAGCATGGGGGTAAATGACGACTCTGAATCATCCCTCTACATAGAGAAAGGCCCATCTTTGGCACACTGCGATGGTGGGTTTTTAAGTTTGTGACAGAGAAGGGGTACCGGGATTGTTGTGAGAGTGGGCGTTGAGAGGGTGTTAGGGGAAAATAGGGAGTCTGTTATGTGTCCATCTCTTTTCTCTAGTTCCACTGGCTATGTCTGTTTCTGTCTCTCTCTGTCTTAGTGTGAACTAGATACAGGCCGCTCTGCTTTGTTTTGGGGTAAAAAGTTCATTATTTTATTTTTGGAGCCCCGCTGGTTACGTGTAAGCTATTTATAGATGAGGAAATGTGTGTGTGTGTGTGTGTGTGGAAGGAGGAATCGGGTGGAAGCCTGCCATCTTCCCGGTTTGGTTTACAGGTGGGCTCTACATCATGTTGTCTTAGAGGGAACACACATGCTGGGAGAAAAAAATCTAGCAAACACACACAGTGTTTAGGTCAAAAGCAAGCTTCCCTCGAAAGCAGAACTCCATGCTCAGTATCAACACCCACAGTTTATATAATTCGGAGTTGACTCAACAAGGAATGTTCTATATTTACTCAAAAGCAGAGGAGTATGGTGTTTCCTGAAACAGCCTCACTATCTGCATGACTGACTGACTAAATGAATGAGAGCACAGAAGTAATGTGTCCTGTTTGGCATGTTGGGCCTTGTTTTGATTGGACATTATGCCCTAGCTAGCTTGATTATATCTGGTGCTGACATATACTGTATAGAAGATCTGTGTTTGAAATGTGCCTTTCTTGGTCAGTTTACTGAGGAGTCTGTACAGATCAGGCTCTATTCTCCTCCAGCTAGGGATGGGGGTACGTTGGTGCTATCACCATGTTATTACATATCACATCATCTCTGCTCTCCACATGGGCATAAGGGATAGGGGATAGGGGTTTGGGATGCTACACTACACAAACAAAAGTATGTGGACACCTGCGCGTCGAACATCTCATCTTCTAAAATCATGGGCATTAATATGGAGTTGGTCCACCCCTTTGCTGCGATAACAGCCTCCACTCTTCTGGGAAGGCTAGATCTCTCAAACTCAACTCTGGACCTTGAAGCCAGTTCCACTGCATTTTTTTCATTGTTCCCCTCTAATTAGGGACTGATTTAGACCTGGCACACCAGGTGTGTGCAATTAATTATCAGATAGAACAGAAAACCAGCAGGCTCCGAAACTCGTAGGGTAACGGTTGTTGGAACATTGTTGTGTGTACTTGCTTCCTTTCAGGCACAATAGCATTAGTGAGGTTGGACACTGATGTTGAGTGATTAGGCCTGGCTCGCAGTCGGCGTTCCAATTCATCCCCAAAGTGTTCGATGGGGTTGAGGTCAGGGCTCTGTGCAGGCCAGTCGATTTCTTCCACACCGATCTCGACAAACCATTTCTGTATGGACCTCGCTTTGTGCACAGGAGCATTGTCATACTGAAAAAGGAAAGCGTCTTCCCCAAACTGTTGCCACGAAGTTGGAAGCCCAGAATCGTCTAGAATGTCATTGTATGCTGTACTGTATGCTGTACTAAATCTTATGCTGTAAGATTTTCCTTCACTGGGACTAAGGGGCCTAGCCCGAACCATGAACAACAGCCCCAGACCATTATTCCTCCTACACCAAACTTTACAGTTGGCACTATGCATTGGGGCAGGTAGCGTTATCCTGGCATCCGCCAAACCCAGATTAGTCCGTTGGAATAACAGATGGTGAAGCGTGATTCATCACTCCAGAGAACGTGTTTCCACTGCTTCAGAGTCCAATGGCGGCGAGCTTTACACCACTCCAGCCGATACTTGGCATTGCGCATGGTGATCTTAGGCTTGTGTGTGGCTGCTCGGCCATGGAAACCAATTTAATGAAGCTTCTGATGAACAGTTATTGTGCTGACGTTGCTTCCAGAAGCAGTTTGGAACTCGGTAGTGAGTGTTGCAACCAAGAACAGACAATTTTTACGTGCTATACGCTTGGGTTGGTCCCATTTTCTGAGCTTGTGTGACCTACCACTTCGTGGCTGGGCCGTTGTTGCTCCTAGACATGTCCACTTCACAATAACAGCACTTACAGTTGACTGGGGCAGCTCTAGCAGGGCAGAAATTGTAGGGAATGTGCCATCCTATGACGGTGCCATGTTGAAAGTCACTGACCTTTTCAGTAAGGCCATTCTTCTGCCAATGTTTGTCTATGGAGATTGCATGGCGGTGTGCTCGATTTTATCCACCTGTCAGCAATGGGTGTGGCTGAAATAGCCGAATCCACAAATTTGATGTGGTGTCCACATACTTTTGTATATATAGTGTATGTTGTGTAGCGTGATAGGGAGTTTTGATGACAGCCCGGTTACCAGTCTGTTTCTGCTGTCCCTCATGAACAAGTACTACTGAATTACTACTCATCACTACTACACAAAATCTACCGGTTTTAGTACTTGATTGTTATTGAGATGTGTAGTAAACCAGTAGTGATTTATGTATTAATTGAAGTAGTAATAAATTATGAATTGGAATGTTTCGCTACTGGTGAACACTACATATTTCCTACTCAAATCACAACATAATTCTCCCTTAATATGTAACTACTGAGCTTTTGGGTATCTACTACTTAAAACCTACACATACCTACACAATTCCTACATGTTCACTATTGAATTCCTACCCATTGCTGCTGTCTGCATACTCAATCCATATTGAGTTACTACTACCAGTGCCATCTGTGTGTGTGGTGTTGTATCACTACTGAAGTGATCCTGATCCTTAATCATTTTCTACATAAATCCTTTGGAATGACTATTTAAAACATGTGACTACTGTTTACCCATTCAAAATCGCTCCACGTTTCTAACGTTTCTCCACGTTTCTCCACGTTTCCTCACGTTTCTAACTGTAAGTTATATCCCCAAACAAGCAATAATAAGCTCATGCAAACTTTATTGCAATTTGTTTTGATTAAATGAATGACATATTCAATGACATATTTACACTTATTTTGCTCTTGTCCCTTTGAGACCTTCATTCAGCGTTGACTGAACTATATTCACGTCGTCTTTTGTTGTTGCAGCCACATTTTCCCCACCATGTAACCTTTTTAGAAAATAACGACAAGGGACAAGAGACGACCAATTCTAAGCCATTATCAATCATTGGCTAACAGAGGTCACATAAAGACAACACAGAAAAAAACATCTGATAAACATTTTTTAATCTTACTAACAATGGCCTCCAGTCTTCTTCTGTCAAGGGGCTCCTTGGCAACAGGTCGAAAGAGGTAAGTAGAATGGGTAAGTACACGATAAGAACATACTGTGCATTTGCATACGAACACGCTCGTCAGCTAGCATGACGAAAACAGAGTTGACATAGCTACAATTCAATGGGGCTAGCAAACAGGTAGGCTAAACTCAATACACCTCTATGACGCTGGCTAACGGCTAAGAGCGTTTTGGCTAGAAATCTTTTTGATGTTGTCAAAAGTTATACAAACGGCTGAACAATGACGTGAAGGTATTCGTGAAAGTAGTCATAAAGGGAAGTTGAATTTACAGACGGTGCCAGCGTAAGGTCTATGAAAGACAGGATGACGGAGGATGGAAGGTGATTGCATTCGGGATTGTCAAAAACAGTAAACAGTAACGACAACCAACTACTTCCTGTTTCTGCAGTCACGAAAAGTCGGTGTAGTCTGGCTGTGGTGTTATGATACATCAGGTAATAAAAACTCTACCTGATGACTGTTGAATAGCCTGTGTAGTAAAGCTGTAGTGCTTTGACTACCTATTTACTACCAACGTCAAGTAACCTGATTACCCACTGGAAACACTACTGTCTTCCTACTGAACACCACACAGCTCTACTTATCTAGGGTAGTGCATAAAGTATGCATTCACTACTCAGTCTCTGCATTGTCACTACTGCACAAATACGTTTGGTGCAGTAATTCTGTAGGGCTTTTTCATGAGAGTTAGCCAACTCTCTACTTGTCATCTTGTCATTGACAAGCCTGATCCCTTTCTCTCTTTCCCCCTTCCATTCTCCTTCAGCCTTGCCTCTGACTGTAAGCTGGGAACCGTGTGTGTGTGTGTGTTGGACGCTATAAACCATGTGTGCTCTGCCTGTGTCTAGCTACTTAAGACAAGCTTAAAGAACCTATAGGCCAGGGAGTTGAGGGATAGAAAGTATATTGAAAGCAGGTGCTTCCTTCCACACAGGTGTGGTTCCTGAGTTAATTAAGCAATTAGCATCCCATCATGCATAGGGTCATGTATAATAATGCCCAGTTACCTATCATCTTCGCTACTATGTTAAGAAGAAGATATCTCAGGGACTTTGAAAGATGCATCTCAAAGGTGTGTGTGTGTGTGTGTGTGTGTGTGTGTGTGTGTGTGTGTGTGTGTGTGTGTGTGTGTCAGATCTCAATTCAACACTAATGGGAGATTCTAGAGCGGTGTCTGAGACAGTGTTTTCCACCACCATCAACAAAACACCCACACAAACACCCCTCACCATCAACACAACACACACAAGCACACACCCACTCATGCACACAAACGCTCACACACATTCACACACACAAGGGCTGGGCATTGCCAGGGACCTCACGATACGATATTTATCACAATACTTAGTTGCCGATACAATAAGTATAGCCATTCACATTACTCTATATGTATTAGGATTCGATACTGTGATTGTATTGCAGTTTTGTGTTCCAAACATATTGCTTACTATATGTCTGCTGCACAAGAGAGACACATGAGAAAATGAGTTTTGAACGGTCAGGAAAATAAAGTGCTGAAAATGTTGGGTCACTATTTATAAAGAAGACGGAGAACAAGTTATAGGATGAAAAATACCTACAGTAGCAAAAAATTAATATATATATATGTGTGTGTGTATACACTACCAGTCAAAAGTTTGGACACACCCACTCATTCAAGGGTTTTGTTCTATATTTTTACATTGTAGAATAATAGTGAAGATGTCAAAACTATGAGATAACACATATGGAATCATGTGGTAACCAAAAAAGTGCTAAACCAACCAAAATATATTTCATATTTTTGATTCTTCAAAGTAGCCACCCTTTGCCTTGATGACAGCTTTGCACACTCTTGGCATTGTCTCAACCAGCTTCACCTGGAATGCTTTTCCAACAGTCTTGAAGGAGTTCCCTCATATGCTGAGCACTTGTTGACTGCTTTTCCTTCACTCTGCAGTCCAATTCATCCCAAACCATCTCAATTGGGTTGAGGTCGGGTGATTGTGGAGGCCAGTTCATCAGATGCAGCACTCCATCACTCTCCTTGGTCAAATAGCCCTTACACAGCCTGGAGGTGTGTTGGGTCATTGTCCTGTTGGAAAAGGGTGAAGTGTGCCTTGAATTTTAAATAAATCACTGACAGTGACACCAGCAAAACACTCCCACAGCATCACACCTCTTCCTCCATGCTTCACAGTGGGAACCACACATACGGAGATCAT